>NC_044566.1:31004070-31347070 GCF_007565055.1 Rhinopithecus roxellana | reverse complement strand
AATTTTCTTCTAAGAGACCTGGATCACCTTTTGCTTCTGCAAGATATCACACTGCTCCATTACATTGATGACATTATGCTGATTGGATCCAGTGAACAAGAAGTAGCAAACACACTGGACTTATTGGTGAGACATTTGCATGCTAGGGGATGGGAAATAAATCCATCCAAAATTCAGGGGACTTCTACCTCAGTAAAATTTATAGGGGTCCAGCGGCAAGGGGCCTGCTGAGATACTCCTTTTAAGGTGAAGGATGAGTTGCTGCATTTGGCCCTCCTACAACCAAGAAAGAGGCACAATGCCTAGTGGGCCTATTTGGATTTTAGAGGCAACACATTCTTCATTTGACTGTGTTATTCCAGTCCATTTACTGAGTGACCCAAAAGGCTGCCAGTTCTGAGTAGGGTCCAGAACAGGAGAAGGCTCTGCGACAGGTCCAGGCTACTGTGCAAGCTGCCCTGCCACTTGGGCCATATGACCCAGCAGATCCAATGGTGCTTAAAGTGTCAGTGGCAGATAGGGTTGCTGTCTGGAGCCTCTGGTAGGCCCCCATAGGTGAATCACAGCAGAAGCCTCTAGGATTTTGGAGCAAGGCCCTGCCATCTTCTGCAGATAACAACTCTCCTTTTGAGAGACAGGTCTTGGCCTGTTACTGGGCTTTGGTGGAGACTGAACATTTGACTATGGGTCATCAAGTCACCATGAGACCTGAACTGCCTATCATGAACTAAGTGCTTTCTGAATCATGTAGCCATAAAGTGGGTTATGCACACCAGCATTCCATCATCAAATGGAAGTGGTATATACATGATTGGGCTCAAGCAGGTCCTGAAGGTGAAAGTATGTTACATGAAGAAGTGACTCAAATGTCCATGGTCTCCACTACTGCCACTTTGCCTTCTCTCTGCCAGTCTGCACCCATGGCCTCATGGGGAGTTCCCTATGATCAGTTGACAAAGGAAGAGAAGACTAGGGCCTGGTTCACAGATGGTTCTGCATGATACGCAGGCACCACTCGAAAGTGGACAGCTGCAGCATTACAGCCCCTTTCTAGGACATCCTTGAAGGACAACAGTGAAGGGAATCTTCCAAGGGGGCAGAACTTCAAGTAGCGCACCTAGTTGTGCACTTTGCATGGAAGGAGAAATGGCCAGATGTGTGATTATGTATTGATTCATGTGCTATAGCCAATGGTTTGGCTGGATGGTCAGGGACTTGGAAGAAGCATGATTGGAAAATTGGTACAAAGAAATTTGGGGAAGAGGTATGTGGATGGACCTCTTTCAGTGATCAAAAACTGTGAAGATATTTGTATCTCTTGTGAGTGTTCACCAACGGGTGACCTCAGCAGAGGAGGATTTTAATAGTCAAGTGGATAGGATGACTTGTGTGGACACCCCTCAGCCTCTTTCCCCAGCCACTCCATCATTGCCCAATGGGCCCACGAACAAAGTCACCATGGTGGCAGGGATGGAGGTTACACATGGGCTCAGCAACATGGAATTCCACTCACCATGGCTGACCTGACTACAGCCACTGCTGAGTGCCCAATTCGCCAGTAGCAGAGACCAACACTGGGACCTTGATATGACACCATTCCTTGGGTGATCGGCCAGCTACCAGGTGACAGGTGGATTATATTGGACCTCTTGCATCATGGAAAAGGCAGAGGTTTGTCCTCACTAGAATAGACACTTAATCCAGATATAGGTCTGCCTATACTGCATGCTATGCTTCTGCCAAGACTACCATCCGTGCACTCACAGCATGCCTCATCCGCCACCATGGTATTCCACATAGCATTGTTTCTGATCAAGGAACTCACTTCATAGCCAAAAAAAAGTGTGGCAATGGGCTCACGCTCATGGAAATCACTGGTCTTACTACATTCCCCATCATCCTGAAGCAGCTGGATTGATAGAACGGTGGAATGGCCTTTTGAAGTCACAACTACAACACCAACTAGGTGACAATACCTTGCAGGGCTAGGGCAAAGTTCTCCAGAAGGCCATGTATGCTCTGAATCAGCGTCCAATATATGGTACTGTTGCTCCCATAGCCAGGATTCACAGGTCCAAAAATCAAGGGGTGGAAGTGGAAGTGGCACCACTTACCATCACCCCTAGTGATCTACTAGCAAAATTTTTGCTTCCTGTTCCTGTGACATTATGTTCTGCTGGCCTAGAAGTTTTAGTTCCAGAGGGAGGAACGCTGCCAGCAGAAGACACAATGATTCCATTAAACTGAAAGTTAAGATTGCCACCTCGACACTTTGGACTCCTCCTACCTTTAAGTCAACAGGCTAAGAAGGGAGTTACAGTGTTGGCTGGGGTGATTGACCCAGACTAGCAACATGAAGTCAGTCTACTAGTTCACAATGGAGGCAAGGAAGAGTATGCATGAAATACAGCAAATCCATTAGGGCATCTGTTAGTATTGCCATGTCCTGTGATTAAGGTCAATGGGAAATCACAACATCCCAATCCAGGCAGGACTACAAATGGCTCAGACCCTTCAAAAATGAAGGTTTCGGTCACTCCACCAGGAAAAAAACCACTACCTACTGAGGTGCTTCCTGAAGGCAAAGGGAATACAGAATGGGTAGCGGAAGAAGGTAGTCATCAATACCAGCTATGATCGTGTGAGCAACCGCAGAAATGAGAACTGTAAATGACATGAGTATTTTCTCCTTCTTTTGTTAAAAACATGTTTGTGCATGTATACACTTGTACTAAGAAAATATCTTCATTTTATTTCCTTTTCCTTTATTTGTGACATAAGATTTATTGATTTCGTGTCAGCATTTAAGTATAGTTAGCTTTATGTAATATTATTTGGGTTGGGGGGTTGGTGCGTTTCCAGTTGTAGGAAGGATAGTTGTATTATGTTAGGTATAATTATGACTTTATTATTATCTTTATTTGAAGATTATGTATGATGTCAGGAGATGTGTATGGGTTCAAGTTGACAAGGGGTAGACTTGTGATGGTTAATACTGAGTGTCAATTTGATTGTCTTGAAGGATACAAAATATTGATCCTGGATGTGTCTGTGAGGGTGTTGCCAAAGGAAATTAACATTTGAGTCCGTGGACTGCAGAAGACAGACTCACCCGACAGAAAAACATGAAAAAGGGAGACTGGCCTAGCCTCCCAGCCTACATCTTTCTCCCATGCTAGATGCTTCCTGCCCTCGAACATCAGATTCTAAGTTCTTCAGTTTTGGAACTTGGACTGGCTTTCCTTGCTCCTCAAGCTTCCAGACAGCCTATTGTGGGACCTTGTGATCGTGTAAGTTAATGCTTAATAAACTACTGTATGTGTGTGTATATATATATGAGTGTGTGTATGCATGTATATGTATGTGTGTGTGTGTGTGTGTGTGTGTGTGTGTGTATTCTATTAGTTCTGTCCCTCTAGGGAACCCTAATACACAAATGCTCATTTAATAATTGTTGCATGTTATCATATTCTTCTTCTATGTAAACCAGCATCAAACAATCTGATGAAATCTTTAGAAGTCAGGTTAAACTCACAAGATTTGACAAGATTTGAGAATATTACCTAGAGAAAGAAATTTAATGAAAAACTGAAGAAACCATGAAGGAATAGATTCTTCCTCTACCCAACGCCCATCAAATATTTTGCATTTTCGGAAAACAGCAACATTTGTTGGATAATGTGTGTGTATACATATACAGACACATATTTAAATTGGAATAAAATATCTGAAGCAGCACAAATTCATCCCATTTAAAAAATGTTTACCTATTTATTTATGATTCATTCATTCAAGAAACATTTAATAAAAACCTCCTAAGAATCATTGGTCTATGGACTGGAGACATAAAGTTTAAGAGAACAGAGCCCTTGCCCTTGAAACATACTGTAAGTACTTTAATAGAGGTATGTGAAGAGAGCGTTATGCAGAAAAAGAAGAATAAAACCTCCAACTTTCCCTAAAAGTAAGTCAAAGAAGGCTTAATAAAAGAGAAAGGAAATGTTTATCTGAGTCTGGAAGTAAGAGTAAAGATTCGTTGAGAAGACCATTTTGAGGAAAGACTGACATTCCAGACAGATGTTCAGAGAACTTGGCTGACCATTGGGTACTGCAGGAACTTGAGATTTTTGTGGGGAGTATTGGGAGCTGACATTTGAAAGCTGGGCACACAGCAGAATATAAGAGCCTTAAATGTTTTGCTGAGATCCTGGGTATATTCAATGTCAATGGGAGACTGCTGAATAATTAAGTAGTAAAGGGACATGGTCAGAATTGCCCGTATCAGTTGTAGAGTACAGAGTGTAGGAGGACATTGTGCACTCAATGATTTAAACATGGTGCTAGGTGCTAGAAACACAAAGTAAGGCAGAAATGGGAAATGATCCTCCTCTTACCTGGCTTATAGTCCAGTCCAGTGGGAGAGGAGACATTAGACAAATAACTCCATTGGTGAATATATAATTGCAAACTGAAATAAGTGCTCTGAAAGCAAGGAGCAGATTCCATGAGAGCTTGTGATAAATAAATTTTCACCTAGCTAGGGGTAGTGTGTATAATACTCTAGGATGAATCAAATTAATATATATCCACAAAAATGTACAAGGAAAAATGAAGTTCACATTAAAAATTTGCCAAAAAATTTAAGCTAGCCCTTACAGACCTTTTCTTTTTATATTTCCTTTGAGATGGAGTCTCGCGCTGTTGCCTGGGTTGGAGTGCAGTGGTGTGATCTCTGCTCACTGCAACCTCCACCTCCTGGGTTCACGCGATTCTCCTGCCTCAGCCTCCTGAGTAGCTGGGATTACAGGTGCACACAACCACACCCAGTAAATTTTTTTGTATTTTTAGTAGAGACAGGGTTTCACTATGTTGGCTAGACTGGTCTTGAATTCCTGACCTTGTGATCTGCCCTCCTCGTCCTCCCAAAGTGCTGGGATTTATAGGCATGAGCCACTGTGCCTGGCCTAGATTTCTTTAACTTTAGACTGTTCTACTTGCAAAAACCTTAGTTGCAATAATATATTTTAAAAGACCTTTTCAATTCTAGAGTTTAAAAATATATTTTCTAAACCTTCCATTTCAAGCTAAATTACTTAAATATTTTAGAGTACTTAAGTAGGTAATATTTTATTATTTCAGACAAAACTTTAGAAATAGCGATGCAACTTTTAACAGCCTAATTTACTGAGCATGAGGTAGAAATGAGTTAAACATTTAGTAAATGCATATGATGTTCCAGTCACTTTTACATCTGTTGTATCATGTAATCTTTACAATAATCTTATAGGTATTTTTACTGGAGAATTTACAAAAGGGAGGGAGGAAAGTTTAAAACCTTCATGTTCAAAAGTAGAAATCTTCAGGGAAAGAGCATTCTTGTTCAGAAAAATACATTTATAATCCCCTTGGTTATGAAAGAGGAGAAGCCTTGAATATAATCAGGATGATTTGGAGTGAAATAAATAGCCAAATTCCAAAAAAAAAAAACTGGAAATATTATATAGACAAGACAGCTTAAAAGCAGGAGATAAAGTTGGCAGAGAGAGATAAGAGAAAAGATATAAAAAAAGATGAAAACTGGGGCTCTGCAAGAATCAATAACTAGAGACAAGTTTCTGGTAAAGAAAATGTTTGAAGGGCTTCAAGAAAGAGAAATATTGAACATTACATTGAAAGATGTCTTTTTGGTTGGACTCAAGTATGGAATCTTCAGATGCAGTTCAGGAATTTAGAATTCAGAGGAAAGAGGAAACTAGATCTAGAGTGTCTAGCAGAAACACAAGGCACCCCAAAATTCATAAATATGTATGATAAGTTGGAAAGTAGATTTTCCATCATATATGAGAGGGATATCATCCAACTTTATTTGAGTCTTAAAGAACATGTGTCACAGCTGGCTGAAATTGTTGAGAACACCCAGGGGAGTGATAGTTGGTTCATTTATTAGTGTCCCCATTTTATAGTTAACAAAATTGAACCTAAATAGATTAACAGTATATTCTAGGTTACACAATAAGTAACGGAGATGGAAATAGAACAGCCATTTTGTAACCACATGTCAACAAACCAGAGGACAAATATCACATACTAATTTTGATGGAACAAAAAGAAAGAAGGAACCTGGATCACTGCTGATCTCATGAAGCCACTGGGCTGCTTACCTCCAAAACTTTCTATAAGAAAAATACACAGTAATTTCTTTAATCCATATGGGATCCAATTAAATGCAACTGGTGACTCTAATTTTTCAGTAATAGAACATTTGCTTAATCTGTCAGCACATTGTATATTGACCATGTACAAACCAAGGCTGCTGTGATAGGAAAAATGATGGAAACAATTCAGGATGGTAGAATCTGCTCTTTCTTCCTCTTTCTTCTTTCCTCTTTGAGCCAAATTCTACAAGAGATAAATCAACTGAGACTACCATTAGACATCTGCAAGCAGAAGATTAGGAGAGTAAATTGGCTGAGACGCATATGCATATGACCCAGAAACCAAGTTGCGTGAAACTATCATGGTTTTTGCCTCGATAGGTTGAACAAGGTAAGTTATTCTCTTTCCAAAATAGGGGACAGCTTAGAAGAGATGGTTTTAGATTGATATCTTCAGCCTTTCCCACACCTCGTCTACAAAAATTCCCTGTTGGAAAAAAAATAATAAAAGAATGTCGCATTCAATGTTTGTATCTGCACACAAGATTGTTTCTAACTACTTCAAAGCACTGACCAGCAGGAGTTTAGGAAAACAGTCAAGTCACAGATGTCAATAGATAAAATACTTTAAAATACTTTAATGAATAAAACGATGTCCATGTGAGATCCTTGGCTATAGTTACTCAGAAAATTGGCTGCAGCAAATAGCCTTAAAACCTGCTAGGTTTTGAGGGAGCTATATTGACTAAATAAACAAAAAATTTCAGGAAAGGACATCATCTGCCTGTGACTTTTCAATCCCCCAAAACAGTTCTTAGACTCCAAATTGTACCAGGGACACATGCAGTCTTGAAGGTGTGCTCCCACCCCAATGCTCAATTAAGATGTAGGGGTGGAGGATTATTAGACCAGAGGGAATTTCCAAGGTACCCGAACTGGAGCTACCAGGTTGGTCAATAAAGAGTTATAGCTACTCTTATCAGCAGGATCTGATATTTGTGGTAACCATTGGCTTCTCTATTTCCCAGAGGGTATTTTTTTTTATTGCAGCTAATGCTATTTTCACTCCACCATTGTACATTGGATATTTTGTATATTTTGCAAGGAGATAACTAGATTATTGGATAAGGAGAAATTACATATGGTAAAAGTTACACTGTCCCAGAAACTCATGATTTGACCTAGAAGAGAAATGGTTATGAATTCAGGATATCACCTCTTTGGGGACAGAAATAGTATTCCTATGTTTGACAGTGTTTCTCAACAGCAGTCAATATTGGGATTCTAGATGAGATAACTCGTTACTCAGAATCATTGACATCACTAGCTCCTATACACTAAATGCTAGTGGAATCATACATCACTAGCCCCTATACACTAAATGCTCCTCAGTCATTATGACAAGTATGTCTCCATACATTTTATAATATTTACAAAGTGGCAGGATACTAGAATAAACGTGTGTGTGAGTGAACATTGGGTAGCCAAAGTGGCAGACTGTGACAGAGATAACTAATTTCCTACTAAATATAAATGTTTTCATCTTTGCTACTATAAGAACCCCACCTTTATTTGGGTGAACCATTGTGTCAAGATGAACTGCTCACCTTCCCAGATTACACTGTACTTAGCTGAAGCCCAAAGAAGGTATACAGAAATTACTAGATGAAGCTTCCTGGAAATCTTTCAAATATAGTACAGACTTTTCTGTCATGAGACCTCTGTCCTTTCTCTTTATCTTTCCTGTCCTCCTTCTTCCTGCCTGGAACATGGATGGGATATGTGGAGTTTCTAGAACTGTCCTGTATCCATGAGTTGAAGGCCATCAATTCAGCAGAAAAGTACATGCAGTACCTGAATCCCCATGGTGTCTTTGGCTGTGGCTTCAGCCCAGTCTATCCATCTCCAGACTTCTACATGAGCGAATAAGCCACTTAATTGTTTAAGCCTCTGTTTGGGAGTGTCTGTTGCTGGCAGCCAAACTCAGTTCTAACTGACACAAAGAGCATCTCTCCCTACTCTAGTTTCAGTAAAGATTTCATGGACTAGGGAAGGGCAAAGAGGGGTGAAAGAGAGCATTGAAGTAAATTACAACAGGGTGCTTTTGAGAAAGAACCTTGAAGTCTGTCCTTACAGCTGGCTGAATCCCAGGAGGAACCTCTAGAAACCCCGAGGTAAACATGGGAAAGCAGCTGACAGGGAATTTCTTGCTGGGTTTCTTTGTACCCCAATGAATCAGAGATTATTTTGTCAGTACTATTATGTTTAACTTATGAGAATGCTCAAAGTTAAACATAACAGGAGAGAAAATGAGGATCATTAGTCTTGTAAATTTTTACTCAAGTTCAAGGTAAAAACACATCCTGTGACATTTGTAGAGGACAGTTTTCATTGTAGCTTAAGTACTTTGCATTTCTCCAAGTGAATTGGTTGACACCTGCTAAATATGAAAAGTTTATTGTAAGCACTGGTCCTATGAAATACTAAATCCCAAGGGAAAAAAAAGGATGCAATCCATTTTCCCCCTTCACAGATTAAGAATATATATAATTTCAAGAGGCAGTTTGCTAGGGTACTACATGGGAAATTTAAGGTGAAGTCAATTAGTAGTGTCACATGCTGTATATCTCATTCAGAAAGTGTTCCTGTAAGAGTTAAATCTATCTGGAGCCACATACTGAAAACGCGATCACAACAGCTGCTCTCTGAGTCCCTTCTGCAGAAAAGAAAGAAAATAAGTTTTAATTAAATTGTATTAATTGGTTTAGCTGATCTGGAAATAGAGTAAGGGTTCTGCTCTAATTTTGTTTTTTGGCTCAAGTCCACTTGTCCTTGACATGAGAATAAAGGAATGAAGCAATAAAATGCCTAGAAATGCCCTGGTAGAGACTTTTAAACTGTCCAAGGTTAAAAAGCGGTGCTATCTCTGAGATGAACTTAAAATTCTGCTGCCAACTCCGAGAAGTCAGAAGTGCAAGCAAGAAAAGAAGAGTGTGATTAAAAACCCTGCTTCCTTAAAGCTCTGCAAAGCTGCAAAGAAAAGGCAGGCATTCTTCCCATAATAGTGAGCACTTGTTATAGAGAAAAGGAGAAGGTTGTGAAAGCATCAGGGTATAATGACCTTATTTCAGGCCACTCAGCGTAAGTTTTCGTATATAAGGTAACTGAAATTTGTAAGTGTAGCTTAACAGTTTGATGTTACCATGTGTAAAATACATTTTGTTTTACTTAAAAACATATTTGATTCCACCTTCCATGCCTGTATTGCAGCATTTTTTACTAGTTATTAAAAATAGAAATTATTTTAAAAGACACAATGATAATACAACGTACTCTTTTTTTTGCTTCCATGTATAAGGTAAAGTTTAAATATAGTCACGATCACCTGAAACCATTCATTAAATGGCAAAATTCTGTGACACAGAGAAGATACTCTATAAAGAATGGCTTAGGCCAGGCGCGGTGGCTCAAGCCTGTAATCCCAGCACTCTGGGAGGCCGAGACGGGTGGATCACGAGGTCAGGAGATCGAGACCATCCTGGCTAACACGGTGAAACCCCGTCTCTACTAAAAAATACAAAAAACTAGCCGGGCGAGGTGGCGGGCGCCTGTAGTCCCAGCTACTCAGGAGGCTGAGGCAGGAGAATGGCGTGAACCCGGGAGGCAGAGCTTGCAGTGAGCTGAGATCCGGCCACAGCACTCCAGCCTGGGCAACAGAGCGAGACTCTGTCTCAAAAAAAAAAAAAAAAAAGAAAAAGAAAAACAAAAAGAATGGCTTAAATGTTGTTCTCTAGAAAATATGCAGTTAAAATTTGTTGTGAAAAATATGCATATGGGATAACAAGCTTGCTATAGGCTGAATGTATGTCTCCCCAAAATTCACGTGTTAAAGTCCTGAAATCCCCAATGTTATGTTATTTGGAGATGTGGTCTTTGGAAGGTAATTAGGGTTCTATTAAGTCATGAGGTCAGGACTGCCACAATGGGTTGAGCGCTTTATAAAAAGAGACACCAAAAAGCTTGCTCTCTCTTTTTCTCCATCATAGGAGGACATGGTGAGAAGACAGCCATCTGCAAGCCAGAAAGAGCCCTCACCAGAATGTAAGCATGTGGATACCCTGATCTCATAGTCTCAGCCTCCAAAACTGTGAGAAAATAAATTTCTGTTGTTTAAACTATGACTTTTCGTTATGGTAGCCCAAGGTGACTAATATAGAACTAATGGGGAAAAAATTAACAGATGTCATTTATAAGCAAAATTTGTAGTAATGAGATTGTATCTGTGCCTTTTGGTTTTAATCCATGACTGGGCTCTGAGAGTGTCTGACCATTACTCTCTGACTGCTTGTCCTTCACACACTCCTGAATGGTGATGCATTTTCCCCATAGTGACAATTGCTGAAAGGAAACATTCTAAACGTTGATGACTCAGGCAATCACTAAGAGTGTGTATTTCCCATCTGTCTTGTATATTAGAACAAATTGTGTCTCCAGAACTCAAGTCATGTCTTTAGAAAGAGCTATATTAGCTGTTTCCCTTTTACTAGAAGGTACGTGCAGCAATGCTTCAGGAATTGTGGCCAAATGATGATATGAATGAGACTGGATTCTCCAGTAGGAAATGGACTTGGCCTCAAGGTGAGAGCCAGAAGTTGAAGTGGACACGGTGCTAAAAAGGGGTAATGCTCAGCTGGATGGAGATACTTATGTGGGGTAGAGCCAAGAGTGGGAGGAAAAGGAAGCAGAATTAATTTACAAGGAAAAAGAACCCACTCTTACATCCTTGCCTGGGTCTATTCAGCCACTTATCTGAGTCCTTCTCCCTCTTCCTTGAGCTCCTTCCTGACTCAGATGCATACCTATATACATATATAGTTTTAAAAGTTCAAAATGCCTGGTTGTAGAAAGTTCTGACATACAAAATCATACAGACATGCTCTCTTGAATGCCATTTCTCACCCCTTTCCCAAACTCTAATTGCGTCTTTCCTTCCAATAAGACTGGTTAAAGAAGGATTCAGTGGCCAAGGATGAAAAATTTCATGCCCCCTTCACCACAATCTATAGGTCCAGGAACTCACCCTTAGGGGAACCCTCTGGGGTCAGCCCCCAGAGGTGGAGGTTGGAAAGCTCCTCTGCAGCTCCTTTCTGAAGGGTCCTCTGTATGACCTCCTCAGATAACATCATGGTCAACACTAGAGTCCTTTTGTTCCATCACTACGGTCTCATTTTGCAGTCTCATTGGTATTACAGTCTCATGTTCCTTCTTTCCTGGAAGGCAAACCCTTATAGGAGCATGAAGTTTTCTCCCAAATACATTTTTGACAGGTTTTAAATTCCAGGATGCATCTTCTACTTTCCAGATCACTGAGTCTTCTGGGAGAGCAGAAGGATAAAAACTCAAATATTGAAGCACCCACAATAACCCCATACCCCTGTGGGCTTGTGTGAATATTCTGTGCTATGCAGTGATGACACCCACATTCTCCCTTTCCCTCTCTTCCAGTCAGGGAGTCAGCTTCTAAGGGTCACCTTGTGTAGGAGTTGTTTGATATGGTCTGGCCCTGTGTCCTCACCCAAATCTCATCTTGAATTGTAATCTGAATTGTAATCCCCATGTATTGGGGGAGGGACCGCATGATTAGATCATGGAGGAGTTTCCCTCATGCTGTTCTCACGAAAGTGAGCGAATTCTGATGAGATCTGATGGTTTTCTTTTCTCTCTCTTATTATTTATTTATTTATTTATTTATTAAGACAGTTTTGCTCTGTCGCCCCCGCTGGAGTGCACTGGCGTGATCTCTGGTCACTGCAACCTCTGCCTTCCAGGTTCAAGGGATTCTCCTGTCTCAGCCTCTAGAGTAGCTGGGATTACAGGTGCACGCCACCACACCTGGCTAAGTTTTGTATTTTTGGTAGAGATGGGGTTTCACCATGTTGGCCAGGTGGGTCTTAAACTCCTACCTCAGGTGATCCACCTACCTTGGCCTCCCAAAGTGTTGGGATTACAGGCGTGAGCCACCACGCCCGGCCAAGAACTGATGGCTTTCTAACAGGTTTTTTCACCATTCGCTCTACACTTCTCCTTCCTGCTGCTTTGTGAAGAAAGTGCCTTGTTTGTTTGTTTTTTGAGATGGAGTCTCGCACTGTCACCCAGGCTGGAGTGCAGTGGCATGATCTCAGCTCACTGCACCTCCGCCTCCCAGATTCAAGTGATTATCCTTGCCTCAGCCTCCCAGGTAGCTGGGATGTACTGTCCACTAGGCTAATTTTTTTTTGTATTTTTAGTAGAGACAGGGTTTCACTATGTTGGCCAGGCTGGTCTCGAACTCCTGACTTCGTGATCCACTCACCTCAGCCTCCCAAAGAAGGTGCCTTGCTTCCCCTTTGTCTTCTGCTATGATTGTAAGTTTCCTGAAGCCTCCCCAGCCATGTGGAACTGTGTGTCAATTAAACCTCTTTCCTTTAAAAATTGCCCAGTCATGGGTATTTCTTCATAGTAGTGTGAAAATGGACTAATACAATGTTCACAAAGTCCTTTACCATTTCAAATTCATTTTATTTGAATATCCTTTTTAAAAGAAGTTTACTACTGTGTTATAAAAATAATACCTTCATATGCTAGTTGGTTATTGCTCTGTAACAAATAACTCCAATATTTAGCAGTTGAAAACAGCACACTTTTATTGTCTCACAGTTTCCAAGGGTCAGGAATCTGAGTACAGCTTAACTGGATCTTCTGCTTTATGTTCTCTAACAAGGCTTCAATCAAAGTCTGCAGTCTCATCGGAAGGCTTGGCTGAGGAAGGCTTGATTGATGCCATTTCCAAGCTCAATAGGCAGTTTTGGCAGCATTCATTTTCTTGCAGGTTGTTGGGATGAGGCACCCTGTTCCTTGTTGGTTGTTGACCAGAGGCTGCCCTCAATTCCTTGCCAGGTGGGCTTCTCCCAGATGGCAGCTTGTTTATCAAAGCGTGAAAGCCAAGAAGGTGATAAAGTCTGCTAGCAAGATATAAGTCACAATCTTTTGTAATCTAATTATGAAAGTGCCATCCATCATCTTGACTACAATCTATTGGTTAGAAACAAGTACAGCTCACCCTCAACAAGAGGAGAGACTATCCAGGTGTGAACTGCACAAGGTGAGTACAACAAGAGGCCATGTTAGAGGTTGTTTACCATACTAATCATTAGAGACATTTAAAAAATGAAGAAAAATAGAAGGAAAATGAAGAAAAGTGAAAGTAGGCTTTTGATGTGATAGTTACTCACATTTATCTTGCTTCTATTCTTTCCAATCTTGGTTTCTATGACTAAGTTAAACAGACAAGCAAACAAGACTTAGTTATGCTCTATAAAGTAAATCTTATATTTTTTTAAAAAAATTACCATAATACTGTAGTGATAGTTCCATACAATTACAGTGCTTTCTCTTTAGAAACATAATTTGAATAGTTGCATTAAGGTATATCGGATGGTTTATTATTCTTTATTAAATACTCTTTTTGGCTGGCATATTCTAATTATTTTTCCGTTACAAATGAAGACACTGAGCATCTTTGTAGACTTACCCTTTGTTCTGCAGTTTGGATTTCTCTTATAATGTATCTTCAGAAGTCGTACATGAAAGTTAGGATCCTGTTAAAGACATGTGATAAATATTCTGAGCAGTTTCTACCTTTCCTAGTGCTAAAATAATACCATGTGGGTGACAGATGGCCCCTTAGATAGGTCATCAACAGAAGGAAGGTTCTTAAAGAGGTTACAGATGATGTCTCAGAAGAAAGTCAGTGTAAACATGACTATGGAGGAAAGGGAAGCAGGAGGCAAGAAGCAAAAATTTGGGCAGGACATGAATTGGCACCAGGAAGTCTGGCTAGACAGAAACAAACAACCACTTAACTAATGAAGAGGTAGTGGGTAGGATGCCACAGCATAAGAGAATGGATGAGAGAATGAAGATGAAGGAATAGAATGAAAAGGATGAATAGGTTTTCCAGGTAAATACTCAAAGATGGCTATGTCAGATATTCAGCTATTGGTGACAAATGTGGGCACTTGGTCATGGGACTGGTCAGAAGACTAGCTGCTAGTTGAGAACAGGACTAAGCAAGGTTAATTTGATGCTGATTATCTTAAACTGTTAAAATAGTGTTCTTTCAATTTCTCCCAATAAAAGAATTATTCACAACATCTATAATTTGCATGAGCCTATTGATGGAATTTAAATGGACAGCTGAAGAATGAGAGGTTAGGGATTGATGCTGATACCTTTAGCAAGGATCATTTTGTGTGATGGGAACCAGGAAACTGCAAGGAGAAAAAGAGAATGCCCAAAGGAGCATGCAAAGTCTGGTGAATTAGAAGCAGAGAAGTAAGAATTATCTAATTTTTAAAAGATCTAATTTCAATTAAATTATTGTACAAGTTTCTAAGGTTTTTTCATTATCTTACTTTGGGAGGCAAGAAGGGAAGGAAAATGCTCACCTGTGTATGTGCATTTTGCACAAAATATTATCATGATATTTGTCCCTTAGCGAAAGAAAGGGAAACATTCTACTTATGTGTTTAGGGTTCAGATGGCAAGTGCGTTTTGGCTTAAAATATATGATGAATCAGAAAATACCTTATATATTGGACAGCATGAGCCAGCTAAAAGAATAAATTTATTTATTTAGAAATAATTTTAAAATTTTATTTCTCCTAAATGAGCTAAAACCATTGTGACAATAATAATTAGAATCCTACTTCTTTCTGAATGGATGTTTGGTAGAGGAAATAAAGCACTAAGAAAGGAACCACATATGTCATGTGACAAGACTGGGAGAGAGAAACCACTGAGGAGGCAGCCCTGTTTGGGAGGAAAGGGAACATAATCAAAGATCTAAGCCCAGCTCATAGACTGAGGCTAATAATTTGGGATTCTAGCCATGGTGTCTGGATGCTGCTGCACAGAGGCTCAGGGCTACTCTTTCATCTCTTCCCAGGACAGGAAATAGAGGAAACCACATAACTGAGCTCAAGTCCAAGAGAGGTCAATAATATCACATGCAGAGTTCTCCTATCTATCCCAAGGAGAGAATGCCAATTCGTGAGGGTATCTTCTCTTGGACCTAGAATGAGAGAATAAAGAGCAGGTAGTTGGTTCCGTTTCTTTTTTTATTCTCCAAACCCAAATAAAGAAACTTGCTTTTATTGTTTGTACAGGCCTGCTATAAAGACTGTTCAGTTTGGCAGAAGTCTGGTTACAGGAGTGTGTGGTAAAGATGCTTAATGCAGTAGAAACCTGTGCATGGATGGACCAGGAAGAATTCAATGGGGCTGCCATAAAACACTCTTCCTAGCCAGAGGTCAAGTACATAACAATTCACATGAGGAACTTGCACTTCACAACAAAGACAAAAGAAACTGCTATTGCAAACAAATCTGCTTATGTAAGCTTGCTGGATGCTGAGAGCAAAAACTAAAGCATAGGCATGTTATTATTTAGAAATGTTAATAGGATCACCTAATAAAAGTTATAATTATAGAGTATTTATTATACAATACTGACAGCACTAAATAGGAAAAGCAATATATAGAATATGGACAAAATGGTATCCGAGACAAATGCATGTCTTTTAATGTTTTTATTTCTAAATATGAATGAGTAAAATATAAACATTAAACTTACAAGCTTAGAAAAAGAACAACTAAGTAATATAAATAAGCTGTAGAAAAACATATTCACAATAAATGTAGATTTTTTCTTCCTATGAAGCTGAATTCTTTCTCTCTGAAGTTCCTAATCTCTGCTTTAAGAATCACCAGTATAGATGATATTAAAATGCCCATCTCTCAAATATCACCAGATTTGCATATGCAGTCACCTCGAATCGTGTAGTCTTGTTTCTAGTGGTCTCCTTTAGTAGAGGTTCTGTGTCATAGTGGTAATCCCAGTGTCTAAGTCAGTGCCAGGATGCTCCATAAAATGTTATTAAGTGAACATTTGAATAAATAAATTCTTATGCCATATATTTTAAAAAACTGTATATATCTTCATCCAGTTCATCAAATAAGTGTTTTGTCAAATTTAATCCTTATTAGGATCTCTTCTCATTCTTCATTTTTCAGTGTAGAGAATTCTCAATCTAAATGATAAAAGCATAGCTATCATGGATTATAAACAATTCCATTGTACTTTTTCTTACAGCTAACCTTGACTAATTCTCACATGTATTTCAGAAATATGAATAATGTCTTCATGCAATTCATGTAAGGCACAGAAAATAGGTATCATTATTTCTGTTTTAATGACAGATTTTGAGGTTAGGATGACTCATGAACAGCTGAGCAGCCAGTCAGTAGGAGAAACCAAAATAGAACGGAAACGCCTCCATTTCCACCCCCACGCTCAAACCTCGAGTGCACCCTCCCTAGGGAGATTGAAGCGTGATGTGCCTGTGAGTGAACAGGGAAGCGCTTCCTGCAAGTTACTAAGCTGCAAAGGCTCAGCACTCTGAGCTATCCCTGGTGGTGATCAGTGAGAACCACCCACTCTCAATCCAGCTGATAAAAATGGAAGGGAAGGAGAACTTAGAAAAGCAAGCCCCTTCAATGCTGAGCTCCTCTTATTCTGAGGAAGATATTTCATTTACCTTGAACTGAGTTATCTTCAGAAATTACCTGAACTAAAATATTTTTTTTTCATCCCAGTGAATGTAACCTTAAAATGCAAGCTACTTTGTTAGATGGGCACAGCCCAACCTGTTTTACTCCCTGGGGAGGGAAAATATTTTTCTAAGCATGTTTCTCTGATTCTTTTAGGCACACAAAATTAGTGAGGCAGGCTTTTATAGCAGCCTCTATAACTAAATTACTTTTGTAAAATAATCAACAATAGGATATAGCAGGTGTCAGTCTTTGACCTACAAACAACTTATTGTTGCAATTCTGAAGGAGCTTAAGAATATCCTTAGAATATTTGAGGAGCTTAAAGGTAATTTTTAAAAATGTGTTTTAAAGTATTAACTGTCATCCTGTATCCACAAGCATAATGGCCTTAAGTGGAGGAATTAAGAATTGCATCTGTAACGTGTTTGATAAAGTTAAGATGTACCTTTGCCTCCACCATCCAATTCAAATAATAATGTTGTCCAATGCAAATACTAGTTTCCAGTAACTAGAGTCATTCCTTTTCCTACACCTCAGTAACTAGACGCATGCAAGTCTATCTTACTTACTGAGGCTGCTTTCATAATTCCAGTGGGCTGGGTTCTAAGAGAAATTTTAAAACTGTTTTCCTCCCCACTAAGCCCTGTGCCACAGTACTATAGCTTATAGCATCCCACACCTCACAAATATGAGAAAGGGATAGTCATTAAAACTTTTGCTTAATTCACCAAAAAATAAAAATAAAAAAATGGTTACTGTTACTGCCTACTCCACACTCACATAGTTATTTAATCATCTACCACATCCTTATACCACCAATCCTACTTGTTGGATTTTCTCTGCAATAACAGTGCCTCTCTTTCTCCTTATTATTATTAATTTCACTACTTTGTGAATTTAAACTTCTAGAGTTGTTTTACGGCCCCTAACGTCCACCCATCCTACCTCCTCTTAAAAAACAAACATGAATACAAAGCAGTCAAGCCATCGGATGGAAGGAAAGGAGCTTGGAACTGAGAGAAACATTTCACCAACAGAATGTAAACCAGATACATTAAACTCACACTTGACCATAAAGAACAGCCTGAGTCTGATAGAGGGACGACAGCCAAAACAGAAGGTTCTTGTGGTGAGATGGGTGATACGGTCAGGCTGGAAAAACCTCTCCATTCCTTCCTGTGGGCACCTGAATTCCACAGGCTTGCAGATGGCAAGAATCACTGAATTACGATTCCTTAGAGTTTTCTGTGTGCTAGTCAGAGACCTTGCACATGGCATTGAGCTCAGGACACGACGATTTCAGTTCCTTAAGCAAACTCAGATAAAATGAGGCGGAATATGTTTCTAAAATAAGATTTTCTAGGGAGTGTTAGTAAAATGTGACACTATCCTAGTGTAATCCAACAGGTAGGAGGTTGGATGGCCTCCCAGGCCTTCAACACACTGTATATTTGATGTGCACAAGAGGAAATGCTCTAAAGACATGCATTTTCTTTTACGTTTTACACTAATCCAATGGAAAAACTATATTCAACCCATGGATCTGTATCCACACAGTTTGACAATAATTTACTTCTTTCTGGAAGCTATGAGCACAGTGTAATTCCTGAGAAATTTTAATAATGACATTTTAATTATAATTAAGTGAAACCTAGCAAATTTGGCTGTATCTGGAGGAACTCCACTGTGGGAAATAAATTCTTAAGGTAATTTTTTTGTTTCATATTTTATCCTACACAACCTTACCTAATCTAAAATTTCTCAAGGTTAATGCAGCACCAGCTGGGTACTCTCATTTCTGTCTGTCTAAAGGGAGAATTTGAGATAATGGTTGACATGTCAAAAAAGTGGCAACGTGAAATGGAAGCTAAACTTCAGAATGAAGTGTTCCCCTAGAGGGTAAAGCTGTCACTGATCACCTTCTAGACATTCTTATTCTGGCATCCATGACCCTTGCTGAGAGGATCTTGATTGAGATTCAGAGTATCCAAGGAACACTCTGAAAACATAGGCTGTACAATGTTATGACATTTGTAAAGGAGTGCATGATCCAAACTTATTAAAACCTAACATCCAGAATCTCTTTAAGTTTTACCTTTTGTTGTGTGATTTCTTGCCTCACGAATTTCTTTTCCAAGGGTGTGCTATTATTTCTCCTACTGTCATTACTTTTCTCATTCGATTCAGCCTACTTTCACAAGCGCTCATTTTCTAGTAATTAATTCATTCAACAAATGTCTGCTAAGGGCCTGTTACAGTCCAGGTCCTGGTCTAAGTGCTGGAGAAAGGATAGTGAAATGAAAAACAGATCCATTGCCTCAAGAAGCTAATGGTCTAGTGAGGGGGTGTAGTAAAAAACTAGAGGGGGTGTAGTAACAAACTACAGTGGCTCACACCTGTAATCCCAGCACTTTGGGAGGCTGAGGTGGGCAGACCACAAGGTCAGGAGTTTGAGACCAGCCTGGCCAATATGGTGAAACCCCATCTCCACTAAAAATACAAAAATTAGCTGGGCATAGTGGTGTGTACCTGTAATCCCGGCTACTCAAGAGGCTGACGCAGGAGAATCGCTTGAACCCAGGAGGTGGAGGTTGCAGTCAGCCTAGATCACGCCGCTGCACTCTAGCCTGGATGACAGAGCGAGACTCCATCTCAAAAAACAAACAAACAACAACAAAAAAACTAGAAAACACCAACCTGGGCTATATAGCAAGACCTCATCTATACTCAAAGTAAAAAAGATAAACCAGGCATGGTGGAGTTTGCCGGTAGCCCCAGCTGCTCAGGAGACTGAGGTGGGAGGATTGCTTGAGCTCAGAAGTTCAAGTTCAAGCAGTGAGCTACAATTGCACCACTGCACTCCAGCCTGGGTGACAGAGTGAGCTCCTGTTTCAGAAAAAGAAAAAAAGCAACAACAAAAGTAGAAAATAAGTAAATTAGATAATAGTGTATTTGAAGGAAAGAACGATGACCAATGTGGCTGGAACAAAACAGGTGATGGGAAAGCATCCCAGATGAGACTAGAGACTAGTGAGGAGGTCAGATCTTCTAGAATGTCATAGGCCATGTCATACACTCTGAAACACTGTTCCGACGTTCAGGTGTTTTTTGTTTTTTTGTTTTTTATTTTTTCCCAAAGTCCATTGAGAACAATTAAAGTGTTTTAATCTATGATATGATCTAATTTGCAATTTTAGAAGATTGCCCTGTTTTCTGTGTGGAAATAGGTAGAAGGGTCACTAGAGAGGGCAGAGAAACCAGTGTGGCTGCCACTGGAGGAATGGAGGATGATGGGGCTGTGATGAGGACAATGACAGTAAAGATAAAATCCGTTCAATGGATTCTGGGTATGCTGCTTAAGCAGGACTGAAGAGCCTGCTTATGATTTAGACATGAGGCATAATAGCAAGGTAAATAACCAGGATTTTATCTTGTCATTAGCTTCATCAGCTGTCATAACAAGTATAATAGACTGCAGGGCATAAACAACAGAAATTATTCCTCACAGTCTGGAGGCTGAGAAGGCCACGATCAAGGTGCCAGCCAATTCATTTCCTGGAGAGGACTCCCTTTCTGGTTTACATATGACTGCCTTCTTGCTGTATCCTCACATGGTGGATAGAGAAATCATCTCTTGTGTCCCTTCTTACAAGGACACTAATCTCATTCATGAGGACTCCACCCCCATGACCTAATTACCTCCAAAAGTTCTGCATACAAACAACATCCATTGGGAATAAGGGCTTCAATATATAAATTTGGGGGGAGGCACAAATATTCAGGCTATAGCAAGAACTTAGAGAATGGTGATGCCATTTTCTGAAACGAAGGATACATGGAACAAACAGCTTTTGAGGGACAGAGGAAAAGACAGAACTACTAATTCTCTTACATTTGAGATGTTACTATAGGTGCTAAGCATTGAAATTAGAGTTCCAGTCTGGTAAATCATCAGTCTTTAGGTGGTCTTCAAGTCCATAGGCCTGAGTACTGTCACTGGTGGAGAGGACCAGGGACAGAGAGCTGAGAGGTCAAATAGATGTGGATAAAGGGCCAACATACTTTCTCAAGACATAAGTTGCTTTGTATATTGCAGTAAATGATGACTATGTACCAGACAGTTAAATACACATGCTCTTGCCCTTGAGAAACTCACTATCCCATGATGGAAATAGAAGCATAAATAGATAGTTTCAGATAATTTTAGTGTAGCTTATTTAGGTACTTCTTTTTTAATTTAGCGAATGAGCTGTCTCTAGTCCCCATGTGAATTAGTCTGTTTTTACACTGCTATAAAAAACTACCTAAGACTAGGTAATTTTTGAGGAAGAGGTTTAATTGACTCACAGTTCTGTAGGCTTAATGGGATGTATGATTGAGAGGCCTCAGGAAACTTACAATCATGGCAGAAGGCAAAGGGGAAGTAGGCATGTCTTACCATGAAGGACCAGGAGAGAGAGTCAAGGGGGAAGTGCCAGACACTTTCAAACACCTAGATCTTGTGAGAACTCACTCACTATCATGAGCAAGAAGGAAATCTGCCCTCATGATTCAATCACCTCCCATCAGGCCCCTATCCTGACACATGGGGATTACAATTCAAGATGAGATTTCGGTGGGGAAATAGCCAAACCATATAACCAAGGATTATGGCAGGATAGATAGACAGATCTAGAGAGAGAACAGTTCTGATCATATTTGTGCCCTTCATTTATTCACAAATATTTTTCAGAATTTAATCTGGTCCAGGAACTATTTTAGGTTCTAGAAATACAATCAAGAGAAAGACAGACATAATTACTGGTGTCACGGCTCAGTCGGGAAAACAGACATTTAGGAGATAATTACAAAAATAACTTACGAATGTGATACAAGAGATAATGGATAAGTATAAGGTTTCTCTGAGAGCATATACCAGGCTGAACCTGGCCCCATCTGGACTAGGAGGACTAGGAAGTCATGTTTTAAGCCTAGACTCAAATGATGGTTCATTGAAACTCAGGAAATTATAGCAGTGAGAGAAGAGTTAGTAAGGTGAACAGCATAAGAAGAGACACCTAGCTGAGAAGAAATATGACATGATGAAGGAACAAAAAGAAAATGACATGGCCAAGAGGTGGTGAGGGGGAGTTTGGCTGAAATGTGGGCAGAGGCCTGGTGCTGCAGACCTTGGAGGCTACGTTGATAATTGTGACTTTACCTTAAGAACCAGGGGAAGTCATTGAGGGAAGTTCAATAGGGGGAGACACGGTCAGATTGGCATTTTAGGAAGGTCACAGTTGCTATTTGAAGGAGAAGATTGAGATGACTGGAAAGTCTTCAGATAGTTTGATAATAACCCAGGCAGAGAGGTACAAGCCTCATAAAGGCTCTCAAGAATAGGGGCTCAATCAATGTATCCAGCCAAATTTCTATTTACCAAATAGGGAAATTACATAGAGAAATTAGATGATTGTTTTTTCCCAAACACATTTGAGGGCTTATAGTCTCCAAGCACTTTGCTCCCTATGTTTGGAAAGATCTCTGCTTCCAGCTTTATTAGTTACTTTTCATCCACTATCTTGAAAGTATTTTTTTTCCATGAAGAGTTTATTGGCTCTCATTAGTTAATCTAATTTTCCTTTCTTAGTGTCCAAGGATTTCTTTTTTTAAGAATATGAGATAAAAAATGTTGAGGGTACATGACTCAGAGACCTTTCCAGGGTTTTAGCATACTGGTAGCTGGATAGTACAATTACTCTGTAGAGAAAATTCTACAAGGTGAATATGACAATAGTGGAAGGCACAAAAGGGTCAGGGCCTGAGAAACGGTATAGGATTCTCAGCTAGAATTAGGTTCCTCTGTGACTAACAGAAAGCCCCCAAATAACAGTACCTTAAAAGTTGATTTCTCCTTCTTTTTTTTTTTTTTTTTTTAAGAATCGATACCCAAGACCATCCTTTATTGTAGTATTAGTTCATGGTAACTGCATGAAAAAACATTTCAGGAAGAATTTACAATTTCCAGCTTAAAGAACTTGCCCACCAACATAACCAATTTATTAAAGTCAATTCATTAAAAGGTACAGCACCTCCTGTTGGGCAGGATGGCAAGGGACAAAGCTACAACATGGCCTGTGCCTTTGGAAGCTGAGGCAGGAGGACCATCTGAGCCCAGGAGCTTGAGACCAGCCTGGGCAACAGTGAATCCATCTCAACAACAACAAAAAATTTTAGCCAGGTGTGCTGTGAGCTGTAGTCCCAGCTACAAGGCAGGAGGATTGCTTAGGCCTGGGTGATTGAGGCTGCAATGAGCTGTGATTGTGCCACCACATTCCAGCCTGGGCAACACAGCAAGACTGTCTCAAAAAAAAAAAAAAAAAACCCAAAAAAACTCAAGAATGTAATGAATGATACCCAATGTGCCTTTTCTAGAAAAAGTTGCCAAATATATCTCTTGGATCTGCTGAGCATGTCCTCTGATACACAAAGCAAGCATGTTTCTACACCCAATGTTGATGCCGGTTAAAGTTTTCATAATCCAAACTGACGGCAGCTACTGGTCCTTGGGATTGACATCCTCTGGGAATATAACCTTCTCTTGGGCTAAGATGCTGCCGCCAGCTCTAAAACGGCACTCTGTTCTCAAAACCTCGTAGCAGGCTCCTTGCTCCAATACTCAGCTGCCAAACATGCTGCTGATTCTTCACGAATTTGCAACCTCATGGCTACCCCGTCTAAGTTGATTTCTCCTTCTTGTAAAAAGTCTAGAGGCAGATAGTCTAGACACTTAAGGTACTTCTAGAAACCTACACTCAATCTATGTTTTGCTCAGTCAAACTCAATGTGTGACTTCCATTAGATGGTTGAAGATGACTGTTTGTCTCTATCAATGTGTGACTTTCAATAGATGATTGAAGATGGCTGTTTGGCACTGTCTGAATTAAGCCAGAAGGAAGGAGGAAGAAGATGAAAAAAAGGCATGCCTCTACCCCTTAGGACCATGTCTCTGAAGTTGTATACAACATTTCTGCCCTCATATAATTGGGCAGAACTTAGTCATAGAGTTACATACAGTTGCAAGGGAAGCTATAAGGTAGCTATGTGCTTAGTTAAAAATTGGGATTCTCTTACTAAGGTAGATGAGGAGAACATATATTTGGAGAGGCAACTATCCATCTCTGCTACAAGATCTGAAACAATATTGTGAGACTATAAACATACTAAAAAGCTCCAGGGATCATGCGGAAGTCAGAAATTATTTGGGATTCCAGTGAATGGAATGTTGATCATAAATGAGAAATGATGCCTGGGATAATTCCTAGTGAGCCCTGGCTTTTAGAGTTGGGGATGAAGTCAGCCAGCTATAAAGAGCAAGACTGGGTGGGATACTTTGAAATGTCATATCATTGTGTATGGCTTTTGTGGTAGTTACTGCTTCTTTTTAGAATAATTCTCATAACTATATAGAAAGCTCACCTTTGCAACTTCTGTATGCCTAATACAATGCTTCACTCACACCCAATTGTTTTACTCAAGCGAGTAGTTTTATGGTAACTGCATTTGGGGAAACAGTTTTACAGAAGAGTTAACACAATGAGCAGATTCCAGGTGTGCTGTCATTTGGAGGAGGCAAATCCATACAGACAAGAAGTAGACTAGTGGTTGCCTAGAGCTGGAGGAGGGTGGGTATAAGGAATGGATTACTAATGGGACTGGGTTTCTTTTTGGGGTGATGAAAATTCTCTAAAATTGATTGTGGTGATGGTTGCATAACTCTGTGAATAGCAGTGAATTGTGTTATTGTACATTTTAGGTAAATGGTATCGTATATGAGTTATATCCCAATGAAACTGTTAAAAAAGAATGAGAAAGACCAAGTAATTTGCCAAGGTAGTCTCTCAAATGTGGTGTTGTTTTTTCTTTGAACCTCTTAACAAAGCTTTTAAAGACAGAGAAGAATCATTATGGTTCATAGTCCTGAACAGTACCAGGCTGTCTTTTGAGCTGTTGTCTCTTGAAACTTGTAGCATGCCTTGTCAGGTATGTTATCAAAAGAAGTAAGGAAAAGAATGGCTTCAGGTCCTATTGCCCTCAAATCTGAGACTTTCAGATTAGAAGTTTAACGTGATGTCCTTGGGCATGGGAGGGAGGGAGTAGGTGTGAGGGAGATCCACCTTAGATTTTAACCTCCCTAAAGGTATATGCCAGTTGTAAATATGTGCCTCGTTGAATTATTCTGGGATGATGCATTTTTATCATAGTCTCAGAGGAATTTATTGCTTCTCCCGCCTCCATCTCCAAAAGAGGGAAGCTTTAAAAATGTGAAGTATAAAATGCGTCATTAAAAAAAAATTCTCATTTCCTAGTTTACACTTATTTTGTTTCACTGATCTAGAGAGAAGTGAAGAGAGGAAAAAGGCTGGGTTAAGGCAGGCAGGCCAGGGTGGTGGTGGAGCGACTCATTCTCAATTTCTTCAAGGAGGAAACAATATTTCTTAAGACACAGCCTAAGTTAAACTTGGTAGAGCAGGACGGACTGATCAAATGTGCTTGTTCTCTCTTCTTTTCCTGTAATCATTTTAGGAGAGGGAATGGTTTACAGGGACAAACATCAACTCTGATGAATCAAATGAAATGAAGGAGAAAGTCATACTTCATATAAACACTGCAAATCAGTGTTAGCCCTCCTTACCCTCTCCATTGAAGATGCCTGCCACATGAATGATTCATGTTGAACCATCAACTCAGTACAGTCACTCTGCAAGAACACCAAGGGTTTGCTTACACATAATTACTCAGAACTGAGTAGGAGGAAATCCTTGTCTCGGATCATGGTAGATAATGGAATTCCAACTAAGGATGCCTTGGCAAAGTAGAAGTACTTTCCCTTGGACCTTTGAAATCCTTAATGAGTTGAATCATGTCAAGTAACAAAATAAACAAGGATGAGAAACATCAGTTGGGTTCAGTCCAAAGTCTAGCCTGCCTAAGATTGGGCTTCCCCCATCATTGCTTAAACATTATACAGTTTTCTATCAGCCAAGCCTGTGGTTTTTTTTTTTTTTTTTTTTTGGTTTTGTTTTGGGTGTTTTTTAAATTTTTTTAATTTTTTTTTTTTTTCTTAAATCAGATTTCAAAAGCCAGGCACTAACTGATGGTAATTAGTAGGCATTGGTTGCAGTTTATTCTTGCTGTTCTTTCCAGGCATGCATAATTTTTGTGAAGAGAAAAGAAAATCCAATTACCCCCAAATCTAGTCAGTGTGGCTCATCTGGTGTTGTGTTAGATCTTTAGAAATGGTTCTTAACAATGGAAAGGAAGACATATGGTACTTGAGAACAGCATCTTGCAACCTTATTTATAATACTAAGAAAAAAAAAGCCTAGTCAGGTGAACATTGACATCCTACTTTATGAAAATCTGACACAAGAAATGTTGATCCCATAACACATGTGACATAAAGACTTGCTCATGTCATAAAGAATTTATTGGTGATTTTATCTCTAGTGTCCCTTTTACATTTTAAAGGATTTCCTTAAAAATATTTGACTTGAAGCTTTCTGGGAAAGCTTACACAATAAAACTAAAAACATCTGATATAATTTTGAAGGACTTAGATTCTTCAAAGCAAGGAAGGTGAAAATTTCTACTCAACTTTGTAAAGGTTGGGTCTATGACAAAATATCTGATAGATTAGATTATCTTGTTATTTAAATTACTCCTTGAAATGCTGGTTAGTTTCAGAAACTTCTTTGATCTTTAAGTTTCGGAGAATGTTTTAGTATTGCAATAGTAAATATTCAATAGAATTTTGGTAACAGAATATACCTTTTATCATTTGGATTAACATTGTTAGGTCATGTTTTTCTTCTCTATATATTTATCTCTGAAGAATAAATGACATTAAAGGTGAATCAAACTAAAATTGCATATATTGTTTTTTGCCTGAGAGAATTTTCTTGCTGCAAGTAAAAACACACAAAAAATGTTATTGAAAAAATTCAGGTCTACATTTTTAAATAAGCCCATTTTGAACCCTTCTGATACAAGCATTGTTCAACAACACTTTGTGTTTATAATAGATTTTCATTAACCACCCTTTGTGTCTGATAGATATACTGTCATGTTCTGATGACTTCCTGTTGGACATGAGCAGAAGGGCACCTCCCAGGATTGCAAGACCATCTTTGGCTCCAGGAAATTTTTCTATTCAACGTATAGCAAGACATTGATTACGGGCAGAATTCTCCAGTTATAAGAGCTTTGCTTTCTTGTCTGGATAATAGTTTGATCATACCATATTTTTGCCAAAGGATTGCTAACAGACTCTGACACCTTATAAATTTAAGTCCAAATTCCTCAACATAGTCACCAGGTTCTCATCATGGGACTTACTGTCTTCCTTTTACTTCCTCCGGCAAATCAAAACCTACCTTCTGTTTCAGTCAAGACCTTCTTCCTGCATTCATGCTGATTTCCCTCTCAGAGCCCAGGCTGTCCCATACCCATTCATCTTTTTCATACATCCAGTCTAAGATTCCAAAGAAAGCATACTTTCTGGACCAGGTGCTATGCTGGGCATCATGACAGCAGAAAGGTGAATAAGGTACAGTCTCTGTCTTTGAGGAACTCATAGTTTAGGGTTGAATATGGACATTTAACCAAATATATAAAGTAACGCAATGAAGTAAGGGCATTCAAGATTAATTAAGGAAGGGATTTATTTTAGGGAATGACATAACAGAAGAGGCTGTAGTTGATTTGAACCTTGAAGAATAAACAGGAGTCTACCATGAGCATTTGGATTTTGTCTAGTAAGTTTTTTTATGTCTAGTATAGGCCTTCAAAAATATTTATTGAAAGAGCCAGCAAAATGCTTAATGAGTTTTGGTGGTGGGGAATTTGTTTTAATACACTTTTCTTCCCCAGTTCTGACAACAGCCTTGTGAAGCTGGTAAGGCTGTTAGAGCTATACAAATAAGATACAGGCCCAAAGGAAATTGACCCAATACGTGGAAAATCTGATACCACATCCATTCTTCTGACTCTAAGGCCTTTGTTCTATCTACTCTGCCTTTCTACTTCCCTGAGTGCTCTTTTGAATTTCCTGACTGCTCCCATCACAAATAAACACAGAGCAGACACTCAACAATTGTTTATTGATTGAGAGAGGCATATCACTTTGATGTCAAAATTTTAATGCAGATTTTCCAAACACTTTAATAGCGCCTAAACTGGGCTTTATACTTCTTTAACTTGGCCCATTGACATTTCTCTGTCTTTATACTTCCTGAGGCAGGGATGAACTGCTTGCTTATTTGAAAACAAAAGCATGTAAACTATAGGCCATCAATACTGACCATATTGAAGAATCTCACTCCTAGGATATAGTCAGAAGAGTGTTAGAAGGAAAAACAAGAGGAGGAGGCAAGTCCACAACCATATAGGAACTTCTCAGAAGTCACTTATCTCCTAGGCAAATAATACCAATTACTCTGCAAGTTTTCTCTATAGCCCTGGGGCATGGTATGAGACTTTTTAGTTGCCCAAGTGCTACTTTCAGAGGTTCAAAACCACAGAATGGATATTCATTTCCACAACTGCATTAATGTATCTCCTTAGAGAAGGAATTGAAAGTCTTTCACTCAATGTCAAGCTTTCCCAGGTCTTTACACTTGAGCACCCACCAGCTGTTCTACAGGCAAGTCATGGGGTCATAATTGGGGAGCAATGTTCTCCCCAAATGTATGCTTTCCTTTCAGATAACTCTCCCAGAACACCCCACTGACCCTTTGTGCCTTAGTGATGAAAGAACATTTTTAGGTGAGCTGGTGTATTTTACATAATGTGTTCCCAGATGCTTTCCATGAATGACTCAGGCCATGGTAAGCTGCATAAAATTCTGGTGCAGCGGCCGGAAGAAAGCTGCACTCTGTTTAAGCATGAGTGTTGTGTTGTGAGCAGGCTGAGTAATGATGTTCTGTGAGTGACTAGTCCAAGGAAAGGCGAGTAGGAGTCAGACTCTCTGACTTCAAATGTCAGCATAGATGGAACAAAAATGAGCAGGTTAGTTAAACTCTTTGGGCCTCAGTTTCTCATTTGTGAAGCAGGAAAATTAATAGCTATTTTTGCCCATTTGACTACAGTGGCAGGAAAGGTCATGTGTAAAATCAGGTTGACTCTTATTTATTGAATGTTTCATGAAAGAAGCATGCATGTCTTCAGAGAATATACCTGAAGAAAAAAGAGATTGTTTCAACCAATGTTTAGTGTCTGGTGCTAGGGATATGGCAGTAAACAGATGTGTTCTTGCCCTTAAGGGCTCATGTGGTAATTTAGGAAACTGAGACTAAATAATTAATTGCACATTTAATTATACAATTAAAATTGTGATAAGTATCACACAAGAGAATTATGTATAAGAGTATAAGAGCAGAAGAAGACAGTCTAGTCTCAAGAAAAGGTTCTGTATGGGAATGACATTTAAGTTGAATTGTGAGAGAAGAAGGGTAAATTGGGAAGTGGCAAAGATGTGGGAGATGTCTTTTTAAAAGGAGGAAGTGTTATATGTAAAGGTTTGTGAGGCAATTGCACGTGGCAGGAACATAGAATTGAAAGCAGGACTTCAGGGCTGGGGCAGCGGGTGTGGTACTACATGGTGCTGAGGGACCACCGTGAACCAGCTCACCTGGGGCCTTGTATGCCAAGTGAAGGGCTTCCAATGGTTATTGTAGGAAGAAAAAGAGACTTTGCAGAGTTCTAATGAGAATGGCTTCATCACACCTTTTTTAATAATTACACTGAATGCTGGGTGGAAAATGAATTACTGAAGCATGAGACTGCAGAAGAGGACACCCAAAAGGACATTTAGAAAATGGAGTCTACCCAGTTTCTTCCTGCTGTGTACCAGGAATCAAGGGCCACCATTCTGGTGCACTTGAATAGATCCTGACTTTTTGTCCTTTTATGCACATCAAACCACACGTAATGTTCTTATATTCTATTCTTTCTAAATCTCTGCATGATAAGATAAAATGTGATTATTTCTTGACATGATGTTGATAGGTGGTAAGCTAGCCTCCCCAACTAACATAGCTATATTCTAATAGTATTATAACTGTCTTTTCTCTTCATTAAATATTTACTAAGAAAATAAAATCTAATTGTAGAGATAAGTTGAAGATAGATGGATGAATACATAGATATATAGATAGGTGAAGATAGATAAGCAGATAGATGAATGTGTGGATAGATAGATAGATAATATCAATTAATATGCTTTTAGCTGCAGAAAACAGAAATCCCACATAATAATAAGTCTTGAGGCAAAGCGGTTCCAGATTAGTGAATTTGTTGATTCATCATCATTTTAAGAACCTAATTATTTTCTTTATTTCTACCTGACTATCCTCAACATTTGACAATCTCTCTCCTTTTTAAAATTGCATATATGTTTGTGGGGTATAATGTAATGTTTTCATATAAATCTTGATGGTCACAAGCTGGTTGCTGTTGTCTTGCAGTCGCACCCCATCAATCCAGAGTTGTGAAAAGGGTTTAGCTCTTCCAGGTGTATTCTTGAGAGATAAGAATCCTGTCTCAGAAGATCCTCAGCCAACATTATTCATGTTTCATACTAGGCAATTCACAAGGGAATAAAATGCCTATTATTTTGAATTTATTAACTCAATTGTCTTAGAGTTATTACAACTCTCATCCTGGGACTGAAATTTAAGGCAGGCTTTCTTGAAGCAAAAGGCCTTGCTGAGTCTCTATAGAAAATTAAGATTTATTATTAAGGAGAAAGGGGGAATGGCTTTTGGATGGCTGAGACATCAGTGGTGTCTGCTTCACATATGAAAATGAAAGGTAAATCACAAAAACAGTCAAGCAAATGAATGATACTCAAAGTGTCATGGCAGCTTGCAGCATCAACATTACCTGTCAGCGTGTGAGAAATGTTAATCCTCTGGCCCTACTCAGGACCCATTGAATCAGAATGTTTGAGGGTGGGCCCAGAAATCTGTGTTTTAGGTTCAGCAAGTGACAGTGATGGAGAGAATAGTTTAAGAATCATTGCTCAAGTCAAAACGTGTTTCAGAAGGTTGAATGACACCAAGCAAGGAGTTGAAAACGTGGATCAGAGCTGGGGGAGAGGGATCAGAGCTAGGAAATTTGACTAATCAATTAAAACACAGGCCTTGTATCATGCTAATAATGGAGACATTTTGCAAGGAAGTCATTTACCATCCTCTGAATCATATTACCTTCCTTATCTACCGGTAGAACCATCTTGGCTGCCAGAATAAGACAAATGATGTAAAGATAAGAAAATATTCCACAAAAACTATCTGAGGAAAGCATGATAAATAATTCACTGGGAATAATGCCTAGGCACAAAAGAATTTGAGTAAGTTTAGAATTTGGAAAATAGATAATAAATTCTGGGACACAAATATGGAAATGAAAACATGGAGTGACTGGAAGGCATGCTATTTTACAGATCCAGAACAACAATTATAGGTTCTTTCTCTGGACATTCCCAGATGCTGATCAAAGAACACTTGATACAGCTGCAAACTGCCAGCTAGTAAATCTATATGGAAATTTACAATGTACATGGGGAATACTTTTGTGAATCTGAATTGTGGGAGTGGAGATAAAAGTTTTCAAGTATTATTTTTTATTTGTATGAGTACATGTAGAAGCCACACACCTGCTACAGATGTTGCTCAAGGAAACACATAAGTCTGACTTATAACAGGCTGAATTGTTTTCAAAATAAAAAGTGTAGAAAAGAGTAGAACAGAGTCCACAAAGACCATCCTAAGCACATCGTCTGGAAAAGGAAATGCGTGGATTTCTGCTGCCTTGGCATATCCCAGCATCATGGTCAACTGAATTTAACCATAAAAGACTTCCTTTAGAAGAGAAGAAAAGGGCAAAACAGATTCACAAGAGGACTGGAAGCAGAGATGTTAACACTTAGGAGGTAAAAGAGAAAAACAAGTTAGACATCAAGCCATAAGAATAATCACCTCCAAAAAGCACCCTGGCTAGCCTCAACCTTGTTCGAAAGGTACTTGTACACAATTAGTTTGCGTACTACTTTGAAGTTTTTGGAGGGTTTCTTCTCAAGCAGTGGTTCTCAAATTGTAATGTGTATCAGAATTACCCACACAGTTTGCTAAAACACAGGTTTCAACTCAGTAGGTCTATGGAGGGCCTGAGATTGTGCATGTCTAAGAAGTCAGAAATGCAGTTTGAGGATCACACATTGACAACAACTTAGTTAAGATTTTTGAAGTTTTTTTTTTTGTATTTTTTAATATTTTCTACTTTTCATTTTTGCTGACACACACACACACACACACAAACACACACACACAAACACAGCCCTCTGACAAGACCTAGAACTTGCTTCATAGTCCAGGAACATGGGATTACTGGTGACTGAAGACAGCTAGAATAACACTACGTTTGGTACCTCTCATGCTGATTACTCAAGACACAACATTACAAGGGCAGAGGAGGAAGTTCTGCAAGTGTAACTTTTCTTTTTCATTTACCAAACAGAGGAATGAAAGTCTCTTGGAATTCTAGATAGAATGTAAGTATTATATTAGGAAGGAAATAAGGAAAAAAAGAACAAGGTATGGCCAAAAATTAGTTTGCTAATAGTTTTAGAGAATGTCATGCACCTCTAACAGAGAAGTTTGAATGCATGAAATCCTGAACATAAAGTTGACTACTAGTATATTAGAATTAGACATGAGGCATAAGTTTATAATATATAAAAATAAGTTATGAGACATAAGTCTATCATTATTTTAAGAAGAATGATTAATTTACCAAAGACAGTTGAAGCTGGACTAGCTGAAAAAATATATATGTATTAGTCCATTCTCACACTGCTATGAAGAAATACCTGAGACTTGGTAACTTATTTTAAAAAAGAGGTCTAATTGATTCACAGTTCCACATGGCTGGGGAAGCCTCAGGAAATTTACAATCATGGTGTAAGGCACCTCTTCCCAGTGCTGCAGGAGAGAGAATGCGCCAAGGAGGAATTAGCCAAATACTTATAAAACCATCAGATCTCATGAGAACTGACTCACTGTCATGAGAACGGCAGGGGACAAATCACCACCACAATTCAGTTACCTCCACCTGGTCTCTCCATTAACACGTGGAGATTATGGGGATTATAATTCAAGATGAGATTTTTGGTTGGGACATGGCCAAACCAGATCATATTGTGACTAGGATATAAAGTTATAGTCATTTTTTAAGTGTTGTGATTCTGAAGTTTTATACTTAAAACAAAAACATAGTGGTTAGTCCAACAACTCTACATATGAAGATTAGTATTGCAGAGTAACCATTTAAAAATGTACATAGACCAGGCACAGTGGCTCACACCTGTAATCCCAGCATGTTGGGAGGCCAAGGTGGATGGATCACTTGAGGTCAATAGTTTGAGAACAGCCTGGTCAACATGATGAAACCTCATCTCTACTAAAAATACAAAAATTAGCTGAGTGTGGTGGCACATGCCTGTAATACCAGCTACTCAGCAGGCTGAGGCAGGAGAATCACTTGAACCCGGAGGCGGAGGCTGCAGTGAGCAGAGACCTTGCTGCTGCATTCCAGCCTGGGTGACAGAGTGAGACTTTGTCTCAAAAAAGAAAGAAAATGTACATACGTTTTTCAAAAATAAAATTTATTTTATTTCAAATCATTCCAGCCTGGGTGACAGAGTGAGACTTTGTCTCAAAAAAAGAAAGAAAATGTACATACGTTTTTCAAAAATAAAATTTATTTTATTTCAAATATACGAGAGTAATGGTTGAATGTAGAATTTTCTGAAAATTTGGAAAATTTGACTTAAAACATTTACTCAGTCTCACTGTAGAAAGACAATAAATATTAATATTTTATTGCATTTTTAGTCTTTTAGGCATCTTCTATGTAATTTTGATACATAAATTTTACATATAATTTTTACAGTGCTTATTTTACTAAATATTATGAGTATTTTTCCATTATTAGAAATAACCGGCCGGGCGCAGTGGCTCAAGCCTGTAATCCCAGCACTTTGGGAGGCCGAGACGGGCGGATCACAAGGTCAGGAGATCGAGACCATCCTGGCGAACACAGTGAAACCCCGTCTCTATTAAAAAAATACAAAAAACTAGCCGGGCGAGGTGGTGGGCGCCTGTAGTCCCAGCTACTTGAGAGGCTGAGGCAGGAGAATGGCGGGAACCCGGGAGGCGGAGCTTGCAGTGAGCTGAGATCCGGCCACTGCACTCCAGCCTGGGCGACAGAGCAAGACTCCGCCTCAAAAAAAAAAAAAAAAAAAAAAGAAATAACCATTAGTATATTTAATGTCTACATGGACTGAATGTACAATCTACTTGAATTTCTTTTTATGGTCAAATGCTTTGTTTCTGCCTTTCCTCCATATTCTAAATAGCACTACAATGAGTACATTTGTACACAAAAATTTCCTTGTATTTAACATGATTTTCGTAGAATAGATTCTTGGATTTAAAATTACCTGTCTCAGACTTGGAAATTTAAGATGCATTCTACACATTGTCAAATTATTTTCCAAAGAAGCTATAACATTTCTCTTTCCTGCTAACAATACACTATCTCCAGTATTGAATATCCTAAATTTAATCTCTGCCAATTGGATAAGTAAAAATTTAGATCTTGTTTTAATTTGCTTTTTGTTGTTTACTAATACATTTTTTTCATGTTGGCTGATGAAATATATTTTCTCTTATACGCATTTGACTTTCAATTCTGTTCACTTTCAATTCAGATATCGATATTTATTTATGAAAAATATGAACATGCATTTCTGAGAATTAATAAAATAAAATAAAACCTAGAAACATAAAACATCTTAGTTGGTCTGGGAGAACCAAGTGTCATAGGTATAGAATAACTTATGCTTTCCAATTTTCACCTTTCGGAGCCCAGACAATTCAGTATTGTGTTTGAGAAAAATAATTCCAAAGTAAAACAATCATAATATTAGGATAAATAACATCATTTAACCTAAATCTTTCCCAGGGTAAGTGCAACATCAAAGATGTGGCCTGTTTAAAGACAATTGCCCTCAAATGGAAGATGTATGGTCAACGTCAAAAAGTTTGGGTTTTTTCCTCAAGTGATCAACCTGTAAATGGGAAGAGGGGCAACATGTTTAGTGGCAAACATGCTAAATAACTGCTTCACCATTTCCCAAGTATTTACTGACCACTGGAATGGACACATCCACCAGTCCACAGTTAAGTAAAGCAAGTTTCACTCAAAGAAAGCAAGTTTGGTGATCTTTGTAGATTTTCAAATGTCCTTCGTCTTGGAAAACGTGATTGACAAAGGAAGTGCCAAAAAGATCAAAGAACTACCTGGATATAAACTGTATCTGGAAACCCCTTTTTTCAAGATTTATCCGTTGGAGGAAATGCCAGGTCTTGGTTAACAGGACAGTTGATGTCCTAGGCTATTGATGAAGGCCATAAATATATGCTCATTATGCTTGTTCTGTCACAGCTTTTGACATCTCTGTATGACTAATCATAGATCAACCACGGAGAAATATAAAGTAAATGACTCCCTTTCCCTAAAGTTCAGAAACGCAAGATGCCTAGAAATTGAATTTCTTGACAATTTTGTACTTTTGCTGTTCTTTCTCAAGAACTGTAGGATAATTGATGCTAAACAGACCTATGAATACTTGGTGTGTTGTGTGTGTGTGTGTGTGTGTGTGTGTGTGTGTGTGTAAAATAAGATGGCATAATGATGTTCTATATGGCACTCTAATTTATATTAGAAAAAAATACATTTTAGAAAAAAGCAATTTTATCATGTACAAATTTAATGTCCATGTTTCTGTATCTGTTTTGTTTGTATCAGTGGTATAATGTTTCCCTTAGAAAGGTGAAACCTGTGCCTAATAAGGAGAAAACAATTACTTCATAAAAAATACAAAGCCAGAACTCTGCTAAACATTCAACTATCTACGTGTAGTGTAGAAGTGTTTGTGTGTAGCTATCCTAACATTTCTATCCCCTTTTCTAGCATGACAAGAAGGAGGTAAACAAAAATTTAAAATAGAAACTCCGACTTCTCGTTTGGCCATCCCTTCTGCCAGCTCTCCTGTTTACTAGTAGTTTCTGGTCTCCAGAGAATCTGACCAGCATTGGTTTCCAAAAGCCTATGCCTTTAAGGCAGCAGCTCTTCCCCAAAGACAATTTTGCCCCCAGAGGCATTTGGCAAGATCTGGAAACAATTTTTTATGGTCTATGGGGTTGTGACTGGCACCTAGTGGGCAGAGGCCAGGAATGCTGCTCAACATCCTACAGTACACAGGACAGCCCCACAACAACAGCATATCCAGCCCAAAATGTCAATAGTGATGAAGCTGAAAAACCCAGGGCATGAGCCACAGTGAGGACTCTGTGAAAAGACAAAACAAATGAAAGGAAAATCATTAGACAGTTGACCACTCCCCTACCACAGTCTAGAAAACAATCCATTTGGGTGGAAAGGGAGACAGGACAAATAGGAGGAAGCAAATTGGATAGAGATAGCCTTGGAGTTCCGAGGTGAACTGTCCTCCTCCATCTCCTTCCCTGTCTGCCAGGTTGGGATATCAGAAAGAGAGAGGATGGTTGTGTGTTTTGTGCAGTCAGATAGGATCACAAGGAGATGATGATTACTGTGCCCCAGCACAGAAGCAACAAAAAGCTATGGGTTACCCAGGCCTGGTTTGGAACACGTTTAGAGAATGCCGTTTCTGAAAGGGACTTGTGGATGGGAACGAGAGATACCTCAGAGACTACCTGTGTGAGCCAGTGACTGAGGATTAAATGGGATCCTACCTGAGTACCTAGGTATCTCTGTAATGCTCCTTGATCATGGATACAACCCTGAAGAAGGGGAGTTGACAAAATTGGCTTTCCCCTGGTCCCAGGTAAGGGAGGCTGAAGCAAATTTGATTTATTAAGTGTATGGCTTACATGTCAGAGACTGTGGTCTGAGATTAGTGCATGCTGCAAGTAGAAGTTCTTATCTAAATTGTCCAAATAAATTTTAAATATGTGTCTGTCTTAACTCAATCAAAAACAATTTTCTTTTTCATTCTGTTACATTGTATTAGAACAGGTATTAAACTTTCAAAGTGATATGGTATTTGATTTTGTGATCCCTCCTCTTCCATCACCAAAAGGATTTTGTAATTCTACTCTTTGTGTGTGTGTGTGTGTGTGTGTGTGTGTGTGTGTGTGTGTGTGTGTACCAGGGCCTAGTGACATAACTGAAGACCATCTAGTGGGTTTAAAACCAGGGCTAACTGAGTATAAAATATCTGGTTCAAACACATTTCAAATACCAAATTGTCATAATGTTAAGGAAAACTTAGTTGTAAAAAAAGTCATTGTCTGGTGTGACAAGCATAGCTTTTGAGTATTTGGTCTGGCTGGTCTTAAAAAATAACAAAAAAAGAAATGCAAGATTATGTAACAGCCCATCACAGACACCTTTGTTAACTAAAGTCAGTATTATCTTTCAAGGGTGTCACAGTTCTATTGATTTGAGTCCTCACCCAGAAACCTAGGGAATTTACCCAACTGTTCATCAAGAATTCTGGACACCATTATCAAAGGAGAAGGACACGTGTTAACAGAGGAACACCTGCTGCCAGCGCAGCAACAATCCAATGTTTGTGCGCCAACCCAAAGTGAGAGGAAGGCTTTGCTTCCATAGCACATCTACTCTGTCCTCTTTGGGGGCAAGCTGCTCCTGTGGGTGGGGTGGGTCTTGTCTCCCTTTTTCAGGTACCAATTTGTTTATTTGCTTTCTCTAAACCATTTTGTGAATCCTTTTCTCTCATTGGAGACTAAATGTTAAGAAGAAAACCTGGAAATTCTTTCCTCAGTAAGGATAATTATTTATCAGATAGTCCTTGTTACTATACTCACCTGCCATAAATACAAGCTGACTTGGGACTAACTAATAGTGACATCTACTCTGGTTTCCTTCCAACAAACCTACATCAGGATTGGGTATCCTTCCCCAAAGCATCACTGCTTATGGCTAACTCTTTGATAATGCTCCCGTTTACTTCTTGAGGCACTGAGACATATTATATAAATTAAATGAGTAAAAACATTATCCTGTTATAAAGATATTTCTTGGAGTTCAGAAATAACAAATCTCATCAGAGTTCAAAGATACATAAAACCATTTCTAACCTACAGGTTAATCTCTTCTCCATCGATAATATTTTGTCTTCCCAAACAGCCTGGAATTGCTGGAAATGTGTCATGTTTCCTTCTCTCAGATTACATAGAAATTGCTTTACTCTTTATTTTGGAACTCATTCCCATCTTTGACATGTCAAGGTGAAAGAGATTAAAGTTATTCCTGATCTGCATAGAACTTTATCTAGCATTAGCCTCAGCCTTTACAGAAATTTTCTTCCCAGTTGGAAGTCACCATTATTTTACAATAGTGGTATCATCATAAAATGTCCTTTGTAGAGGAAAAGAATGTTAGAAGGATCTTAAATAGACACTCAGGAGAAATATTGCGACACAGAGGAGGAGATAATATTGAGTAGAGGCTTCACAATTGTCTTTGTAGTTCTGACAATTTATTACAGTTAAATACTTATATCATTCTTCTATAAAGACAATGCCAAGGGAAAGAAAGGCCAAAATTTATCAGGAAGGACCACAGTACCAGAAGTAAAATTATTAGCAGCATGATGTAATGAATGGAACATGGATTTTAATATAACATATTCATTTTAACATATTAATTGAATCCCTGATATATCAATATCATTATTTCATCTTAAATAAAATATTTATTTCACATTTCTTATGTAAAATAGTGGTGCAGGATTTTTGTATGAATTAAATGAGAGAAGTATATTCATGCACTTAGCACAATAACCAGTTGCAGTACAATCTCAGCTATGCTGGTTTTCTATCCTACTTTCCTCGTCCTTGGTTGATTTAAATGGCTTTCTGATTTTTTGGCCCAGAGTTGTTGACATTCACCTGAGTCTGACCATAATCCCAGACCTACAGAATAGTTTTGATATTTGAGATGATCAACAACAACAAAAAACTTCCAGTCATCTGCAGCTATGTGAATAGGTATTTCTGTGACTCAATGCCAGTACAAAGGCTATACAGTTCAGTATTTCCCATAGTATCCCACAAACTACTTTGTTTTGCTCTCTTAGCCCCTTTCATACTTGTTTCAACTCTTCTTCCTTCCCCATCTTGCCTGAAGCTGCATTGTTCAAATCTTTTCTTCTCTCTGCCTTTCATTCCACTTTCCTTATTTCTCCTCAGCCCCCAATCACTCTTTTTTGCTAACTATATTCAAAATAAATGCCTCATGGTTCAACATTTTGTTGAAATAAAATTCCCATGGTGACTAAAAAGTTGTACCAGAAAAACACTTCATACAAACTAAAATTTTGTATGAAACAAGCTTTTGGTAGGAATGGATTACTAAAAATCTTAAACTTGATCTTCCAAATTGCTTTCTGTTAATAGTGTCAAAATCTATACTTGTTCTTCAGAGGTAGCAACAGTAGGCAAAACAAAAACAAACAAAAAACTATATTTGTTAGTCCTTTTCTTGGTTCCTTAATAGGCCTGTCTCATCCAGATAGCAACAGCGATGATGACTTTCCTATTCTTAAACTCTTGTGCTGTGACAGGCACTCTGTGAAGGCCTTACCTCATTTATCTGTGTGAAGGCCTTACCTCATTTATTTGAGAGCTTGTGAGGTAGTTCCATTCTACCTTCAAGGAAACTGACGCTTGTAGAGATTACACAGCTTGCTTCAGATGGTGAATGTTGGATCTGAAATCAAAGCAAAGCCCATGTTCATAAACAAACATAACAGAGAGTGGGCAATGAAATAATTCTCAATGAACAGAAGAAAATCTTGGTCAAAGACTGAGTTATTTTAAACCATGTTTCAATGTGTCCAAGAAGTACCCCCTACCCACCTAGAATTTCTCTTTTCCATAAAGCATGTCATTATTGGTATAACATATTTAACAAACACCAGTGAAGCCATTCCTATAACCTATAAAGCCTTTGGCAGTAAAAGTATCATTTCCACATATCTTGAGTCCAGTCATGGAAATAAGTGGTACCAAGCTCAGTGAAGAGACTTTCTTTATGTACTTCCTATTACTATATTTAAAATGTGATGCTAAATCGTATTCCATGGGTGGACATCTATTTATTTCACATTGTTTAGTTATATCTTGGCTTAGAGATAGAGGGTTAAATAATGTATTTCCTGGTTATTTATAGGTCTGACTGCCTATAAAAGAAACTCCAAATAACAGTGACTGAAAGACAGAAGTTTATCCCTTTCTCATTTAAAAAAGTCTGATGAAGGAAGCTCAGAGCTGTTATGGTTTCACAGTTATCTGGCGACTTAGCCACTTCTAAATTTTCATTTTACCTTTCCCATAATGGAGTTCTCATTCTCCTCATCTAAGGTGGTGTATTAGACCACCTTAGAGCGTAACAAATTACCACAAACTTGCTGATTTCAACCAACAGAAATGTATGCTCTCACAGTTCTGAAGGCCAGAGGTTTCTATAGTCAGTTTCACTGGGCCCAAACTAAGAAGTCTGTGTTCCTTCCAGAGGTTATTAGGGAGAATTCATTTCTTGCCTCTTTCAGCTTCTGGTGCTGTGGGCATTCCTTGTGGCGTGGCCACATTGTTCCAATCTCTGCCTCTGTGATCACACCGCTGTCTCCTCTTCTGTCTGTGTCAAGACTCCCTCTGCTTTCCTCCTACAAGGATACATCTCATCACATTTAGGACCCACCTGGATGATCCAATACAGTCTCCCTTTCTCAGGATCTTTAACCACCTGGCAAAATCCTTGTTTGCCACATCAAATAACATTCACAAGTTCCAGGAACTGGAACCTGGACATTTTTTGATGGCAGAGGAAAGGGCATGCTTCAGGCTGCCACAATAGATACCTAGCCAATATATCCCTGTTCCAAGAAATAGGACAGATGAAGGGGAGAAAAAGGGGTACATCCACTTTCTTTAGAACATATTTCAAAAACTGCACACATAATTTCCTCTCTCACATTCCCTTAGCCTGAACTCAGTTACATGGTTACATTTAGCTGTGAGTTAGGTTGGGAATTAAAGTATTTAATTTATTTATCATGATTTCAGCTTTACAAAGAAGAAAAGCAGAGTAGGTGTATCAGTATCTGTTACCACCTGCCACCTCGGCCACCCAAATACCATATGCATCTTTCTTTTCACAAGCCCCTGCTACTCAGGGTATCTTCACGAGGTTGTTATTCAAAACCTAGCAAGTCTTGAATATCTGATTGATGGGCACTCATCTCTAACAGGTACAAATATGGCTCCTCAATGTGGCCAGTCATCTGCCCCTACAGCAGCATAACTTGAGGCACCAAAAAACAAGGTAACCACACATAAAAACCTCCCATTTGGACAAAAGATCACGGAAAGCAGAGCAATCTTAGAAGTTATCCCATCCTGGGGGGCAGGAATAATGACGATTCTCTTCTTATCAGTAGCACGAGTTCCTAAGTCATCCCAACTGAAAAACTGAGAATGTCTCCCAGTGGACCTTCCTGGTTCACTATCCTGTATGGAGCATCTGAGGTGGCCATTGGAGAAGGTGTGCTTTTTGGGCCTGCCCAACCTTTTTTTTTTGAGACAGAGTCTCGCTGTGTCACCCAGGCTGCAGTGTAGTTGCATGATCTCAGCTCACTGCAACCTCTGCCTCCTAGGCTCAAGTGATTCTCCTGTCTCAGCCTCCCAAGAAGCTGGGATTACAGGCACCCACCACCACGCCCGGCTAATTTTTGTATTTTTAGTAGAGACGGGGTTTCACCATGTTGGCCAGGCTGATCTCAAACTCCTGACCTCAGATGATCCGTCCGCCTCAGCCTCCCAAAGTGCTGGGATTACAGGCGTGAGCCACTGCACCCAGCCCTGCCCAGCTTTTGTAGGCTGCCTTTTGCTGGTCCTGCTTTGGTGGCCAAGGGAATGCCTTGGGGGTTGAATAGGTTTTTGTTTTCTTAGTAATATAATTTTGTCAAACACCTAGTGGTCTTCCAGTTTATTTGCTTCAGGTCAGTTCCATGTGTCAATAATCACAGATAAAAATCTTGTGGAGTCAGAGTTTTTAAGACTGACGATAGGGACTTTAACTTATTACCTCTGGGCTCTGCCTAGCCCCCTCCTCTCATGTTTCAGAGGGGCTCTCTTAAAATCACTGAAACAAAGAGCTGGGGTGAGGACACAGCTCTCTTCACCTAATTTTTGCACTGAGCTGGCTCCCATTGTCTGTCAGAGAACTCTTAACTATAGGTGCTGGGAAAAGCTCAGAGGCACCGTTTTGTCTTCTGATAAGTCTGACGCTTTGCATCTTTTACTTAGAATTGCTTCAATCTGTAGTACAAAGCAACTAGCTTTGTCAATTCCATAAGGTCCAAATAACTGACCATTCAGTGTAACAATTAGGAATACAGATTTTGGGGCCAGATTGCTTAGCACAAACCAGGTTTCTCACTTATTAATTGTAAAACTGGCAAGCTCCTTAGCCTATCTGGTCTTCATCTATAAAATGCACTTAAAAACAGTATATACTTCACTGTGTTTTTTGAGGAGTAAGTTGCTTAAAATACATAAAGCACTAGAATGGTGTCTGGCCCATAGTAAGCACCATATATGTGTAGTTAGCATTAACTTATTAATGTGATATTACTAGACTCTGTCAACTTGTATTGCAGGATGCAGTCTGATACTAGACTGATTAGCTCACACCTAAGTTTACTTCTTTTGTAGTCTCTGCTGAAGCACCAAGAAGTAACCAACATAAGACAACATCTTGAATTGTTTCTACAATTTTTCCTGATGCTATGACCATAGCATGTGGTCTGCTTTCCAAGTGATCCTAGTAATAGTTTCATCATATGTTTTTCCACAGCATAACAAGAGTTGCTAGCTTTTTGGCCTCTATTGCCTATACCCACAGCACCAATCTTTCAGGTTTTGCCATGGCCAACACTTCACTTTTAGGCATCAAATTCTGTATACTTTAGGGTTTATATTTGTTCATAACAGAGATCCAAAATACCTAAAGTGTAAGCATGATGAATCTTCATTCCTTTTTGCATGAAAGTCTGGATTGAGGTAGTTTGGAGACGGTGTAATGATTCCACAGTCAGATCTGAGACACAGGTTGCCTCCAGTGTTCCATGTCGACATCACTAGGAGGCTTCCTTACTTTCACAGTTCAGAATGAAGAGCCAACCATCACACCCATGTCCAAGGAGCAGAAAGGAGAAAGGGGAGAAAGGATATATTCCAGAAGTTGATCACACATACCCACATAACTGAAACTTGTCATTAGACCATACCTAGCAAGGGAGTTTGGGGAATGAGGTCTTGATTTAGTGTCAGTGTGCCAAACCAAAGCTCAGGCTTTCTAAGATCACTGAAGAGAATGAGAACAGGCCCTAGAGAGACAACCAGAAGTCTCTGCCATTCACTGAAAATTGTTGTTTCTCTAGTTTAACGCAATGTCTGTTGAAAGTAATGCATAGCATGTAACCTACTCAATGTCTACTTTCCCTACTACAAAAAAGTAAAACCGCTGGGTGCATATGTATTCAACAAAAAATAAAATGAAACCCAGTAGCTTATATCAAATGAAAATTCTATCCTGGACTAGTTTTTATTTCTTAAAATATAGGAATTCCATTTCCTAGAATTGGGAATTAACTTTCATTTGTAGTTTTTAAAAATGAAGATCAAAATATTTGCATATGTGTAACATATGACTGGTATAGGCTTGTTTTACAGATAGAGTACCTATTTTAACCTATCAAAACACCTATTTTAACCCTTATATGCTTCCTCAACTTGTATATAGCAAAGTTATATTTTTAGAGGGCATAATGACCAAAATGTTTGAGCTGAAATGAAACACAGGATTTTCTATCATATTTGAACATAGAGAGTATGAAAGACTGCATATCTTCCATTAAAAAATATTTATCAGTCTCTCTTCATGAAGAAAAGAGGGAATTAAATAAGCAAAAACTCAATATTTGGGGTTTTATACCTGACACAAAACTTCAACCTTAGAAAAAATTACCAGTGACCTAAAGAAGAATAAGCAATATATGCATGGTTTGTTTAATTCTTCATCAAACAACATTGCTGTATCTGTGCCTAAGTCTTATTTTATTTTTTTGGTTGGTTGGTTTTGTTTGGTTTTGTTTTGGGTGATGTTCAGCATTTTGTGTCCTGATGGGAATTTTAATGAACATAAAACAAAAGCACTGGTACCAAGCTGAGCCCAGCGGATGAATCAGGTAGGCGTGTATATTCACAGCACTGATTACTGACAATTTTCTTGTGTCACTGTGTCCCAAGTGTTGGTCAATCAGACATATTGCCAGATAGGCATATTTTTTAAAAACCCTGGCCACCTAAAAAAATACATATATAGACACATATTTCAGGGCTGGAGATTAAGCAAATTTTATAAGAACACTAAGCAAGTCTGAGAACAAACATTCTGCAGAGTGCTCTGTTTCAGATGCAATAGAAGTGGAAGCAGGAACCAGCCGAAGAAAGCATCTGCTCTGGACAGCAACTCTGACACACATCACTCGAGATAAAATGCTTCCCTGCAGCTATGAAGAATTAACCCTATCCTCTTGCAGTCAGCCCAGTTCCTAAATGGAGTAACAGCTAATTTATTTTTTCCCTTCATCTTTAGAATACTAACGTGGGAACAGGTGTTCAGAGTTTATTAGTGTAACACATTTTACAACAGCAACAACAGCAACAACAACAACAACAATTCCTGTAAGTTCCTATAGGTCAGAAAAGAAACATGATTCATTTGAAATGATTCCTATTTATTTATGTTTTTGTGCACTTGTTCTCAACTTTGTTCAGAAAGGGTTTGAGCTAACTCACAGAAACTTTTGGTTTAACTCACAACCCTTACCACTATCTAAGGAAGATTTAGTTACCCAAGTAACTCTTTCAAGGTGTCTGTTTTGCAGTCTAAAACTGGGATGGAATCTGCTCAGTCTCTACTTTAAAACCCTTCAAAGGCTCCTCATCCTCCATCGTCAAGCCTTTTAACATGTCGCACACACTTCGTGCCTTCACCTCTTCCTGATGCCAAAGTTTCATGTTTGCCCTGGCAGTATATGACTTGGCTAGAAAGACATGTAATATAATATTTGCAAAATTATTTTATTGGAAAGAAAGCGGGTCCACATGAAAATGAAGTATCAGTGATGACCAAATGGGCTTTTTAAGTATTGGCAATTGTGCACTGTTTTGTTACTCTTTTTGTGTCTTTAAGTATTTTTGTCAATTTCTGGAACCATTAGTGCTTTTTAATTTGCAAATCATTTTTAGTTAGTTTTACACTGCCATATCGCAAAAACTTGGAATAGTGTAAATGTCCACCAAACGGTTTGCTCAAATCTAATAGGTTATAATGGCATAAATGGCATAATCTCATTATACAAAAGAAAAAATTCAATAATATGTAAGTGTATATGGAAACCAGATAAAGGAATATAGAAAATATTCAGCAAGATATTAATAACAGTTATCTCTGAATGAGTGGGATTATGACATTCTTTGTGTTTGTCATGTTGAGAATTTTTTTCTTTTCTGCAGTAATAATTTCTTTGCTTTTTTTTTTCTAATAAGGAAAAGGTATTAGAAGAAGGTAATGATGGAAGTATCTACTTTTTAATGAGTGAAGGCTTACTGCTTTAGGGCACTTTGGCGAATTTTAGTTTTAATTGCGTGTTTTAATCCTTAAAATTTCTGGGAGACAGATACCGTGAATGGCATTTTATAAATGCAAAAGTAAAAACTTTGAGATGTTAAGTAATGTTCAAGATGTTAAGTAATGTTCAAGGCCACATTGTGCCTTGAATTGGCATTTGAAAACATTTGAACACAGACTTCGTAGGAGTTTCTACGAAGTCGTTATGCTACTCCCTTGTTACTGGTAGATTTTTTTTTTTTTTTTTTTTTTTTGAGACAGAGTCTCGCTCTGTCACCCAGGCTGGAGTGCAGTGGCCAGATCTCAGCTCATTGCAAGCTCCGCCTCCTGGATTCACGCCATTCTCCTGCCTCAGCCTCCCGAGTAGCTGGGACTACAGGCGCCGCCACCACGCCTGGCTAGTTTTTTGTATTTTTTAGTAGAGACGGGGTTTCACCGTGTTAGCCAGGATGGTCTCGATCTCCTGACCTCGTGATCCACCTGTCTCGGCCTCCCAAAGTGCTAGGATTACAGGTTTGAGCCACCGCGCCCGGCCGTTACTGGTAGATTTTAAAGCTATGTTTCTATTACAAACAGCACAAAGAAGAAATAAATGGTTATGCAATTAATACGACATTAAAGAAAATAAAGTTAAAAAGGCACTTAACAAATCAAAATGCTTAAAGCCATGTGAGAGACTCTTTCTTTCTTCCTTTCCTTTCCTTTCCTTTCCTTTCCTTTCCTTTCCTTTCCTTTCCTTTCCTTTCCTTTCCTTTCCTTTCCTTTCCTTTCCTTTCCTTTCCTTTCCTTTCCTTTCCTTTCCTTTCCTTTCCTTTCCTTTCCTTTCCTTTCCTTTCCTTTCCTTTCTTCCTTCTTTCCTTCCTTCCTTCTTTCTTTTCGTTCGTTCGTTCGTTTTTTGAGATGGAGTCTCACTCTGGTCACCCAGGCTGGAGTGCAGTGGCACGATCTCGGCCCACTGCATCTCCGTCTCCCGGGTTCAAGAGATTCTCCTGCCTCAGTCTCCTGAGTAGCTAGGATTACAGGCGCCCACCACCATGCCCTGCTAATTTTTGTATTTTTAGTAGAGACTGGGTTTCACCATGTTGGCCAGGCTGGTCTCGAACTCCTGACCTCAGGTGATCCACCCACCTCAGCCTCCCAAAGTGCTAGGATTACAGGCATGAGTCACCACACCCGGCAAGAGACTATTTCATAGTTTACCAAAATGAGCAAGCTTGGGTGGGAGGAAAGTGACTGAAGACACTTTCAACAACAAAAATTTTTAAGCAAATTAGTACACTGATGAGCTTTTAAAAAGTTTTGTAACTATGTTGCTTTAGAGACAGATTACCTAGGGTTCTCTGGCTCTCATGGCATCTTTCTTAGCACGCTGGCCAGTTTGGACAACTTAATCCTCTCCACACACAGCAAATGATTACTTGGATCTTGACCCTTGCTCATGCTCTGGAATTCTCCTCCTACCTTTTAGTAGTTCTTATAAGTCTTCAAGACCTGCCTCTTCTCTGTTGATAGCCTTCCATTCCACCTTGAAGAGGACTTAAGCTCAATTTCACTGTTCTCCCACATTCAAAACGCTTAACAGCCAATATGCCAGGGGCCCTGCCAGATCAGAGCAGACCTCAGCCTTACAGCAGCACCAGTGCACACAGGCTGAGTATCTACTGTTGCAAAGAAGATACTGTGTCGATCTCTGCAATAGGTATTGAGAGAATATCTTGAGGACAGGGGCTAACAGATATTTAATTTATGTGACAGCACATATTGGCTATGTTGGAGCTGAATTAGAACAGCAGACCAATGCTCATGCATATACACCTCTTTCTTTGTTCTAGAATGCTCAGGAGACTCCTTACCCATCACAGATTAAGAGGTGATGCACAAAAACAATAATTTGGCTGCATGCCTGCTTTTCTTTTTATTTATTACTTCTATTTTTTTAACTTTTAGGTTCAAGAGTACATGTGCAAGTTTTATACATAGGTAAATTGCACATCACAGGGGTTTTGTGTGCAGATTATTTTGTCACCCAGATAATAAGCATAGTACCTGATAGGTAGTTTTTTGATTCTCACGCTCCTCCAATCCTCCACCCTCAAGTAGGCCCCGGTGTTTGTTGTTGCCTTCTTTGTGTCCATACATACTCCAAGTTTAGCTCCCATTTATAACCGAACAAATGTGGTGTGTGGTGTTCTGTCCCTGTGTTAGTTTGTTGAGGATAATGGCCTCCGGCTTCATCTATGTTGCTGCTAAGGATGTGATCTCATTCTTTTTTATGCACATGTGTGATTTTCTTGGGGGTCCAAATATCCACAGGGAAGAGTATGGGACCTGCTTGCCATTCATGTTTGGTAGATGCCGGCATATCCGATACAGGCGGTGGGGATGGAGCAGGAGCCAGACTCACTAAAAAACCATGGGCCTTTACCGGAAAAATCACCTCAAGAACATCATGTCTGGCATGCCAGGCCTATCACCTCTGCTTGGCATATGCATAAAAGGAAACAGTAGCTTAAAGTACCAGTGAGGTGAGCTTGACCAGTTCCTCACTCAGTATCCTCCAACAAGCCTGGAATATCTGTGCCCCAAATGGGAAAAGACCATTTAATAAACAAAATTAGCATATCACCAGAGGTCCAGGCATTTCTCTGCAGGACCCTGCCTTTGAAGAGGCATTGATTTGAGAAAGGTAGAGATGTCCTCCTGTCTGGGGAGAGACAGTCACCAAAACTTAAAGATCAATATATGAATCCTCTAGGAGAGTGTGGATGTCCCATTTTCCAGAATTTGTACAAGATATCTCCATCAGAGGGATGCTGCATTTTACTTCTGTGGCTATTGTAACAAATTACCACTAACTTGGTGGCTTAAAACAACACTAAAACAGGCTCTAGGGCAGTATCTGTTACCTGGACTTTTCCAGCTCCTAGAGACTGCCCACATCCCTTAGACTGTGGCCCCATCTAAAGCCAGCAAAGGTGCATCAAGTCCTTCCATTGCTTCACTCTGATATCCTCTTTTGCCTTCCTCTTCCATTTAAGGACCCTTATAATTACATTAGGCCATTGGGATAAGCTAGAATACACTCCCTGTTTTAAGATCAGCTGATGAGCCACCTTAATCCGATCTGCAAACTAAATTCCTCTTTGCCGTGCAACGTAATGGTCACAAGTTTTAGGGATTTGATTTGATAGTGGACATATATTTTGGAGGGAGGAGGAATATTATTCTGCTTACTACAGATGACTTAGCAGAGTACAGTGTATGCAAAAGGCAAGAGCGGTAATAACATGGAAAAATGAATGACTGTCTGGACAGGGCCTGGCTGTGGCACAAAGGCAGAGAGACACCTTGGAGGACCATCAACTGCAAATGGATGGTGAGAGCAAGAACTAGTAAAAGAGGTTATAAAGCAGAGAACAAGTGGTTTGTGGCTATACATGAGCAGCTCATATAAAACCACACCCCACCCTCTACAGGATTCCCAGAGTTAAGAAAGGATAGACACACTGCCTCTTAGCATTTGGCAATGAATTCAATGGATCTGTGGACAAATTGGAAATTAATCTTACCAAGAACATAAATATTGGTGTCTTCTAGACTACTTTCTGGTTCCACATATACAACCCTCAAAGTTCGCTATTATTCAGGAAAGTAGGGGCTTGAAGACTTGACATATAGAATTACTAAAAGGACGTAAAGCTTGTCCTCGCTGGGTGATAAATCATAGACATTACTCTTTAATAAACATCTCCAGGGTTGAATAACATATGGTTTAAAACAGCTAATCAGTAATGATGTGCTAAATGAATGAATGAGGAAATCTCAGGTGGTAGATTTGGCAGAGTAGATAGATTGTTCTTGCATGAATTTTAAAAAATGATAAAATTACATTTTTATAAAGACCAAAATACATTTCATTCATTGGTTTAAACTCATCTTTTTTGGCAAACCTACCTTTTAAAATTCTATTTATCTTAAAAGTGCATTTCAAATGCACCCATAAATACATACTGACTAGCTAGTGGGTGTTTATTATTATTTTAAGTTCCAGGGTATATATGCAGGATGTGCAGATTTGTTACATAGTAAATGTGTGCTATGGTGGTTTGCTGCACCTATCAATCCGTCACCTAGGCATCAAGCCCAGCATGCATTGGCTATTTTTCCTGAGCCTCTCCCTTCCCTAACCCTGCCCCCACCCCCAACAGGCCCCAGTGTGTGTTGTTCCCCTCCCTGTGTCCATGTGTTTTCATTGTTCAGCTCCCACTGAACAATGAAAAGTGAGAATATTCAGTGTTTAGTTTTCTTTTCCTGTGTTAGTTTGCTGAGGCTAATGGCTTCCAGCTCCATCCATGTCCCTCCAAAGGACATGATCTCATTCCTTTCTATGGCTGCATAGTATTCCATGGTGTATATGTACTACATTTTCTTTATCTATTCTATTATTGATGGGCATTTGGGTTGATTCCATGTCTTTGCTATTGTGAATAGTGCTGCAATGAACATATGTGTGCATGTATCTTTGTAATTGAATGATTTATATCCCTTTGGGTATATACCCAGTAATGCGATTGCTGGGTCAAATGGTAGTTCTGCTTCTAGATCTTTGAGGAATCGTCATATGTCTTCCATAATGATTGAACTAATTTATATTTGAGATGTGGATTTTTTTAAGTCATTATTTGTATTAGCCGCTTAATCTACAAAACCAATTGGAAAAGATCAGTTATAATATACACAAAAATTAAAATAATGGTGGATTCTATAGCTTTATGTAAGTATATACATTCAGTGTAGTTGTGGATATTAAATAAAAGAACTGCATGATTATCACATTTGCCATGTGATGTTAAACCTTAAAGTAGTTTCTCAAAAAAATTCACTTAGTTGAACAGTAAAGATTAGACTATAGATCTGGGTGGAAGACATTTTTGATCATCTTATGAATGACAAGAAGAGACAATTCATTTTGCTCTAGAAACTGAACTATCTAATAACCTTTAGTGTGAAACTACTTTTCCCTCTAATTCAATCCTTGCCTTTGCATCTCCTCACTGCTAATCTTAGTCTAGATGAATTGGTAGAGCCATTATAACAGTACAGTGAGGTGAATAAATACAGGCATACATTGCAGGTTCAGTTCTAGGCCACTCCAATAAAGTAAATATCACAATAAAGTCACATGATATTTTTTGGTTTCCCACTGCATATGAAAGTTATGTTTCCACCATACTGTAATAAGTATGCAATAGCATTATATCTAAAAAAGTACATACCTTAATTTAAAAATACCTTATTGTTTAATATCTGAGCCTTTAGGAAGTTGTCATGTTTGCTGGTAGAGGTTCTTGCTTCAATGTTGATGGCTTCTAATTGATCAGGATAGTGGTTGCTGAAGGTTGAGGTGGCTGTGAGAATTTTAAAATATATGACAACAATGATATTTGTCACATTGATTGACTCTTCCATTTATGAAAAATTTCTCTGTAGCATGCAATGCTGTTTGATAGCATTTTACCCATAGTAGAACTTGCTTCAAAATTGGAGTCAGTCCTCTCAAACCCCACCACTACTTTATCAACTAAATTTATGTAATATTATAAATCTTTTCTTGTCATTTCAACAATGCTCACAGCATCTTCACCAGAAAATCACCATCTTTGCTCATCCTTAAGAAACGACTCCTCATCCATTCAAGTTTTGTAATGAGATTGCAGCAATTCAGTCACATGTTCAGGCTCCACTTCTAATTCTAGTTCTCTTGCTATTTTCGGTACATCTGCAGTTCCTTCCTCCACTGAAGTCTTGAACCCCTTCAAGTCATCCATTAGGGTTGGAATCAACATCTTCTAAATTCCTGTTAATGTTGACATTTTGACCTCTTACCATGAATCATGAATGTTCTTAATGGCATATAGAATGGTGAGCCCTTTCCAAAAGGTTTTTGATTTACTTTGTTCAGATCCGTGAAAGGATTTACTGTCTGTGGCAGCTATAACCTTACAAAAGGTATTTCATAAATTATGAGACTTGAAAGTTGAAATGATTCATTGATACATGGACTGAATAATGCATGTTGAATTAGCAGGCATGAAAACAACATTAATATCCTTGTAAATCTCCATCAAGAGCTCTTAGGTGACCAGGTGCATTGTCAATGAGCAATAGTATTTTGAAAGGAATCTTTGAGCAGTGTGTCTCAACTAGTGGACTTAAAATAATCAGTAAACTATGCTGTAAACAAATGTGTTGCCATCCAGTTTTAATTTTCCATTTCTAGAGTACAGCAAGAATAGATTTGGTATAACTCTTAAGAACTTCAGGATTTTTAGAATGATGCATAAGCACTGGCTCAACTTAAAGTCACCAGCTGCCCTTAGCCTATATCAAGAGAGTCAGCCTGTTCTTTGAAACTTTGAAGCCAGGCATTAACTTTTCCTTTCTAGCTGTAAAAGGCCTAGACAGCCTCTTCTTCCAACATAAAGCTGTTTCAGCTATATGAGAAACCTATTGTTTAGTGTAGCCACCTTCATCAATGATCTTGGCTGAATCTTCTTGATAACTTACTGCAGCTTCTACAGCAATACATGCTGCTTCACTTTGCACTTTTACTTATGGAAAGGCTTCTTTTCTTAAACCTCATAAACCAGCTTCTGCTAGCTTCAAACTTTTCTCCTGCAGCTTCCTCACCTCTCTCAGCCTTTATAGAATTGAAGAGATCAGGGTCTTGCTTTGGATTAGGCTTTGACTTAAGTGAATGTTGTGGCTGGTTTGATCCTCTATCCGGAGCACTGTAACTTGCTCCCTATTAGTAATTAGATTATTTCACTTTCTTATTATTTCTTGTTTCTTATGTGGTCACTAGAGTAGCACTTTTGATTTTAAGAACTTTTCCTTTGAAGTCACAAGTTGGCTGTTTGCTGCAAGAGGGCTAGTTTTTGGCATATCTTGGCATTTGACATGCCTTCCTTACTACACTTGATCCTTTCTTGCTTTTGATTTAAAGTGAGAGATGTGTAACTCTTCCTTTTATTTGAACACTTATAGACCATTGAAGGGTACTAATTCGCCTAATTTCAATATTGTTGTGTCTTAGGGAAGAGGGAGGTCAAAGGACAGGGAGAGAGATGAGGGAATGGCCAACGGGCGAAGTCAGAACACACACATTTATCAATAGAATTTGTAAACTTACATAGTGTGGTTTGTGGCACCCCCAAAATGATAACAATATAGCATCAAAAATCACTCATCACAGATCACCATAATATATGTAATAATAATGAAAAAGTTTGAAACATTGTGAGAATTACCAAATGTAAAACAGAGATACAACGTGGGCGTATGCTGTTGGAAAAATGGTGCTGATAGACTTGATAGATGCAGGGTTGCCATAATCCTTCAATTTACAAAAAATGTAATATCTGCAAAGTGCAATAAAGTGAAGTACAATGAATGAAGTGAGGTATGCCTGGACTGCTACTCTATTTTTAGACAGATAAGTGTTCACTTTTTCTGACATATTATATAGAATTAACATAGTAGACAGCAAACCTGTAAATAGAAATTTGCAGAATTTGGTTCATGTATCCAAAAATTATTTTTAAAGTAATATCTTTCTTGACTAATAAAGAATACTTATTTCTTTTGTTCCTCATATGTGTTCAGAGCTCAAGGAATAAAACTCCTGATTTAGGTTACTTTACACAAAACAAAAGGTATTCACTTTTCAGCTCATGATCACAAAGTTAAATGTCTGACTTTAAACTAGCTTTGCTCTACCAACTATCTGATTTGTAAGTAGCTCCTTGAAAGTCCAAAACTGGACTAGGATTTGCCCATGATCAAAATCATGAGAAATTACAAACAACATAATTGCTTCTTCTTATAATGAAACACTGAAGTTAAGATTTGGAAGAAGTTACATAAATATTTTTGTGGGGCTAAATCTTTCTTTCCAGTTTTAAAAATACTTCGTCTCCTAGTCCAGTTTGTATTGCTGTAACAGATACCTGAGACTGGAATTCATCAAGAAAAAATGTTTATTTAGTTCACAATTCTGGTGGCTGAAAAGTCCAAAATTGGGCAGCTGCATCTGGTAAGGGCCTCATGCTGCTTCCACTCATGGCAGAAAGCAGAATGGGAGCAGTTGTGTGGAAAGAGATCCCATGGTAAGAAAAGGAAGCAAAATAAAGCAATTGAGGATGCCAGGCACTTTTTAATAACCCACTTTCTTGAGAGCAAGAATCCACCCCATGGGAGGCCATTAATGTACACACAAGGGATCCACTCCCATGACCTAAACACGTTCACTAGGCCCCACTTTCCAACACTGCCGTACTGAGATTCCCATTTTGACATGAGTTTGGGTGGGGACAAACCATATCCAAACCATAGCACCCAGTTTTCCACATTTAAATTTAAATATATTGCCTTAATTCAATCCAAACCAACAAAATTGCCTACTTGTCAGCTGTGAGGAATCTTCTTGGAAAAAAATGCAAATTAACATCTCGAGTATTTCTATATAAAATGGACAATGTTTAAAATAATTAGTGGTCCTAAGAATTTTGGATGTTATTTTTATTCACATATTACCTACTATTTTCATGTTAAACATATATTTATTTGTTGAACAGATTTGTTTGGGGCCCACTTGCGGGAGAATTTAGGACTATAAAGTAAAGAAGTCGCAGTTCCTGACTTTTGCTATATGTCAGGAGGTGAGGTTAACAAGATGTGGTACTTAAAGAAAGGCAGGCTAGGGAGGTGGATGGAGATTTTTACAGCAGATGCAATGGGGGTTGACTATGGATGTGCAGCTGACCATAAACCTCCAACTCACAGGCAGGCAAAACTGTGCCACTAGTGGTAGGGCAGAGGCCTCAGAGGAAGGTGTGGGAGTCAGAAAAGAGTGAGAGAGGTGGGGTCAGTGATGACTCAGAGGCACAATATCATCTGCATCAAGAGCAAGAGTTTTAGACTTGAGCAGACCCAATTGGTTTGAAATGTCTGCCAAGTCAGGTTATCTCTCTAAGCTTTAGTGTCCTATCCTTTTTTCTTTTTCTTTTTTTAAAGGACATTGATAGGAATTCCTCATAGATTTATTGCAAGGAAAAATGATATAATGCATGTACAGCGCTTGGCACAAGGCCTGGCACTAAGCAAATCTTCAAAGACAATTGGCTGCTTTTAAAAAACGATTTTAATATAGAAAGAGGAGGAGGGAAAAAAGACAGAGAGGAGGAAGTGAAGGAAGGAGAGCAGAGGAGGGGAGGAATGGGAGGAGATCCAGGATGGCTGTTGGTTGTTGTCCAGGAGATATGCCCCTGAATAGCTCAGGGTTCCTGAGCAAAGCTCAGCATATTAGCAAAGAGTAAACCGAGGAGTAAAGAGAATGTGCGAAACCTCATACGGAGACTTGAGTTGATACTGAGAGGGAAAGCAAGGACAACACATCCATTTACAGCTCTGAAATAAATCATGCTGCAAAATGCCTGGGAAATCTCCACCACACCCTGGAGCCCGAAGCACAAGTTAGGCAGCCATCAAGGGGAATTCAGAGAATAACCGCTGAACCCAGGGGTACCTCCCGGAGCAGCATACCCTTCATCCAGGGGAGGGACAATCCGGGGAACTGTGGTAGGATATTGTCCTCAGTTTGTTCTGGGATTCTGAATAAGACCCACTTTGCAGAGGAGTAATCACTGAGAAAAGGGATGTAACAGCTCTGGGAAAATTAGATAGCATCTTGAGGAGGTCCAATAGAATAGGAAAAAGATAAACACATAAACAAAAGCTGTATGCAGTGGTGCAAGCTATAAGAGAAACACATATCAGATACATAGGGAACCTAGAGAGGACCATGATAAGTTCTGCTTGGGCGGAGACAGGACAGGCTTGGGAGACTCTCAAACCCTGAAGCCAGAATTTGGAGGATAAGTCCACCAAGATGAGAGTAGAAGGTAGGTACATTGTATGTCTATTTTGTGAAGGGTCCTTACGTGCCATGTGTATTGATAAATCAGTTTTTAAAAATATCCTGTTCAGTGTGTAATGGGTCACAATAATTACCTGATCTTACATATAATATATTTATACAAGTCTCAACTTACTGTACACAGAGTACTCCCATGTCTTCTTTAATCCTTATGATAGGACAGGAAGATAGGTCTGGTCATCCTTAAATTTGCAAAATGAGGACAGAGTTTCAGAGGATGCTGAGCCGCATGCCCGGGGTTGCCGCGGTTTGACTGAGACCAGCTGCCTCCGTATTCATTCATATTCAGCAAACATGCACTGAGTCCCTACACTACTGCCAGGCTCTCTGCTAGATGCTGGGAATACAAAGACAATGCTCAGATGAATGCACAGAAAGGAGGGGGAAACAAATATATAAACAGAATTAAAATACAATGAACGAAAACCTATTATATGGATGTGCATGTGATTGCTACTGAGAATATGCACAGATGAGCATAGGAAGAGCTACACAGAACAGGTGCCACTGAACTACATCTAGAAGATGAGTAGGTGTTTAGGGGGTGGCAAAGAGAAAGGCTGTTCCAGGCATGCACACTGCACGTGGAAAGCCAGAGAAACACAAGAGAGCATTACCGGGGGCCAAACTGTGAGAAGTTCAGGAAGGATGGTCCCGGGTTGCTGATGAAAGACCTAGGAGCCAGATCAAAAACAGTCTTTGTAGGCTGTGCTCCGGAGTTTGAATTTTCATGCTGTAAGTGGCTGGGATCCACTGGAGGATTTTAATTGTGTGAGTGACAAGATCAGATTTGTTATTCAGAAAGCACACTCTGGCACAGTTCAGTGGGTGGAATGGAAAGTGGTTACCCTGGAGACAGGCAGACCCATTAGGAAGCTATGACAATAATCCAGGAGAGAGAAAATGAGGATAGTGGTTGGAAGAATGGGCAGATTCAATGACTTTCTGGAAGTAGAACTGATGGTCAGGAGAGACTCATTGGGTGTAAATGCTGAACAAAAGGAAGAATCAACAATGATGGCAGGTTTCTGGCTGGGATTTCTATGTGGATAAGTAAATTATTAACCAAGATGTAGAATACCAAAGGGTTAGCAGGTTCGGAGTAGAATATTACAAATACATATGGGACAAGTTGAATTTCAGGTGTCTCTGGAACCTCTAGGTGAGGATATTATGCACAGTTAATATATTTAGAATTCAGAAGAACGATTATGACTAAAGGTATAGATTTAAGAGTAATCACCAAATAGTTTGTTGTTGAGGTTTTGGCAATCTCCAAAACTACAAGATCTGGGTACCACTGCTTCTACCAATTCATTTGCACCATCTCTGAAGTAAGTACTAGCTCAAGCTTTGTTCCAAAGTACAAATTAGCATAGCAGCTCAGTAAACAATGTCTCTGAGCTTCTGGAAAGAAAGATGTTCAGTCACCATAAGGCCCAGAATTAATGAAAAGTCAAAGAAATAATAGCTCTATTCTCTAGTTGCTTTTGAACCTCAAATCACTCTTTGGCAACAAGGTAAGAATTTACAGAAACTGCTGAAAAGACCTTCTGGTAAATAGGGCAGCAAAACAGAGTTTGTTTTTAATATTTGTTCTAAACCATATATGTGGTCGTGTTTTGAAACTGCTAGGTCACATACTTGACCTGAATTCCTTTCCTAATTGGAAAGTCAGTTTTGATTTTGACTATAGGATATAATTTCTTGACAAAAATATATATTTTTTAAAAAATTTGATCCTTCTCTTTATGCTTTTTTTTTTAAAGAAAAGATCAAATTGCAGGAATCAGATGATACATGCTTATATAATGAATGTGGTTTGCCTATATTTAATTAGAAGACATTTGTTAGAGGAGAGATACTTTTGCTTACTCATGGACAAACATCAACAACACAAATTTAAAAACACATACATGGAAATGATTTTTTCTTTCAGATTAAGTAGAGATGACCATGGTGTTACAGCAGAGCATTGCCAGGGCATTACTGTCATTAATGCTCGGGAAAAACACTAAAGGCCGATTATTTGACTCCAAATTGTGATATATAGGAAACAATCACTATCATTATATTTTCTCTTCCCATTCTTATGCACCCTAATTTGAGTCATTGTGGAAAGAGTAGGGGACCCATTTGCCATGCCATATGCTTGCGACATATGGGTCCCCTACTCTTTCAACAGTGACTCAAATTAGGCAAGTTTGATATTCATACCATGTTCACTAGCATGAATATCAAACTTACTGGTAGTATGTAAGAGGAAGGAAGATTATAACAGGTGCTTTATATATTTAATCTTCTCACATAGCTTTCACAATAATTCTCTTCTGGGGATTCAATGAGCTAATACACTTAAAACTCTTAAAACAGTAATAGTAAACTATTAAAGCAGTAACTATCACATGATACATATTCCATAAATATTTAGTAGTATCATTGCTAATGAGATATGTCCTTTTTTTTTTTTCTGAGGAATCCCATATTCAGGGATGCTAAATGTTTACCCAAAGTGATATAGCTAGTAGGGGATGGGTCCAGGTTTGCAACCTAACTTTGCTTGCCTCGAGAGCTTATGCTCTTTTCATTATTCTATGCTGCCACTTAGTGACTAGTAACTTTAGTCCCTACTAAAAGCAAACTGTGTATTATCAGGGAGAGGCAACAAAAACCCATTACTTCTATCCCTTGATAGCTGACCCCAGTAATCTTTCAATTGACCTATGAATTTGCTTTTTTATTTGGAAAATAGAGATGCCATTACCTACTCTTCTTTGCCAATATGCTATTCAAATACTCAGTATAGTATATTATCATTTCTATATTATAGATTTCATCTATTATCTCTTTTGATCTTCAAAATAGGACAAATATGACCTAATGGAAAGCACATTGAATTTCTATTTCCACTAACATGAAGACATTGCTTAAGTTAATGAAATTCTTTGAGTCTCAGTTCAGTTACCTATAAAACTAGAGGGTAAAACTAGGTGTTCTCTCTGGCTCTTTTAACAATCTCGTTTTTTGTGTGAAAAAAAATTTAAAATATATTTATTTATTAATTTGTTAAAACATCAAATAACCTATTACATGTAGCTGTAAGTAATGTATTCTTTTAATAATCTTAGAAAATAGAAATAAAGTTGCATAGGGATTATGCTAAATTTTAAGTGTGATAAGGGCACAGAGAAAACAAATGATTTCTTCCAAGGATGTCCAGCAAATAAATGATGAAATTCTAGGTCCCAGATCTTTGACTCCTAACACAAGTTTCTTTTCATTTTACCAAACGACACATTATTCTGATGGGCAAAGACACATTAATGATCTTGATGTGAGTAATAATGTAACTAATCAGATTATTGCTTTTGCCTTTAGGTAGATTGATAAACTTCAAAGCAATTACCATCTATAATTGCTAAACTGAGAGCTAAGTGGCACTGGTGACCTGCCAAAAGAAAACAGTTGGCATAAGCTTTGTGAGTTACCCTTCATCAGTAAGCTTCATTTTAATCCAGTAAGTTCCACCCCGCCTGTCCCTGAATTGCCCTCTTGAGGCAAGTAACAAGTGTCATATTTCTTTTGAAATGGCTGGCACTGCTGTGGTATCAGTTATCACACAATATTCCAAAAAGCAATTGTGATCTCGAACTGTGAGGCATTGGCATCCACTCGGAAAAAATGGAGTTTAATGTTAAGCATCTGGCAGTTTTCATCATTGCTGGAATTAACAAAGATCCAGAAGTCACCCGAGCTGTCTCTGAGTACGGTGAAAATGTCACTCGATATTTAAACTGCATGAGAAATCACAAAACCTCAGGTTTCACAAAAGCAGAGCCTTAACTATCAAAGCTGTCAGGTCTTCAGAGATTGTCTAGTTTAAAAACCTTATTTTATAATAGAAGAAATTTGTCACCATTTGTGTGAGCAGAGGAAGAAGGACTTGGTGCAAGCATCTTCATTAGTTATTTTGAAGGGAACTATAGAAGTAAACAGATATTTGATGAACAGCAACCTCACTAGAGGCAACATGCATTTGCTAAATACATGTTTATGTTTTTCCATAAAAATCCAAACTATTTAGGCTTTACTTCATATATAAATATCCCAGCCTTTAGAAATGCTGGAAAGCAGTAGGGGTAATATTAATAAAATGCAGCATCCCTGGCTTTCCTTTATAACTTTAGCCACATCCTGGTCAGATGCAATTGTTCACTGGCTCCTCTGATTCATCCTTCACACTGTCATCACTGACTATAACCTTCCAAAACAATTTTTCTTCCAAAAACAGTCCCAACAAGGCAACCTGTGTTTTTCTCATAATGTTTTCTCCCCTGTCTTCATTCTGACAATCGATTTTCCCCAGTTGCTCTACGGCGTGATCACCAGTTTTGTTTTTGGTTTGCATAGTGACAAGAGTGCAAAAGCTTTTGAAGAAATGAAGTCTCTTTTGAATCTGTTTCAATAGGAGAATGATAATAAGTTTAGAGAACAAAATAGTATAATTGTCAAAGTTATGCCATGGAAGCTTCTCTATGCCATGCCTATCCTCAGTTTCTAAGCCTTCTCTGTCCAGCCGTACCTAATCAGACCTGCATGCACCTTGTTCCCACAGTGATCCTCCAGTCATAGCTCCAGTTGGGTGAAAAATGATGGGGGCCATCATAGCTGGCCCAGGGAGTCAGTCTTCCAGAATGAAGAAGAAGAAATTGCGGTTGATGTCAGTTCCTAAGAAGGACCTAAAGCTATTTGGCAGTGGCAAGAAAAATATGATTTTCTTGAGTGACCTCTTGAATAAGTCTCATCACTCTGTAGTTTCAACATACATAGCCAGAACATAAGTCCTTCCTCAGGCCCAAGACAAACTGACAAGTTACCTAGCTCTTCTCAGTTCTACTCCTCAGACACCATGATATTATTTTTGTGGCCTTTCTCTTTCAAGACTGTCCTTGACGTTCAGTATGTATAACCTGAACACACTTGGACAAAAATGTGGCTTAGAAGGCACTCAGAGGGTTGCTATCCTGAATCCAGGGTCTTCCAGGGAGAAAAAGGAGTCTGCAAAACTTAATAAACAAAGAGTCATTTGACGTAATTTAAAAGACAGAAATTATACCAACCAGGACAGAAGAGAAAATACGAGCTTGCTGTTTCTTAGAAAGAGCATAAAACATTGGCAGCAAAAGTCTTGTTTCCTGGTTAATGAATTAATGAATAAAGGGAATAATCACAAATGGACCCTAAATCCAAGTGACCACATCATAATTCACTGATTTGTACATGATGGATAAATGAGCTGTTTTATGATTGAGACATTCCCAAAAGTAGCATTACGGTACTGAAAATTTTTAAGGATTATGCGTTCTATGCAAAGATAATGCTACTCACCAACCAACAGCAGTCTGAAATGTTTTCAGTAGGAAGAAAAAATTTGCAGTATAACAAATAAAAACATTTTAAAGGTGCTGACCTACAGCTATGAAGCAGAGAACATTTTACTGAAATTTTAACCTCCTTAGTTGGAATTCTCAATTGTCATCCCTTACACAGCAATTCACATATTAATATACCAAAAAAGGAATACGCAGGTTTGATGAAATCCCAAAATGATTAGTGGTTGAGACCTCTCCAAAACACAGTTTTTGCCATGGCAATCCTTCAAAAACGTCACAATTTTGTAAGTGATAAGACCAGATATTAAAGGAATACACACATGTACACAACGTGAAAAGGGAAAATAGTAAAACTAATCTAATTTCAAGCAAAACATTTTTAAAAGTAATCTTGCTATTTCTAGATTGCCATTCTCTAGATAATAATGAGTTGAACAAATATGTACTGTACCTTAAGCAGAGGTGAAATAGATCTTACTGGTAAAATTTTAACACATTGGAGAGGAACTCCTGTTTCAACAGCTGTAAAATCTGTTCTTAATAAAATAAAACAAATAGTTATTTGATGGTTACAGAAAGAAACCAATGCAGCCAGGACTTAAGGATTCAAGATCCTGAATCCTTAAGGAATGAGCCAAGATTTTAGAGAAGAGGGAGATACTTCAAGGTAAGCCCCATGAGCCTTTGAGGAATAGGCTGGTTTCTGGCACAGAATGCAAAAGCAAAACAGAAAACAGTGACATAGGGTTTGCAGTATTCTCCTTGCACTGCAGAGATAAAAATCAAAGTTTTAATTGAGGAAATTAGAAAATATTTGTAACTGAAAGGCATTTGTGCAATATAGAAAATGTCATGCTTAGAGGAGAATTTTTAAAGCCTTAAATACATGTACTAGAAGAGCAGAGAAAAGATAATAACCAATGATCTAAGCATCCAATTCAGCAATCTGGAAAAAAAGAACAAATTAAGCACAAATAGGAGGAAGAAAGGAAATAGCCTTTTTTTTTTTTTAAAGAACCGTACTTGAAAAAATAAAAAAATATTCAACTGGGAAAGAAAAAAAGCCAAAAGTTGTTTTTTGAAAACATTAATATAATCTGTAATTCCCCTGCAGTACTGATCAAGAAAATGGTAAGAAAAATATTAGAAACAAATTCTTATTAGCATATATATATTTTTTGAGATAGAGTCTCACTCTGTTGCCCAGCCTAGAGTGCAGTGGTACAATCTTGGCTCACTGCAACCTCCACCTTCCAAGCTCAAGCAATTCTCATGCCTCAGTCTCCTGAATAGGGGCTGATTAGAAGCGTATGCCACCACACCCAGCTAATTTTTGTATTTTTCAGTAGAGACAGGGTTTCTCCACGTTGGCAGGCTGGTCTCAAACTCTTGGCCTCAAGTGATTGGCTTGCCTTGGCCTCCCAAAGAGCTGGAATTACAGGCCTGAGCTACCACACCTGGACAGAACAAATTATTAATATCAGGAATAAAAAGAAAACAGTATTACACCCATTAATATATAGTAAGAGTTTATCAACAACTTTATGTCAATTTTTATAATTAGATAAATTTCTTTAAAAAAACAACTTAGTAAATTGATACAAAAAAATAGAAAATCTGAATGATGCTATTATCTGTGAAAGAGATTGAATTAAAAATTTAAAATCTTTCTTCAAAGGAAACTCTCGGCCCAGGTGCTTCAAAAGAGAATATATCCAAAAAATTTAGGAAGAAATAATTTCAGCTCTGTGCAAACTATTTTAGAGTCCAGAAAAGGGGGAATATTTCTCGACTTATTAAGAAACTATTATAATTTTGCCACCAACATCTGACAAAAACATAAAAAAGGGAAATTATATATCAGTCTCTCTTGTGGATATAGTCACAAACATATGAATTAAAATAGTAGCAAATCGAACCCAACAATATGGAAAAGGGCTAATACATCCCCACAAAATTGAGTTTAAATCGGAATGCAAATTGATTGCATTCTGAATCAGTGTAATTAACTACATTAACAGAATTAAACATGCAGCCATAGTAATAATACAAAAACAGAAAAGGAACCATGTATTCATGACTGAAACAAAACAAAACAGGAACAATCTCCCTTATCAAAACAAAAAATTAAAAAAAATGTAATGTAATAAAGAATATGTTCAAAGAAATCTTATAGTATAGTTGATAAAATATCAGAAAATTTTCTTGCAAGATATGGATATCTGAGGAGGTAAGGATAGCCCCATCACAATTTCCATCTAACATTGTCCTGGAAGTCCTGTCAATGCAATCAAGTGAAGAAAAATAAAATAAAATACACAGTATTCCCTTGTGCTCTGTGATTTTGTTTTCTAAGGTTTCAGTTAGCCATAGTTGACTGTTAGGTTGGTGCAAAATTGTGGTTTTTGTCGTTATGTTTAACGTCAAAATTACTTTTGCACCAACCTAATAGGTGAGTATAGTACAATATTTTGAGAGAGAGAGAAACCTCATTGAGTTTTATTACAGTATACTGTTATTCTATTTTATTATGAGCTAGTGTTGTTAATCACTTACTGTGCCTAGTTTATAATTTAAACTCTAGCATAGGTATACAGATAGAGGAAAAAACATAGTATAAATAGGGATTGGTACTATCTGCAATTTCAGGCTTCCCTGAGAGTCTAAGTATGTATTTTCCACAGATAAGGGGGCTCTATTTTAGAAGACATGAGAGTGGACATAGAAAATCCAAAAGACAAATATTAGTCTCTAAGTGAACATATCAAAGCAAATGGATACTAAGTCAATGTATAAAAATGTTTGTACTCTTATAAAATGACAACAAATAATTAGAAAATAAAAGTTTAAATCAATGCAATGTTATTTACAACAATATAAAAATTTTAAATATCTGGGGTTGTATGTAACAATAGTATAAAAGAGGTGAAACCAAGAAACATAGTATACTGTGTTCATGAATTAGATAACTCGCTAGGATAGGAGGATCATTTCTTCACAAATTCATCTATATATTTCGTGTACTCCTAATCAGAATCCCAATGGGTATTTTTATGGAGTTTCAGAAGCTGATTTAAATCAATGTCAAAATGTAAAAGGCTATTTCTGCTTCTAAAAAACCAATATACGGGTAAATTAACTATATCTAATTAGCAGAAACCTTGTAATCTTAAAAAAATTCCAAAGCATTAACCATTTTAGCAACAGGAAGTCCCTGAATAGATATACAAGAGACAATGACTTGATTTTAATTCAGTTCATCTTGTTTCAAATGATGCATTATTGGGTAAAGAATTAAGTCTGTTCCACAGAAAGCATTTTAAAATTGAAAAGTGGTTTAAAAGGAAAAAGAAGTTAATCGTAATGTCTATGAACATCTGGCTTCACTCCTTAAGTCTTTTCTGAAGCACAGTTTTGATAGAACTAGCTCATTGAGACACAGCCTAAAAGTCGAAGCAAGTAAGCACTGAGAAGTCATCAGGTAAAAAGCAAGTGAACATATGAAATATGCACAGAGACTCTATCTTAATCAGAGGACTAAAGTCACAGGAATGTATTCCGTATTTATGATAGAAGTCAGCTTTAGAATTCTATTTCACATCACTACCTACAGCTAATATGCCATGTTATTAAACTGTGTGTATGTTGAGGGGAGGGAAAGCTATTTCCAATTAAAAAAAAAAAATAGAATAAAAACAACACCCTGGTATCCAGAAGCCATGAGTGGTTCAAGTTCATATGTACAAATAAATCAGCCCAAAAAGTGATACTGTGCAATTAAAAAGGTAAAAATGAAAAGATGTCGTGCCATTATGAAGCAAAGGACTAAGCTGCAAAATCACAGCAGGCTGGCTACATAATTCATGGGGCCCAGAGCAAAATAAAAATGTAGGACTTGTTCAAAAATTACTAAGAATTTTAATACTCAGCAACATCAGAGCATTAAACCAGGAAAAGGGCCCTTCTAGCTGCTGGGCCATTAAGCTGGCCCTGTCTGCAGGCAAAGACTGAATCACAAAAATCAGGCTTGCCTTTCAGGCTTGCCTATAGGAAATATCACACCATCAGCAACGTTCTCTGTGACCACAGAGAGCTTCAATATGATATGCTTTCTATATGAGGTTAAACAGGAGATACTGAGTATAAACTCTGGGCTTTTACTTCTGAAAATGATAGTTTGTTAATGTGATTTTCAGAATACTTTCCCATTTTCTGTTTCCAGTCTTGTGTTCCTTAGACTGCCCAGAAAGAAAGCATTGTGTGTGTGATGATTTTTTTTTCATGCCCCAATAAGCTTTCAAAGTAGGCCAATCAGAAATGACATGTGGGCACAAAAAAATCTAGCCTGCTTTAATTCCATCAATTAATAAAGAGAGTGAAACTGACTATTTAGAATATTTAATACAAAGAACAAAAGAATGCCATTACATGAAAAATATAAGAACTGGTTTCAACTGTGTGCTATTCCATCCTGCTTTATCTAACCACTTTATCTACATGGATTTCTTCCAGAAGATAAATCTTTCAATCAGACTTTTTTTTTTTTTTTTTTTTTTTTTTTTTTTTTTTTTTTTTTTTTTTTTTGGTGAGTTGCAGCCCATGTCCTGTCAGGTTGAGTATCAAAAATTGCAGGTGAAGTTTTCCTCTCTTGATTCTGCTAAACTATAAAAGGTCTTGCAAAGCCAGAAATCTTAGATGTTTTATTCATTTTAGGCACTGAAAAATGGTGAACTGTTTTTCCTGCTAAACGCAAAATACTCTTCTCCTGTTTTATTCCCCTAAAGACAAATCATAGATCTTTGTTTTATCTAAAAAACATCAAATGAAGATTTAGATGTCATATTTCAGGGAATAGTTTTCTATTTCTTACCATTTAAGGAACATTTTTCCAAAATCAATTTCTACTCCTATTCAGATTTCTTGGAAGGGAAGAAGAAAATTGAATATGAGAAAAAATGTGACTGGTAATAAATAGTAAGAAAGGGATATTTATACTTTATCTTTGGCAGTCCATCCTGTGAAATAATAATGAACCTGGGGGAATGATGATAATGATCACTTGCTTTTATGTGCCAGGGAACCACCATCTCAGATGGTAGAAACCACCACGGAAGAGCAAATACTGCAGGGAGAACCAAAGCAACCTAATGAATAATTTAGATATAGTATGTTACAGGAGGGACTTTATCAAAATATGTTCAAAGGGAAGAGTTATTGCTATGTAATGTAAAATCAATACTTGTCACAGTTGAGTTTTTAGGGAGAGTATAAAGAGGCATCAGCAAACTCCTTATATTTTGGATTATTCTACATCTTATTACCATCTTTTGCTATACTTTGAAATATTTTTAACATTAGATATTTGGTGTGCTGCATTCCTATGCACTTTTGTTCCATGCCATTTGACAAGGTCAGAAAATAAAAGCCCCTCTCCCCATGTTTGAAGATATCCCACCACGTTTTGAGAGTCATTTTTTGCTAACTCTTCTTTTATCTCCTTCTCTTGCCTGGTTGATGTTTTTGGGTCTCTCACCTGGAATATTTTAATGGCCTTGATTGCATTGACTCCAGTCTTTTCCCCTTCTAATTTGTCACTCAGAAAACTTCTAGGTCCTTTTCCTGAAATGTGTATCTCATCATGTCACTCTCCTGACTTACAGGATAAAATCTTGGCTCCCATGTAGATTCAGAGGAAGCAAGCAGAGTCCAAGGGGCCAAGGAGAGAAAGGAAGCCTTGACCAACTCAATGTTCATTGAATTCCCTTGCCCCAGCACTGGCCCATCAAAGGTCAACCCAGTGCTCATCAATGATCAAAGTTCAATTTGATTATCTTGTCTTAGATTGAGAGACTTGTGGCTATAGACTCTAAACTCTAGAGATTGCTCAGTGTTTCTCCATCATACCTAGCTCTTCACCATTTCTGTTCTATTCCAATGGAACCCACTCCTCAGGAAAAAAGATTTTAAGATAAGACAAGGACACAGGTGGAGTTTTTAAAATACCAGTTAAAACTGGGCAGTTCTCAGGCAATAGCAATAAACCAGGCTGGTTGGATTAGCTCACAATCTAGGTTCAAAGCTAGGGGCTTCTAGATAGTTCAAAGGTCGACACGTGGTCCAGTCAAGTGCAGCAAGTTCAGGATTTCACTGGAATTTGGAGTCAAAGTCCACACTGATTGTGTGTTTGACTGAAATGTTCCTGCTGCATATGCCACAGCAGATTCCTCTTTTTGCATTTGGGAATTGAGAATGCAGACAAATCTCATTTTATCAACATTCACTACAAAGATTATCCATACCACATTAGCTCAGGGTTGGGATTTGGATTGTGTTCCCTAATGACATCAAATGAATCCAGTGAGCAACAAAGAGTCCAATGCAAAATGAGAGATCACATTACACTCAACTAAACTTCACAGTTGTTTTTTTTCTTTCAAATCACATATTTACTATAGTACTCACATTAAGGCTGAGCAGGATATTGAATCTCTGAAAGATCTTAAAAAATTGGATAAAAATCACTTTATTTGCAGTATAAAGCCAAATATTTTCTATTATTGTAAGATTTTTTACTAAATTCCCATAATAAAGATGTTCATGGTGTGTTCTAAATGAACTGAGCTACATCAGTCCTCAATACATCACTGTCGCCTTGTAGCCTTTAAAGATGTGCATATTCCAGGAGGGATTTCATTTAACAACTAGTCTTTTAACAATTGTGTCCTTCTTAATATTTTAACAACTTTACAGACCTCTTGAGGTGCAATGTTATACCAAAGCCTCTTTAAACATCACAAAAGTGAACATAAAAACCCAGAACTATACCCAGAACCAGATTAATCCTTCATGGGAAGAACTTCAATCACGTGATCACAAAAAACATCTTTTTCTTAGTATCGTGTTAGGATTTCTGCTAAACCAATGACTTGTTTTGTTTACTTTCTTTCAATGAAAGACATTTTAAAATGAAAAAGGAAAACAGAAAAAAATAAACCTGTAGTCCTTGGTAGTAGTTGAATAGCTGACAAAAAGAAGACTTCATAACCACAGAGATACTCGTTTTGACATGAAAATACTCCACCAGAAAGTGAACTCTGATCCAATACATGAACAGATACTGTTTTCCCTGATGCTTCTTGGCGAGACTTCACAAGGAACTTGTTTTCATCATTTCAGTCACTTACAAATGAACAAAAAGCTAATGCAATTGAGGCAGCAGAGCTCCCAGTCCTGACAAATGGATAAAATGTTCTTTTGCTAGATTTTTTAAAAACTTGAAAAATGCTTTTGACATCCTTCTATGTGTGCATGCATACACTACCACCAAGAAATCCAGCTCCAACTTGTTGTTCTGAGCTCCTTTAATCTCTTCCTCCCTTTTTCTGGCATTAGCATGTTTTCCATGACGGCAGTGTGAGTTCTTATAAATAAAGGTGCTGACATCTGTATGAGTTGCAGGGCCTTCTTCCTGATGCCTCAATATTTTTGAAAAGCAAGATCGTTAAATCCTCTGACCACAGAAATCACACGATGGATTTAGGATTTAAAAGTCTGACCAAGAATAATTTTAGTCCATAATGAAAGAATGTGGTCTGATCACTACTCCCTTTCAAATGTGTTTATGAAGATTCTTCTAGACAGCACTTAGTGTCCTAAAGGTACATAATACAGACAATGGAAAATAAGATGCATAATGACCCTATGGCTATGTTTTAAATAGCTAATTCTGTTGGATTTAAGAGTCAGTGAATAGCAAAGACCTGAAACCAACCCAAATGTCCGTCAGTGATAGACTGGATTAAGAAAATGTGGCACATATACACCACGGAATACTATACAGCCATAAAAAGGATAAGTTCATGTCCTTTGTAGGGACATGGATGAAGCTGGAAACCATCATTCTGAGCAAACTATCACAAGGACAGAAAACCAAACACCACATGTTCTCACTCATAGGTGGGAATTGAACAATGAGAACACTTGGACACAGGGTAGGGAACATCACACACCAGGGCCTGTCATGGGGTGGGGGGAGGAGAGAGGGATGGCATTAGGAGATATGCCTAATGTAAATGATGAGTTAAGGGGCACAGCACACCAACATGGCACACGTATACATATGTAACAAACCTGCACGTTGTGCACATGTACCTTAGAACTTAAAGTATAATTAAAAAAAAAAAGGGTCAGTGGATGTAGACAGCTCATGAATAAAATTCTAGCCAATACCAATGGAAGAATAAAATATAATTAATTAAAAAGTGACATAGGAAATTTCAGGTGTGGGGGATATGCTGGATGTCCACCTTCACCAGGCTGATATCACCAGTCTCTCCTATGTCCTGTTTGCATTACAACTTTAAAACTTTTTGTCCCTGGATTCTTCCCTAGAGAAACCCAACAGTGATCATACTGCTTGGGCAGACATACTAGTTCTGATTGTCTAGGCCATAGCCCAAATGCCTACAGCCTCCTGGCAGAATCCTCAGACTTTCCAAGCAAGCTACTTCCTCTACTCTGTCACCATATGGATAAACAATTGGTTCAGCAGCTAGGGGCCAGGATAGAGCTTGCTTGGATCTGCTCATTTGTTTGTTCTGGAAGATGTGTATGTGGAATAAGTTTAACTGTTACACAAGCTGCATGGGCTATGTCTACAGAAGAAAAACAGACTCCAAAAATTTCTAGAAAGTGTAATAAGGAGGAACTGATGATCACTGAGATCTCTGGCCACATAAAAGTCGGAGATTAACACCATTGAACAGAAAGGAGAGGTAAAATCCACCCGACAGCAGGTGCCCAGCCTGCAAGGAACCCACTCTGAGATATGAAGATTCAAGATTCATGAGTTCTTTTCTGGATGTGGTATGCATCATTTTGCAAGTTTACTCTGATCCAGGCTCTACAGAACCTTCCCTAAATGGTTTTAGGTAATGCTTTATAAATTGAAAGAGCAGGGTGGCTTTTGGAGTAAAAAGAGGCTTAGAAAGAGCTATATTCGCTTTATGGCGAAGTCAAGTGTAAAGAACAGCATTATGACCACAGTGGAAGTGACAAGGATATGAACAGAGCAGTGGCACTGACCTCAATGTCATTAGAATCTGTAGATTTCTTGTGCTTTATCAGTGATATAGAAACTATTCAACAAGGTCATTGAGTGGCACCCTCTGTGGGCAAAAAGAGTGCTTGTGATAAATGTCTCTACTCTGATTGTAGGGGCCATTGGTCAATGGCATATGGGTCCTTGAGGACAACATGACTTTGAGGAAAGAATTAGCATAGAGATGTCACAAGTAAACACATCTGTGGGTGAGAGAAATTACACTGTCTCTAGTGTTTAAATGGCATAAATACGTTTTTAAACTTCACTTCAGAGCCAAAATAGTGAGGTTAGACAAGAAAGAGTGATGAGAGAAAATACTTAGCACCCAAAGACCACAAATTGCATTTTAAAATGTGGTTTCCTTAGGAAAATTAATAAATGTAAAAATGTAGATTTCTCTAACTATAAAAACAACTTGAATTTATTCTTGGTTATATCATTTAAATATCCAATACTATTTTCAAAGGCTCTTCTGAATGAAGATTTCCATTAAATTTATTTGTATCTCATTTGGTAAGTTCAACAGTTGAGGCATTGAACAATTGAACATATGGGTCTATATGTGCTTTTAAATCATTGTCTTAAACATCTCAAATTCAGTCCATAACTCACCATTTTTTTCTCAAGACCATATCCTCTTCCTATGTCCTGTATTGCAGGGGCTGTCATCACCATTCACTGAATGATCCAAGCCAAAAAACTGGAGGTCATTCCTTATTCTTGTTTCTTTGTTCATTCATGTATTCCTTCCATCTTTCACTCAATAAATCCTTTAAAGTAACACCTAAGTGTAAGGCATACAGGTGCTAGGATAAACTACTTAGACTGCATTCTTAGAACTATGGCATCTTCCCCATCAAGACAATTACAAAGGCCTTTTGAATTAGCTTCATTATACTTCAATAGCTCCTTACTTCATCCCATCTTCACTCCTACTCCCTTAGCTTAGGACAGGGATTCTCAACATTGGCACTATTGGTATATTAAATTGGATAATTCTTTTTTGTGTGGAGATGTCCCTATATACTGTAGAAGGCTTAGCAGAATTCCTGCACTCTACCCACTGGCTGTATCACCCACCCCTAGTTGTGACAACCAAAACTGCTTTCAAATATAGCTAATATACAAGGGGGAAAAAAAACCCCACCTACAACTCATTGAGAATCACTTGTTTAGGCCATCATTGTGTCACAGCTGAGTAACTGAAATAAACTCTTTACTTTTATCCTTTTTTCCTATGATGTGTCATACACATCATGGGCATCTCCATTTCTTAAGCCATTTCTAAGCATGATCTCACCTCATCCTAACATCCTACTGTGAGCTGTATAATTAGCCTGCTCTATGAAAAGGCAGTAGAAACCCAGGGGAGTGATTCACCCACTGTCAGAGATTAAGTAGGAGGCAGGATTTAAAACCCAGATCTGACTAAATGTTTTAAAACTTCTTTTAACGAATAAGCAACAGTAATATTGAGTATTTGTGTTAATATTAAGAGCCAAATATGTTTTTCTCAGTTTGAATTCATTTGATGGCTCCCAGTGGTCTGAATGGTGAACAAGTCTTTTCAGGGCTTGGGTGGCAGTCACTTTGCTACCACATTTCTTACCTCCACCCCCACTTCTCACCATATATTCCTGTTCCAGAGTCGCTTGTGCTTTTCTTCAAACACCCGTGTTCTTTCTGGTTTCTGGGATTTTCCTCACACTCTTGGTCTGCCTTGAAAGTCTTCTTTTCATTCTTCACTTATCGAACTCCTCTCCATTCTTTAGGACTTAGATCAGGCACCCTATTTCCAAGAAGTCTTCTCTGACACCCTCATTCTGTGTTAGGGGCATTATCTCTGCCTCTCTGTCACCACCTACACATATTGGTATTATATCCCCCATCACACTGCATGTGATATTCTGTGTCTCTCTGGTTGGTCCCACTTGGTAAGGCCTCCACCATTCAACTATTTGTGTTTCCTTGAACAAGTCGTGGAACCATTCTGTGCTTCAGTTTCTTCATCTATAAAATGGGGACAATAACAACAGCTACTTCTTTAGGTTATTGCAAGAATTATGTGAGTTATATTAAGTGTTCAGAAGAATATTAGGCAAGTGTGAATGCTATGTATGTGTTTATTATTTTTATTTGAATTCCAAAAATCTATTATACTCCTGGCACATGTTGGAAACTCAAAAATCATGGTTAAGCAAATGAATATTTTCACTATAATTTTCGGGATAATTCCTCAGTGCAAGTTCAGCAATACTCATACTCAATCGACTTTCCGTCCCCACATTGATGGAACAGAGCTGATTAGCTCAGCCAAGGGTCTGTTGGATTAGACCTGCAATGGTGAAGTAGATAGCCATTCCTTACCTCACACCAGAGAGCCTAGGCAGAGCCAAGAATCTTCCAAAGCTGTATTTAATATGCCAGATCCAAAGTAGTTAATCTTTAGAACTATTGCTACTGAGAAAAATCAAAAGAGGTTCTAGGTAGACTTTTACCCTACTCAAGTGCAGTGTTCCATTTTTTTCTTTTGGTCTTTCTACTTCTTTCATTCTTTCTCCTCATTTCCTAAAAGCCTTTTTTCCCACTTTTTAATTTTCATTTGTTTGCCCTTGCCTTCTTTGTGAATAGATCTTTCTGTGGCTCCCTTAAGCAGTTCAGAAGTGCCAACTCAGAACAAATTTTAAAAATCTGATTATTATTATTAAACAATTTACTGTCCCAAATGCAAAGAAAATAGTGAGAATGTTACCATAGACAAGAACATCAAACTACTCACCAAATTACCTGGAGGAGAAATTGACTCGGGGGCACTAGCTGGGTTGACCTCATCAGAAAAATGTTTTCTGTTCATCTGCCAATAAAAAATTTTCTACATTTTCCATTGAAGACTTATTGTACACATATTTTTACAGTCAGTAATATTTTTCCATCAGTTTATTAAACTCTCCATTGGAAATGGCATCAGACAAGTTTTCAGGAATTATGCCATTTAAATGCAAATCAAAGCCCCTAAATTTTACATAGATTTATTCTCTTCTATAATATTTTATTGAATTGCTTCATCTGTAAAATAAGATTGCATTGTCTTTTGTTAAAAGAACTTCTTATCAGAACAGAATTGCACACCAGGGAGATAGATTATAATTTCCTTGGGAATAATAATTCTGAGCTTTCGGACTTTGGTGTAATTGAAATCCTATTCTTAACCTGATATTAAAATAGTTAGAGGCATTAAAATATATTTAATTATTTATTAAGCATTCTTTAAATAATTCCCACATAACAGATGCTTGCAAGCTTGAAGTTAGATAAAAATGCACTTTATCCCCCATAATTACAGATGATGTAATCTACTTTCAGTTAGAAAAATGCAGAGCATATTGGCCATGATGATTTCACAAATAATTATTCTCCTTCTGTCACATAAAAGAGTGTTGGACCAAATTCTTTACTGGTACTAACTATGTTAGGTCTTTTCTGAATTAAAAGATGGCTCAAGTTTATGTAGCAATTTAGGAATCATAAAATTTATATATTTTTCTGCTGCTATAAACTCATGAGGTTGGGTTAAAAGGAAATTATATACAAAGAAAATATGTGTATATATACATAGATATACATGTGCTATGGCTTGTGTGTATATGTCCTTCCAAAATTCGTATGTTGGAACTTAAAACCCAAATGTGATAATATTAAGAGGTGGGGGCTTTAAGTTAAATCATGAGGGTGAAGCCCTCATGAATGGAATTAGCAACCTCATAAAAGAACTAGAACAAACTAGGTAGGCCCTTTCTGCCATTCAGTCCTCTAACATGTGAAGGCACATCATTTGCCTTTTTGCTGTGCGAGGTCGCTGCAGCACTGATTCATCTTGTAAGCACAAAACAGCCCTCGCCAGACACTGAATCTGTTGGCACCTTGATCTTGGACTATCTGCACTCCAGAAGTATGAGAAATAAATTTCTGATCTTTATAAACTACCCAATCTCAGGTATTTTGTTATAGCAGCACAGACTAAGATAGCCCTCCGCCAGCACATACATACACACAAACACACACACGCAAGCATTTTCTTGAATTAGAAAACAACTTTTGCTTTGGCGTTTATACACAAAGTAGTCTTATATCGAGTGGTGGCTTTTGTTACTGTTGTGTCCCTTTGAAGCACTAGCAATGAGTTAATTTGCTAACCATATCTGTATACATAAAATGTAACTGCTCTTTGTGATTGAGGATTATGCCATCATAGCAGTTATTATTTTTATTAATGTTAATTTTAACCAGTAAAAAAATTAGAAGTAAAAGTGGGAATTGGACTTTAGTAATGAGAATATAAATGTTTTATTCTTTACCTAGCTTTATAAGCCCTAGATAAACATACATGATGATCTTTTCATTCTTTCAACAAATATTTACTCAGCACTACCATGTTCTAGGTGGTAGAGCAGGCCTTCAGAATAAAAATAAGGCAGACTCTTTCCTGGACTTCACATAACTTGCAGAACCTCAGGAAAGACAGACGATGGATTGTGATATAGGCTATATGTTCTTGTGAGATATTAGAGAAAGTTTCTCGGAGAAGAGGCCATTTGAGCTGAAATCTGAAAAACAAATTGGACTTGACTGGTAAAGTTTCAGGAGAGATGGAGAAGGAGCCAGGCAGGGGAACAGGATGTATGAAGATCTAGAAACAAGAGGCAGCATGGAGCCTTGATGGAACAGCAAGGTTTGGTATGACAACAGTACACAGTGGTGTATGGGCACTAGAGGTGAGGCAGGAGACACAGGTAGCAGATAGGTCATGGAGAGTCTTGCACATCATATTATATTTTGATGTCAATAATACTGGGAAAGTTTAGAAATGTTTGGAACTAAAGAATGATATGAACTGTGGCTTTGGCATTTGTGGAAAATCATTTGAGGTACAGTGTGAAAAATGAATTTGTGAGATTAAGAATGAAGGGAAGAATCTAAATAATGAGGTATTTTTAATGGTCCAGGTGAGTGTCAGTGACAGAATGGATTAGGGTTGTGGTAATAATGCTGGAGAGATGGACAGAATTGAAACATAATTCTTCTATTCACTGTTTATTGACCTGGTCATTGATTAAGCAGTGAGAGAGAAGTCACGGATGGCCCCAGGTTTCTGGTTTGGGTAACAGAGCCACTTTCACTGACATAACAACACTGGAGGAGACACAATATTGGGAAGATGATGAGTTCAAATTTTGAAATGTTGAGTTCAAGGTTCTTACACGCCTCTGAGCAAAGCTATTCAGTAAGAAGTTGGCTGTGGGGCTCCAGTTGTCTGCAAATAGGTCAGACTTAGAATTATAGATTTGGGAGGTATTTCAAAAAGCTGCTGAACAAAACCCACATTTTCTGTTAGCATAGGCTCACGAGTAGACTACATTTCCCTGTACATTTTCCAATTGGATGGTAGATGCCATATGACTAAAATCTGTCAGTGGAATATGACGGGAAGAAGGAAAACATCCCACTTAGGGCCATATCTGTAAAAACCTTCCATGTGCATGGTTCCATGGACTTTTTTCCATGCTTTTCTTCTGTCTTTAAATAAAATGTTGAAGACAGGTAGGACCTCTGTTTGCAAGAGTTACTGAATGATGAAAGAAGAGCCATTCCACTGGCTTTTACATCTCCCCAATATTACTATAGAAGCGATATCTAAACCATATTATGAATGTGCAATTATGTCTAGGGGGTGAGTTTGTTACTACAATGAGGTTACCATAACTAGCTTTCTGAACAAAGATGGAGAAAGAATAAAATCTGAAGCCTCAGAAGAGATTGTCTAGATAAATGGTTGTTCTAGTATCCATTGTTGCTTTAACCAATTACCACAAACTCAGTGACTTAAAATAACAGATGTGTTCTATTACAGTACTGGGGGTTAGGAGTTTGAAGTGGGTCTCAACAGTGTCAAGTGTCAGCAAAGCTGCATTCCTTCCAGAAGCTTGGGGGGAAGATCTCTGTCTTTGACTTTTGCAGCTTCTAGAGGCGCCTTCATCACTGTGACCTCTGCTTCCATCATCACATCTCCTTTGCTGACTATCTGGCCTTTATCTTTCTCTTATAAGGACTCTTGTGATTACATTGGACTCTCCTGGATAATCCAGGATAATCTTACCACCTCAAGGTCCTTAACGGAATCACACATGCACAGTTTCTTTTTCCATGTAAGGCAACATATTCATAGGTTCTGGCAGTTAGAATGAGCACATCTTTAGGAAAGGAGCTCTTCCTCTGCCTCCTACACTAGTGTGGAATGACATAGGAAAAGCATCTGAAACACATGTGGAGTCACACCAACTTAAAAGGTATTGACAGAGGAAGAGAAAGCAGCAAGGTAACCATGAATGAACATAGAAAGACCTGGAGGAAACCGGGCAGTGTGGTGACATAAAAAATATGGAAAGAAAGTATTTTTAAGGGAGCAATCAGTTGTGTTTCTATTAGTGAGAGATTAGGTAAGACAAAGACTTACAAATGCTCACAGAAATCATTTGTGGTCTTTTAAAGATCTGCTGGAGTATAGCAATTAGAATGAAAGGCTAAGTTGAGTCATGGATAGGAGCGTGGACAGTGGAGATAGTAAGACAATTCTTTTCAGAAGATGTGTTCCAAACAGGTACAGAAAACTAGAAGGAGAAATAGTGGAGGGGGAGGGATTGCCCACCCCCATTGGAAATATATATGCATATTTAAATGTGCCAGTAAAGAAAGATGTTAAAAATAAAGAGTGAGAGGGAATAATCAGATTTCAGCCTGTAAGAAGAAGGAAAAGGAAGAAAATATTTTTCATTTTGACAGGGAAGAGAAGGAAACTATTGAATTGTGTAAAAGTAAATTGAGAAAGTTACTGTGTATTTGTTTTCTCTATTAAATAGAAGATCACGGGCTAATAGCTGGGGGGGTGTGCTGCTGGTGATGGACTTTTCAGAGGCGTAGGTATTGTTCAAATACTACATGGAATCGTTGCGTGTTGACCAGGAAAAATATAATAGTGCATTAGAGAGCCACAAGTGCCCCATCAAAATGAAAGACATAAATATGTAGTGGACCAATTCTGACCACTGTATGATTTTTCTCTTGAAATGTCAGTGAGCTGTATGCAAAAGCAGGGAATGTAGCAGTCGAATGTTTTAAGGTTTGTAGGGTTTTCTCCAATGAGGAATGGTGGAATGACCACAGAATAAGAGGTTTTAACAAACTGGTAAACAAAAGGATGAAGTAATGACATGAATAAGGAGCTAAGTAAGGACAGGAGGGACCTAATGGGGAGAGGGACAAGGGACTCTATAAAATAAAGCACTAAAGTCAAAGAAATGGTGTTGGGAACAAGAAAGTGAGAGAGACGGTGAGGAATGCATGGTTAACAAGGCCTCTGACTACTTTATTTGAGAGGTGGTGCAATCTGGATGTGATAAGGTCTAGGGTGTGACCATGGAGTGGGTGCCTGGGGTGGAGGAAAGTTCTGGAAGCTGAAGCAGGCAAGGAACCTTGAGGCGAAGTTGTCAGTGGGAGTCACCCAGGATGATGTCAGGCCAGAGGGTGGACAGAATGACTGCCAGCCAGGTACTTAGGTCTTCTAAGAGTTTACTACCATATCATCAGCAAATAGGCAAGAAGTAAAAAGTCAAAAGCTTCCCACAAAGGAAAAACATATTAAGGCAACTACCTGAATGATTTGATTACAATCCTTGTTATGGTTTTCTAGGAAAAAAAGAAACTTAGCCTGTATTTGCATAAATGAATTTACCTGAGAATTTATAATGTCGCAAACCATTTTTTGTATTTGAATAGTTAGCCACTAGTAGTTTACCTCTGGTCCCATCTGGCCATTAGCCTGAGGATGGATTAACACTGGACTTACTGCCAATGAACATGCAGAAAGAAATCCTCTCAATGTTCTTCTCTGTTGGGTTGGCCAAATCACAAAGAGTGAGCTTGCAGTAGAGTCTGGAATGGAGAATGTGCAATGACACTAAAAGTATCTCTGCATTGTACCCTCTGAGTCTGAACACTGCTTGTTCACATCAGCTCTGTGGCCCCATGACTCAGCCCTGTCATAAAAGAGTATTTTTTTTTAAATAGCTATAATACTTTGTACTGTTTAATGTACTCTGTAAGGCAAGATAAACTAGCAACTTCCTTGCCCTCCAGGAGCTAACAATTGTGTGCCTGTATTCAGCTGTCTAAAACCAAAGATTAAACCATTTAAACTTCTATATATGAGCTAAGTATAAGTAAATTAAAAATGCTTTTAGGTGGTGATAAACAGGGGAATTCTTAAGAAAAGGCTCATCAGAAATATTGCCATCTATCTTATTCCAATACAGGGAATTATAGCATCTACTTTCTGAGCACATATATCCAGAGCTGAGGAAAACACCAAAAGAAGGCACACACATTGTGTGTTCACTGAGGACACTTACAGTCTTGTTTGGAACATATATATAATACACATGGAACATTCATAAAATATAAGATTTATCAACTATTGAAAGCTTCTGATATAAACAAATGGTATTTGTATTATATGAAGGATACTTCTGTTTGCTCAAAGATGGGTGAGATGGCCCTTGTTCTTGTGTAGCTCACAGTATATGGAAGAAGGCAGACATGTGTGCAGGTAAGCTATACTATGTCATATGCAGAGACTTGTGGGCCAGAGAGAAGTCATTTACAGGGGAAGTTAAGAACATTCTCAAAGAGTAGGTGACTTTGGAACCAAGTCTGGAAGGCATTGCAGATGTTTGCTAAGGTGGGAGAGGGAAGGTGAAAGATGGGCCTTCCAGGTATGAGCCTCCTCTGAAGTTGCTTCCTCTGTCTAACATCACTCTAAATGACTCTCTTGCTCAATGATCCATAGTTAATTAAATATTTTTGGAAGTAGAAGGATGAAACTCCAGAGATTCTATGATTCAGAAATTCAGTGGTGAACACTGAAATCCAAAACAAAAGAAGTGTTTATTAGAGCTCCTACAGCTCAAAGGGTACAGATTGAAACTAAGCAATGTCTGTGGAATAAACAATTGCACAGGCTAACCAGTGCTGGGATGAAATCTGTAGAGGAAGGAAATAAAAATAAGTGCTAAAGGCAAAAATTCAACTCTGAACAGTATCTCCAGTGGTTATGGCAATACTTATTCTTACTGCTCTTAGCTTTCTGCTCAATGCCATTCAATGCCATAGTAATTAAATGAGACAACTTGGTTAAAGTAAGCTTTATTGTTCTATTGCCTTTTACAAATATTCTGTGCTTGTTTATGGTATTTTTGAAATTGCAACTGAGTCATTTACCTTGGGTGTGGACCCCAAGCCCACAGTGAGCAATTGTTTATTGGGAGGGACAGGCAAGGCAGAGTCATGCTTCACAATGAAACCTCTGCTGTCTCAGAGGCTGACAATCAGGATTTCACTATTTTCGTTTGTAGGACAGAGTGAGAACCAGATGTACCAGAATATAACAAAAATATCCCTGATGATCCTTTTATTTTTTTTTTTTTTTGCAAAATGGGAAAACCCAAACCTTGTCTACTGTAAGTCATCAATAGCCAAAATTGATGGGACTCCACCGATACTGCAGATAAATGTGAATATTTTAAAAGGAGGCAGGGTGACTTCTGCCTTTGGTCTGGCACATAAGGAGCTTAGAGGTTGCCACCCCGTTCCAAGAAGTCAAATCTGAACAAACTGAAAAATCAACAGTTCTTAGATCCATCAGAGGAGTGAGGTCACAGGGCAAACTTCTATTCCTCAAATTGGAGAAACAGACAAATGCAAAGAATGACAGACAGCTCACCACAGGAGAAACCCATGAGCAGAAGCCTTCATGGGAACCAGTATCAGGATAGGAAAACCTAAACTATAATTTATGAATTGCTGGAGGCTATGGGTGAACAAGTTTGAGAGTTAAAAACTCTCAGGGAACCCAGTCATGGAGGGCCCCCACACTTTTGAGAGTTTTACCTCTGGGAGCTCTACCAGGTTCTCATAGTACCAGTTCTCATAGTTTTGGGGAGAAAAGTTCCACAATGCTTCCAGAAGGAAGAGGAGAGAAGTAACTATTTTGAAATATAACAGTGCTTTCTGTTGTTCTTAACAAGGTCTGCCGTCAAGAGAAGTCATTTTACCAGAATCTAACCCGTTGCGGTTTTATCAGGGCCTAATTTCACCAGAAGAAGGGGAATATTTGACTCCAGCTGGTTCTACCATTCTATCACACCTAAGGGGGAGAAAATCAAGAAGTGCTAGTGAAATTCACGGTCTAAGGCAGAGGCTCTCCAAAACACTGAGACCTAGTCATAATAATATAGACTTCTTCCCCTCCCCCACAAACCTTGCTGCTACATTACTAAAGTCCTTATAACAGCAGTTTATTTTACCGAGCATATCACATCCATTTTTCAACCAAAAATTACATTTACTAAATGGCAAAAATATAATTTGAAGAGACTGAACAAACATCAGAATCAGGGTCAGATATAGCAGAAATGTTGGAATTGTTCAACCACAATTTCTAAACAATTATAATTAATATTTTAAGGGATTTATGGAAAAAGTAAACAGCATCTAAGAACAGATAATACAAGAGAGGTAGAAATTCTAAGAGAAAATGTTATTAAGTTCTAGAGATCAAAAACATTGTAACAGAAATGAAGAGTGATTTAGATGGCTCATTAGTAGACTGAGCATAGCTGAGGAAAGAATCTCTGAGTTTGATGATATGGCATTAGAAACTTTCAAAATTGAAAAGCAAAGGAAAAAAAAAAACTGGAGAAAAACCCCACAATATCCAAGAAATATAAGAAAATGAAAAAAAAAAAAAAAAAAAAAAAAAAAAAAAAACCGTGGGAGAAGAAAGAAAATATGGAACAGAAGAAATATTTGAAGTAATACCTGACTGCTCAGAAACCATGCAAACAAGAACAAAGTGGACTGAAATATTTAAAGTGTTGAGAAAAAAAATCCTCACCAACTCCTGTACATTATGAAATTATTCTTCAAAAGTGAATGTGAAGTAAACTTTCTTAGACCAACAAAAGCTGAAGAAATTCCTTGCCAGTACACTTGCTTTGTAAGAAATGTTAAAGAAAAAAGTGCTTCAGAGAGAAGAAAAATGATACAGGACAGAAACTTAGATATACATTTTTTAGAAAGGAAGTGCAGAGAAGAAGGAATGATTGAAGAACAAATAAAAACTTTGTTTAAAAAAATTTAATCAATTTAACAGATGCCAGTTTGTTCAAGATAACAGCATCAACAATGTATTTGATTAAGTATGCTGTGTATATTTATATGCAAATATATGCTTATATAAGTAAAATGACTGAAAACAATGATACAGGGACAGGAAGAAGAAAAAATTAAGAACATTTTACAAGTTACTCGTATTACCCATGAAGTGGTACTGTGTTACTTTAAAATGGACTTGGATTAATTGTAAACATATACTGCAAACCCTTTAACACCCACTAAAAAGGGCAAAAAGGAAAAAATAAGTTTTTTAAAAGGTAAAATTGATATGCTAAGCAAAGAGAGAAAATGGAAACATATAATGGTTAACTGAAACTAAAAAAGGCAGAAAACAATGGGAAACAAAATTAAGAACAAAAAGCAAGGGCAACACACAGAAAACAGGAAAATATAAGGTAATATTACTCCATCTGTATCAATAATCACTTTACCACTTAAACTCAATGGCACCATTAATTAACTGTATATAATTGACATCTATAGGCTACTGTATCCAACAACAGCAGAAAGCATGTTTTTCTGAGGCTTACATGGAACTTTCATCAAGATAGACCACGTTCTGGGCCATAAAAAACAACTTAACAAATCTAACAGAATAGGAATCTTACAATGTCTGCTCTAAGACCATAATGGAATTAAATTATAAATTTGTAACAGAAAGATAGCTGGAAAAGCTTGAAATATGTGTAGATTAAGCAACACACTTATAAATAAAACATAAGTCAAAAAAATATCTCAAGAAAATTAAAAATGATTTGAACTAAGTAGAAATGAAATACAACTGATCAGAATTTGTGGAATGCAGTGAAAGCATTGCTTAGAGGGAGATTTACAGCATTAAATACAGTATTAGAAAAGAAGAAAAATCTAAAATTAATCATCTAAGCTGTTACCTTAGTATAACAGAAAGACAGGAGGATACTAAATTTAAAGTAACGAGAAGGAAATAAATAAAAATTAGAGCAGAAATCAATGGAGAATATCAATAAAATCAAAAGCTGCTGTTAAAATATTTCAATAAAATTAATAGGTCTCTAGTGAGGCTAACAAAAAGGGATACAAATTACTATTATAAGATACAAAAGAAAAGCTATTACCAAAGATACTATGGACAATAAAAATAATAAAGAAATATTATTAAAACTCTATGCCTACAAATTTGACAAATTCCATGAAATATACAACCTGCCAAAACTCATACAAGAAGAAATAGACAATATGAATAGGTCTATATCTATTAAAGAAATTGATAAAAATAACAGTAGTCAAATAATCTTCCTAAATAGAAAGCATCAGGCTCAGATGCATTCACTGGTGAATTCTACCAAACATTTAAGGAAGAAATCAAACCTATTCTCTACAATCTATTTCAGAATATAAAATCAGATAAAATACTTTCTAACTCATTCCATGAGGCTAGCATTACCCTAATATCAAAACCAAAGACATTACAAGGAGAGAAAACTACAGGCCAATATCTCTCATGCAAATAGATGCAAAAATTATCCATCAAATACTAGCAAATTAAATCCAGCAATGTGTAAAAAGAAGTATACACTAAGTGAGATTTATCCCAAGTATGCAAGTCTGTTTCAAAATTTGAAAATCAAGGAATGTAATCTATCACATTTACAGGCTAAAGAAGAAAAATCACATGATCCTATCAATAGCGCAGAAAAAGCATTTGCCAAAAATCGAACACCCCCTCATAATAAGAACTCCTAGAAAAGTAGAAATACAGAGGACCTTCCTCAACTTGATGAGTAAAATCTATGAAAATTGTTAACACCCTACTAACAATGAGAAACTAGAAGCTTTCCTGTTAAGATCAGGAACAAGGTAAGGATATCTCTTCTCACCATTGCCTATTAACATTCTACTGCAAGATGTAGCTAAGGAAGTAAGATGAGAAAATGAAATAAAAGGTATACCAACTGAGAAGGAAAAAATAAAACTGTCCTAGTTTGCAGAGGACCTGCTCATCGATACAGAAAATCTGAAAGAATAGACAAAGAGACTCTTGGAACTTATAATTGATTTTAACAAGGTCACAGGATACAAGGTTAATATGTAAAAGTTCATCACTTTCCTATATATTGGCAATGAACAAGTGAAATTTGAAATAAAAATCACATTACCATTTATATTAACTCCCTCAGAAGTGAAATATTTAGGTTTAAATCTAATGAAATATGTATGTATAAGATCTATATGAGGAAAATGATAAAAGTCTGATAAAAGATATCAAAGGACTAAATAATTGGAAAAATAGTATATGTTTGTGGATAAGAAGACATAATATTGTCAAGATGTCAGTTCTCCCCAAATTGATCTATAGATTCTATGCAATCACAATCAAAATCCAAGTTAATTATGTGGATATTGACACACAGATTCAAATTTTACATGAGGCAAAAGATTCAGAACAGCCAACTCAATATTAAAGAAGAACAAACTTGGATAACTGACACCCTGACTTCAAGACTTTCTATAAACCTAGAGTAATCAAGACATTATAGTAATTGTGAAAGAATAGGAAATAAATAAATGGAACAGAATGAAAGTCCAGAAATACATCCACATAAACAAAGTCAACTAATCTTTGGCAAAGGAGCAAAGGCAATACAACAGAACAAAGAGAGTCTTTTCAACAAATGGTGCTGGGAAAACTGTACATCCATAAGCCAAAAAAAAAAAAAAAAAAAAAAAAATCTATACACAGACCTTATATCCTTTATAAAAGTTAACTCAAAATAAGTTGCAGACCTATATATAAAATGCTAAATTATAAAACCTCTAGAAGAAAACATAGGTGAAAACCTAGATGGCCTCAGGTATAATAAAAACTTTTTAGATGTAACACCAAAGGTACAATCCATAAAATAATTTAAAAATTAGACTTTATTAAAATTTAAAACATCTGCTCTGCAAAAGAAAATGCCAAGAGAATAAGAAAACAAATTACAGACTGGGAGAAAATGTTTGCAAAAGTCACACCTGATAAAGGACTGTTAACTGAAAATACACAAAGAACTCTTAGAATTCAACAATAAGAAAATGAACAACCCAATTTTAAAATGGGTAAAAGACCTGAACAGACATTTAACCAAAGAAGATATACAAAAGGCAAGTGAGTATATGGAAAGGTGCTCCACATCATATGTCTTTAGGGAATTGCAAATGACAACAAAAATGAGATACCACTGTATACTTATTAGAATGACAAAAATCCAAAACACTGACAACAACTAATGCTGATGAGGATGTAGAAGAACGAGCATTCTAATTATTTGCTGATGGGAATGTAAAATAGTACAACCATTCTGGATATCAGTTTGGCAGTTTCTTACAAAATAAAACATACTCTTAACATATAATCAAGCAATTACACTTCATGGTATTTACTCAAATAGGTGAAAACTTATGTCCACCCAAAAAACATACACAGAGATGCAAAACCTGGAATCAACCAAGATGTCCTTCAATAAGTAAATGAATAAACTGTGGCAAATTCAAATAATGGAATATTATTCAAGTCTAAAAATAATTGAGTTCTCAGGCTATGAAAAGACATGGAGTAAACTTAAATGCATATTACTAAGAGAAAGAAAATAATCTAAAAACGCTACCCTGTATAATTCCAACCATATGCCATTCTGAAGACAAACTATGAAGACAACAAAAATATCAGTTGTTGCCAGGGGTTAGTGGGAAAGGAAGGATAAATAGGCAGAACACAGCGGATTTTTAGGGCAGTGAAACTACTTTGTATGATACTAAAATAGTGGCTACATGCCATGATACATTTGTCCAAACCAATAGAATGTGCGGCATCAAGAATCAACCTTAATGTAAACTATGGAATTTAGGTGAAAATGATGTGTCAATATAGGTTTATCAAATCTAACAAATGCATCACTGTCGGTGGTGGTGTCAATAGTGGGAAGGCTGTGCATTTGTGGGGTCATGGGGACATAAGAACCTTCTGCACTTTCTGCTCAATTTTGCTGCAAACCTAAAACTGCTCTAAAAAATAAAGTTTATCAGTATGGTGATTCCTCAAGGATCTAGAACTAGAAGTACCATATGACCCAGCCATCCCATTACTGGGTATATACCCAAAGGATTATAAATCATGCTGCTATAAAGACACATGCACACGTATGTTTACTGCGGCACTATTCACAATAACAAAGACTTGGAATCAACCCAAATGTCCATCAGTGACAGACTGGATTAAGAAAATGTGGCACATATACACCATGGAATACTCTGCGGCCATAAAAAAAGGATGAGTTCATGTCCTTTGTAGGGATATGGATGCAGCTGGAAACCATCATTCTCAGCAAACTATCACAAGAACAGAAAACCAAACACCGCATGTTCTCACTCATAGGTGGGAACTGAACAACGAGATCACTTGGACTCGGGAAGGGGAACATTACACATCGGGGCCTATCATGCGGAGGGGGGAGGGGGGAGAGGGGAGGGATTGCATTGGGTGTTTTACCTGATGTAAATGATGAGTTGATGGGTGCTGACGGTTGATGGGTGCAGCACACCAACATGGCACAAGTATACATATGTAACAAACCTGCACGTTATGCACATGTACCCTAGAACTTAAAGTATAATAATAATAAAATAAAATAAAGAAAAATATAAATAAATAAAGTTTATTTTTTTTTAAATGGAGGAAGGGGGTAGCACAATACTTAACACTTGGGATCACAGAGAACAGTAACTTATAATTTGACCAGGAATCTGTGTCAAAAAATGATGAGCTTCGGGTTTCTTTTTTCTTTTTCTTTTTTTTAAATTATACTTTAAGTTCTGAGGTACATGTGCACAATGTGCAGGTTTGTTGCATAAGTTTACACGTGCCGTGTTGGTTTGTTGCATCCATCAACTTGTAATTTACATTAGGTATTTATTCTAATGCTATCCCTCCCCCAGGTCTCCACCCCTGACAGGGTGTGATGTTCCCCTCCCTGTGTCTATGTGTTCTCATTGTTCAACTCCCACTTATGAGTCAGAACATGCAGTGGTTTCCTGTCCTTGTGATATTTTGCTGAGAATGAGGGTTTCCAGCTTCATCCACGTCCCTGCAAAGGATATGAACTCATCCTTTTTCATGGCTGCATAGTATTCTATGGTGTATACGTGCAATATTTTCTTTATCCAGTCTATTATTGATGGATATTTGGGTTGGTTCCAAGTCTTTGCTGTTGTGAATAGTGCCGCAATAAACGTACATGTGCATATGTCTTTATAGTATCATGATTTATAATCCTTTGGTTATATACCCAGTAATGAGATTGCTGGGTCAAATGGTATTTTTAATTCCAGATCCTTGAGGAATCGCCACACTGTCTTCCACAATGGTTGAACTAATTTACACTCCCACAAATAGTGTAAAAGTGTTCCTATTTCTCCACATCCTCTCCAGCATCTGTTGTTTCTGACTTTTTAATGATCACCATTCTAACTGGTGTGAGATGGTATCTCACTGTGGTTTTGATTTGCATTTCTCTAATGACTAGTGATGATGAGCATTTTTTCATATGTCTGTTGGCTGCATAAATGTCTTCTTTTGAGAAGTGTCTGTTCATATCCTTTGTCTACTTTTTGATAAAGTTGTTTGTTTTTGTCTTGTAAATTTGTTTAATTTCTTTGTAGATTCTGGATATTAGCCCTTTGTCAGATGAGTAGATAGCAAAAATTTTCTCACATTCTGTAGGCTGCCTGTTCACTCTGCTGATAGTTTCTTTGGCTGTGCAGAAGCTCTTTAGTTTAATTAGATCCCATTTGTCTATTCTGGCTTTTGTTATCATTGCTTTTGGTGCTTTAGTCATGAAGTCCTTGTCCATGCCTATGTCCTGAATGGTATAGCCTAGGTTTTCTTCTAGGGTTTTTATGGTTTTAGGTCTAACTTTAAAGTCTTTAATCCATCTTGAATTAATTTGTGTATAAGGTGTAAGGAAGGGGTCCACTTTCAGCTTGCTACGTATAGCTAGCTAGTTTTCCCAACATCATTTATTAAATAGGGAATCCTTTCCCCCTTTCTTGTTTTTGTCAGGTTTGTCAAAGAACAGATGGTTGTAGATGTTTGGTATTATTTCTGAGGCCTCTGTTCTGTTCATTGGTCTATATATCTGTTTTGGTACCAGCACCATGCTATTTTGGTTACTGTAGCCTTGTAGTATAGTTTGAAGTCACGTAGTGTGATGCCTCAAACTTTGTTCTTTTGCTTGGGGTTGTCTTGAGTACGCGGGATTTTTTTTTTTTTTTTTAGTTCCATATGAACTTTAAAGTAGTTTTTTTTTTTTCCAGAAAGTCAGTGGTAGCTTGATGGGGATAGCATAGAATCTGTAAACTACTTTGGGCAGTATGGCCATTTTCACAATATTGATTCTGCCTATCCATGAGCATGAAATGTTTTTCCATTTGTTTGTGTCCTCTCTTATTTCCTTAAGCAGTGCTTGCTAGTTCTCCTTGAAGAGGTCCTTCACATCCTTTGTAAGTTGTATTCCTAGGTATTTTATTCTCTTTGTAGCAATTGTGATTGGGAATTCACTCATTATTTGGTTGTTTGTCTGTTATTTGTGTATAGGGATGCTTGTGATTTTTGCACATTGATTTTGTATCCTGAGACTTTGCTGAAGTTGCCTATCAAGCTTAATGAGATTTTGAGACAGTGGGGTGTTCTAAATACACAATCATGTCATCTGCAAACAGAGACAATTTGACTTCCTCTTTTCCCACTTGAATACCCTTTATTTCTTTCTCTTTCCTGATTTCCTGGCCTGAACTTCCAGTACTATGTTGAATAGGAGTGCTGAGAGAGGACATCCTTGTGCCAGTTTTCAAAGGGAATGCTTCCAGTTTTTTGCCCATTCAGTATGATATTGGCTGTGGGTTTGTCATAAATAGCTCTTATTATTTTGAGATACGTTCCATCAATACCTAGTTTATTGAGAGTTTTTAGCACGAAGCGCTGTTGAATTTTGTTGAGGGCCTTTTCTCCATCTATTGAGATAATCATGTGATTTTTGTCATTGGATCTGTTTATGTAATGGGTTATGTTTATTGATTTTTATATGGTGAACTAGCCTTGCAAACCCAAGTATGAAGGCGAACTTGATCATGGTGGATAAGCTTTTTGATGTGCTGCTGGATTCGGTTTGCCGGTATTTTACTGAGGATTTTTGTATCGATGTTCATCAGGGATATTTGTCTAAAATTCTCTTTTTTCATTGTGTCTTTGCCTGGCTTTGATATCAGGATGATGCTGGCCTTATTAAATTAGTTAGGGAGGATTCCCTCTTTTTCTATTGATTGGAATAGTTTCAGAAGGAATGGTACCAGCTCCTCTTTGTACCTCTGGTAGCGTTCAGCTGTGAATCCATCTGGTCCTGGGTTTTTTTTGGTTGGTGGGCTATTAATTATTGCCTCAACTTCAGAACCTGTTATTGGTCTATTCAGAGTCTTGACTTCTTCCTGGTTTAGTCTTGGGAGGGTGTATGTGTCCAAGAATTTATCAATTTCTTCTAGATTTTCTAGTTTATTTACATAGAGGTGTTTATAGTATTCTCTGATGGTAGTTTGTATTTCTGTGGGATCAGTGGTGATATCTCCTTTATCATTTTTTACTGAGTCTATTCGATTCTTCTCTCTTTTCTTATCAGTCTTGCTAGTGGTCTATTTTGTTGATCTTTCCAAAAAAACAGCTCCTGGATTCATTGATTTTTTGAAGGTTTTTTTTTTTGTGTGTGTGTCTATCTTCTTCAGTTCTGCTCTGATCTTAGTTATTTCTTGTCTTCTGCTGGCTTTTGAATTTGTTTGCTCTTGCTTCTCTAGTTCTTTTAATTGTGATGTTAAGGTGTTGAATTTAGATCTTTCCTGCTTTCTCTTGTGGAAATTTCATGCTATAACTTTTCCTCTACACACTGCTTTAAATGTGTCCCAGAGATTCTGGTATGTTGTGTCTTTATACTCATTGGTTCCAACAAACATCTTTATTTCTGCCTTAATTTTGTTATTTGCACAGTAGTCACTTAGGAGCAGGTTATTCAGTTTCCATGTAGTTGTGCGGTTTTGTGTGAGTTTCTTGATCCTGAGTTCTAATTCGATTGTGCTGTGGTCTGAGAGACAATTTGTTGTGATTTCTGTTCTTTTACATTTGCTGAGGAGTGTTTTACTTCCAATTATGTGGTCAATTTTAGAGTAAGTGCAATGTGGTGCTGAGAAGAATGTATGTTCTGTTGATTTGGGGTGGAGAGTTCTGTAGATGTCTATTAGATCCACTTGGTCCACAGCTGAGTTCAACACCTGGATATCCTTGTTAATTTTCTGTCTTGTTGATCTGTTTAATATTTACAGTGGGGTGTTATTGTCTCACATTATTATTGTGTGGGAGTCAAAGTCTCTTTGTAGGTCTCTAAGAACTTGCTTTATGAATTTCGGTGCTCCTGTATTGGGTGCATATATATTTTGGATAGTTAGCTCTTCTTGCTGAATTGATCCATGTTACCATTTATATAATGGCCTTCTTTGTCTCTTTTGATCTTTGTTGGTTTAAAATCTGTTTAATCAGAGACTAGGATTGCAACTGCTGCTTTTTTTCTTGTTTTCCATTTGCTTGGTAGATCTTCCTCCATCCCTTTATTTTGAATCTATGTGTGTCTTTGTACATGAGATGGGCCTCTTGAATACAGCACACCGATTGGAATGTGCTGAATACAACACACTGATGGGTGTTGACTCTTTATCCAATTTGCCAGTCTGTGTCTTTCAATTGGGGCATTTAGCCCATTTACATTTAAGGTTAATGTTATGTGTGAATCTGATCCTGTCATTATGATGTTAGCTGGTTATTTTGCCAATTAATTGATACAGTTTCTTCATAGCATCAATGGTCTTTACAATTTGGCATGTTTTTGCAGTGGCTGGTACTGGTCGTTCCTTTCCATGTTTAGTGCTTCCTTCAGGAGCTCTTGTAAGGCAGGCCTGGTGGTGACAAAATCTCTCAGCATTTGCTTGTCCATAAAGGATTTTATTTCCCTTCACTTATCAAGCTTAGTTTGGCTGGATATGATATTCTGGGGTTTTCTTTAAGAAAGTTGAATATTGGCCTCCACTGTCTTCTGGCAGATAGGATTTTTGCTGAGAAATTCGCTGTTAGTCTGATGGGCTTCCCTTTGTGGGTAACCTGATCTTCCTCTTTGGCTGCCCTTAACATTTTTTCCTTCATTTCAACCTTGATGAATCTGATGATTATGTGTCTTGGGGTTGTCTTGAGGAATACCTTTGTGGTGTTCTCTGTATTTCCTGAATTTGAATGTTGGCCTGCCTTGCTAGGTTGGGGAAGTTCTCCCTGGATAATATTTTAAAGTGTGTTTTCTAACTTGGTTCCATTCTCCCTGTCACTTTTAGGTACACCAATCAAATGCTGATTTGGTCTTTTCACATAGTCCCATATTTCTTGGATGCTTTGTTCGTTTCTTTATATACTTTTTTCTCTAATCTTGTCTTCTCACTTTATTTCATTAATTTGATCTTTAATCACTGATATCCTTTCTTCTGCTTGATCGAATTGGCTATTAAAGCTTGTGTATGCTTCATGAAATTCTCATGCTGTGCTTTTCAGCTTCATCAGGTCATTTATGTTCTTCTCTACACTGGTTATTCTTGTTAGCCATTCATCTAACCTTTTTTCAAGGATTTTAGCTTCCTTACAATGGGTTAGAATGTGCTCCTTTAGCTTGGAGAAGTTTGTTATTACACACCTTCTGAAGCCTACTTCTGTCAACTAGTCAAACTCACTCTCCATCCAGTTTTGTTCCCTTGCTGATGAGAACCTGTGATCCTTTGGAGGAGAAGGTTCATTCTGGTTTTTGGAATTTTCAGCCTTTCTGCTCTGGTTTCTCCCCATCTTTGTGGTTTTTTCTACCTTTTGTCTTTGATGTTGGTGACCTATGGGTGGAGCTTGGTGTGGATGTCCTTTTCATTGATATTGATGCTATTCCTTTCTGTTTGTTAGTTTTTGTTCTAACAGTCAGGCCCCTCAGCTGCAGGTCTGTTGCAGTTTGCTGGAGGTCCACTCCAGATAATGTTTGCTTGAGTATCACCAGCAGAGATTGCAGAAAAGTAAGTATTGCTGCCTGATCCTTCCTCTGGAAGCTTCGTCCCAGAGGTGTACCGGCCAGATGCCACCCAGAGCTCTCCTGTATGAGGTGTCTGTCGGCCCCTACTGGGAGGCAACACAGGGGTCAGGGACCCATTTGAGGAGGCAGTCTGTCCGTTATCAGAGCTTGAACACCATGCTGGGAGAACCACTGATCTCTTCAGAGCTGTCAGGCAGGGATGTTTAAGTCTAGAAGGTGTGCCCACAGCTGCCCCTTCCCCCAGATGCTCTGACCCAGGGAGATGAGGGTTTTATCCATAAGTCCCTGACTGGGGCTGCTCCCTTTTGTTCAGATATGTCCTGCCCACAGAGGTGGAATCTAGAGAGACAGTGGGCCTTGCTGAGCTGCTGTGCGCTCCACCCAGTTTGAGCTTCCCAGCAGCTTTGTTTACACTGTGAGTATAAAGTGGTCTATTCAAGCCTCAGCAATGGTGGACACCCCTTCCCACCCCAAGCTCCAGCGTCCCAGGTAGATCTCAGACTGCTGTACTAGCTGCGAGAATTACAAGCCAATGGATCTTAGCTTGCTGGGCTCCATGGGCATGGGACCCACTGAGCCAGGCACTGGAGGGAATTTCCTGGTCTGCTAGTCACAAAAACCATGGGAAAAGTGCAGTATTTGGGCAGGAATGTACCCTTCCTCCCAGTATAGTACTCTCACGGCTTCCCTTGGCTAGAAAAGGGAAATCCCCCAACCCCTTGTGCTTCCTGGGTGAGGGGATGCCCAGCCCTGCTTCAGCTTGCCCTCTGTGGGCTGCACCCACTGTCCAACCAGTCCCAATGAGATGAACCAGGTACCTCAGTTGGAAATGCATAAATCACCTGTCTTCTGCATTGATCTCACTGGGAGCTGCAGACCAGAGCTGTTCCTATTTGGCCATCTTGGAAGAGTTCTCGGGGTTTCTTTTTTCAAGATGGCTGATGAGTCTAGGAGCAGAAGATGTCACTTCTCCTCAAAAAGAAGACCATAACTACTGGTGAAGACCATAGCTACCGGATATGGCTTGAACGGAAAACTAAGGGAAGAGAGCCGGAACCTGTTGGAGTCCTGATGGAAAGAAGCTGGGGTGCAGAAAAGAAAAACAGCAAGAATCTGGCAGAGACTAACCCCCTGAGGAACTTGAAGCCCCGCAGAAAGGGTAGGTCACAGTATGTCTCCACTCCATTCACCCTTACAATAATCTGTTGACTTCTAAACTGTTAGGGTAACCCCCTGCCCTCATAACCCTGGATAACACTGTTGGCAGCAACTTAAGAACTTCCCAGGGACACAGAACCAGGTGGTAACCTCACACAAGTATGCCTGCACTCCTCTCAGGCTGGAAAGGAGAAGGCGGGCACCATACTAGTAGGCCACTGGCCTGCCCAAGCAATCTCTGCCCCTGAGTCACTGCACCACCAGATCCCTCACAAACCTACCCCACAGCCTTCTCTGACTATGGCAAAGTACAGGGGACAGCAGGTTCCTGGGAGGTGCAGGACACCTGGAGATCTTACCCTCAATGTGGGCCACCCCTAAGCAAGAGGGGTGTATAGCTCACCAAAGCTCCTCTTGGGACAAAAAAAATGTGGATGCAATGCTAATCATGCCAATCACTGAAAAGGGTAGCACGAGATGCCAGGAATAGACAAGGAAAACTATCATCTCCTCAATGCCTCCCCTCACTGTTGCCAATGCAGCAGAGGTTCTCTCTGCTGGGGGCAGGTGCATGTGTACTTGGAGAATGTACATTTTGTGCTTTTGGCAATGGCTTCACCCCTGTTAAAAGTGAGCCTGCACTGCTTCGGCTTGCAGGAAGAGCAGGGGTCAACTCTACCTTCCTACACAGAAACACAGAGCAGCAACATCGTAGCAACAAACAGCAGACAAGCCACAGAGTTGCCCACTCAGGACTGGATGAAGAGGCTCTGCCTGGGGCCCATTTTGGTGGTAGTCACAGGAGGGATGTATACATCACCTGCAGCCATACTGTGTCCTGGAACCAAATGTTCAAAGTCTAAATGAGCTGAAGGTCATGAGCCCTGCAACAAAGGTGTGAAAAGGAAATAGATTGTGTTCCTGTGGATTCAGGACAGGAAGTGGTTCACCCCTCCCTCTACCACCCCCAGAGACCTCAGTGCACTCCAATACACTCTCCTCTGACCAATCCCATTAGGGCGGGCACTTCAACTCATTATTAGCCTACCTGAGTTGGTTCTTACTCTTAAACAGCACCTACTGGACTGGAGGCTAAACTGCACCACCAAAAAAAAAAAAAAAAAAAAAAAAAAAAAAAAAAAAATCTGCCATAAGGAGTTAGTGCTTACTGGGTAAGATAAGCTTCCTGAGACCTCCACATCCTCAGCCACGCAGGAGACAGCACATTGGCTCTTATGTCCAATACATCACTACAACAAGCAACACATAGAAGAGAAAGCCACCACATAGAAGCTATCCACAACCAAGGAACCTATACAGAGCCTTGATCCCATGAAAGCACCCAGAAATTAAACCAAACAATCATACACAACATACAACACAGTCATATTCTCAAGGCAAAAAAGAATAAAAATTTCAAAAGTCCCATTCAAAGAATAGCAAATTCAAAAATAAGAAATAACAGATGAGAGGGAATCAGTGCATGAACTTCAGCAATACAAAAAGACAAGTTGTCTTGCCAGCTCCAAAGGATTGCATTAGCTCTCTAGCAATGTGTCCTAACCAAAATGAAAAGTCTGAAATAACAGATAAAGAATTCAAAATGTACATGACAAAGAAACTCAATAAAATCCTAGAGAAAGTTGAAAATAGAAACAAGGAAACCAGAAAGAATGATTCAGGATATGAAAGACAAGATAGCTATATTTTAGAAAAAGCAAATATAACTTTGAAATTGAAAAATATTCACTAAAGAATTTCAAAATACAGTTGGAAGCTGAAACAATAGACTAGGTGAAGCAGAAGAAAGAATTTCAGAGTTTGAAGACCAGCCTTTCAAATTAACCCAGTCAGACGAAAATAAAGATAAAATAATTTTAAGAAATGAACAAAGATTTTGAGAAATATGGGATTATGTAAAATGAGCAAACCTATGACTTACTGGCATTCTTGAAAGAGAAGCAAAAACAAGCAACTTGGAAAATGTATTTGAAGGAATAATTCAGGAAAATTTCCCTATTCTTGCTAGAGAGTTCAACATCCAAATACAAGAAATTCAGAGAACACCTGCAAGACACTATACAAAATGACCATCCCCAAGGCAAAAAGTAATCAGATTATCCAAGATCAATGCTGAAGAAAAAAATCTTAAAGATAACTAGAGAAAAGGGCCAGATTACCTACAAAGGAAATCTCATTCCACTAACAGTAAACTTTTAAGCAGAAACCTTACAAGCCAGAAGAGATTGGAGGCCTATTTTTAGCCTTCTTAAACAAAAAGAAAGTTAGCCAAGAGTTTTATATCCTGACAAACTAAGCTTCATAAATGAAGGAGAAATAAAGTCTTTCCCAGGCAAGCAACTGCCAAGGGAATTTATCACCACCAGACCAGTTCTACAAGAAATGCTCAAAGGAGCTCCAAATAAAACCAAAAGCACAATACTTACCAACCATAAAAGCACATATAAGTACAAAGTTTACGGATCCTATAAAGCAATTATGCAATTGAGACTACAAAGCAGTTAGCTAACAACACTATGACTTCACATATCAATTTTAACCTTGAATATAATGACCTAAATTCTTTACTTAAAATATATAGATTGACAAAATGGATGTTTTAAAATGATCCAATTATCTACTGCCTTTAAGAGACCCATTTCATATGTAATAATATCTACAAGATCAAAGCAAAGGGATGGAGGAAGATCTATCATGCATATTGAAAACAAAAAAAAAGAGCAGGGATTGCTATTATTTTATCAGATAAAACAGACTTTAAACCAAAACCAGTGTGAAAAAATATTTTAAAAAATGGCATTATATAATTATAAAAGATTCAATTCAACAAGAAGATGTAACTATCCAAATATAGAAAACATGTCTGAGCAAATAATTCAGTAATATCCTGAATATGCACCCAACATCAGAGCATCCAGATTTATAAAACGAATACTACTAGACTTTAAAAAAAAGAGATAATCATACCATAATAGTTGAGGACTTCAACACCCTACTGACAGTACTAAACAGATCATTAAGGCAGATAACTAATCAACTGAGGACATGAATTGTACTCTTGACCAAATGGACGTAATAGACATCTACAGAACATTCCACATACCAGTGCAGACTATACATATTTCTCAGCTGTGCATGGAACATTCTCTAAAATAGACCATATGCTTGGTCAGAAAGCAAGTCTCAATAATGTCAAAACATTGAAATCATATCAAGCATCTTCTCAGACCACAGTAGAATAAAATTAGAAATCAACACCAAGAGGAACTCTCAAAACCATACAAGTACATGGAAATTAAACAGTTTGCTCCTGAATAACTTTTGAGTAAACAAAAATAATGGCAGAAATCAAATTTTAAAAAAATGGAAATAGAGGCACAACATACCAAAACCTCTGGAATACAGCAAAAGTAGCTAAGAGGAGACTATGGAACTAGATGCCTACATCTAAAATATAGAAAGATATTAAATTAACAACTTAATATTGCATCTAAAGGAACTGGAAAGCCGATATTCAAACAAGCAGAATCAGAAATGATAAAGGTGTCATTAAAACTCATTCCACAGAAATACAAAAGATCCTTAGGGACTACTATGAACATCTCTATGAGCACAAACTAGAAAACATAGAGAAAATGAATGAATTCCTGGAAAGATACAACACCTGTTATTAAAAAGTCAAAACATAACAGGTGTTGGCTAAGATATGGAGGAAAGGAAACACTTACACACTGTTAGTGGGAATTAGTCTAACCCCTGTGGAAAAGAGTATGGAGTTTTCTCAAATAACTAAAAATAGAACTACCATTTGACCTATGAATCCCACTACTGGGTATATACCTGAAGGAAAAGAAATCATTATGTAAAAAAGACACCTGCACTCATATGTTTACCACAGCATGATTCACAATAACAAAGTCATGGAATCAACCTAAGCACACATCAGTGGATTACTGGATGAAGAAAATGTGGTGTATATACACCACGGAATACTACACCACTATAAAAACAAACGAATTCACGTCTTTTGCAGCAACGTGGAGGGAACTGGAAGCCCATTAGTGAAATAACTCAGAAACTGATATTCGAATATCACGTGTTCTCACTTATAAGTAGGAGTTAAACAATGGGACACAATTGACTTAAAGATATAAATAATAGACACTGATGATTCCAAAAGAGGAGTGTAGGGGAGTGGGTGGGGGTTGAAAAACAATCTATTGGCTACTATATTTACTATTTGGGTGATGGGTTCACTAGAAGCGCAAACTCCAGCATTATGCAATATATCCGTGTTATAAACCTGCACACGTACTCCCTGAATCTATAATAAAACTTAAAATAAAATATAGGGAGACACCCATCTCTACAAAAAATTAAAAAATTAGGCAGGCATGGTGGTGCATGCCTGTGGTCCCAGCTACTCAGGAGGCTGTGGTGGGAGGATCACTTAAGCTCAGGAAATTGAGGCTGCAGTGAGCCATGATCATGCCACTGCACTCCAGCCTGGATGACAGAGAGAGACCCTGTCTCAAAAAAACTAAAAGTCAAATCAAAAAACAATGAGACTGGATCTGAAATGTTACATTATCTGAAGAGAGAGTGAAATTGGAATACTGGAGAACTAACTGATCAATTTTCTTCTTGGAAAAGTTGATATTGCCTTAAAATTCTCAACTCTGATATATTTATATTAAACAACATTAAATGCATATCAGCCTTGGATTAGATATGTATCTTCAAATCTATAAGCATCCATTTGCCCAACCTGGATGTCAGGACTAGATGAAAACAGGCATGGCATAAGCCAAATGATTAGAAAAAGCAAGACACAGCTCTTCATGTAAGGACAATATCCTTCAATAGAAAAGGAAGCAAATCAGAGCAGAATTCTCCAGGCGCTGAGAAACCCTGCTATCTTTAAAGAATAGCCTGCTATCTTTAAAGACTATTACCAGGGAGCCCTCTATCATTGTTTAGATCAGTATTTTTTATGCCAAACTGTCGTAATAGTTGACATTTTGTTATGTACCCAACAGTTGGGTTTGGTAGCTTGGCAGATATCAGCCCAATGACCACAATCAAGAAGGATTTAGCAAGTGAATGTTAATACTTCTAACAAGTAAGGTGAACACTGGGGCTAGTTCCCAAAGCAGTGTCTCCCCAGCTGCGGCTGGATAAGGCTATACAAACTGTATTAGGGTTCTCTAGAGGGACAGAACTAATAGCATAGATATATATATAAAGGGAAGTTTATTAAGTAGTATTAACTCACAATCACAATGTCCTACAATAGGCCATCTGTAAGCTGACAAGCAAGGAAGCCAGTCAAGTCCCAAAGCTGAAGAACTTGGAGTCTGATGCTCAAGGGCAGGAAGCATCCAGCATGGGAGAAAGACGTAGGCTGGGAGGCTAAGCCAGTTTAGCCTTTTCACATTTTTCTGCTTTATATTCTAGCTGCACTGGCAGCTGATTAGATGGTGCCTACCCGGATTAAAGGTGGGTCTGCCTTTCCCAGCCCACTGACTCAAATGGAAATCTCCTTTGACAACATCATTGCAGATACACCTAGGATGAATACTTTGCATCCTTCAATCCAATCAAGTTGACACTCAGCGTTAACCATCACATAAGCATAGGCTAATGAGGTGTGATCTGATTGGATCTTGCAGTGAGGTGATGCCAGAACTCAATCTGATTGACTCCTAAATCCTGCCCTAGGGTCTCTGTTTCTTAATTCAGATCCTGCTCCTGCATCCCAGAACTTAGTTTCCCCCTGTGGTTGCAAGCATGGTTATTCTGAGCATGCTCAGATTATGTGACCAGAGGGTCCATGGCACGTAAAAATAACTTACAATTCTGTTATATAAGATTGGACCAGATTGGTCTGGTGCAGCTATAATTTAAATATTTACCATGTCCCAAACACTGTTTTAAGCACTTTATTTATATTACAGATGAGGAACAGACACAGACATTACTTGACATGTTGAAGACCAAGCAGCTAGTAAATGACAGCCAGGATTTGAACCCAAACTTGAATTCAGAGCTCATGCCTTGAAGCCTGGTGCTGTACTGCCTCCTACCATACATAAAGAGGCTCCAGTCAGCTAGGCTGGCTCATGCCTTGTATGGCCTGGGGTTTCATCATGTTGCTTCCCTGGGAGGCACACCCCTGACAAACAAATCAAGCTGCCTGTTGTATTAGAGAAGACAGAAGCCAGCAAGAAGACTTGAAGTGTTAATATCTTTGTTTATTTTATCTTGATTAGCTTTTCATGCACCCTCAAATCCTTTTGTGAAGAAATAAACTAAACCTTGGGAACAGCTTGCTGGGCAATGTCTTGAGGACTCAGGGATACTCAGTGATTCAGCATAAAGTTGACAGTCAAGAAATGCTTGCATAAATGACTGACTGACAGTGAATCCGTCAATTCAATAGAAGTCTACGTAACAATGGATTTAGTGACCTCCTTATCTTATTTATCATATGCACATATCTTCCCTTGTCACACTTCAGTTGTTTTATTATTTACTGCATTTGCCACACTTTTCTTCCTTCATGGCCTTGCTCATGTTGTTAGCTTGGCCCAGAAAGCCCTACTTTTTCAAAGCTGCAAGTTTAAATCCTACTTAAGTCCTACTACATTTAGGTCTAACTCAAGCAAAGCTTATCTTTACTAGAGAAAAGTAATTTATCCCACCTCTGATATTGTGCATCATCGTCACTATACACTGCAATTGGTTCTGTATATGCCTTATTGTATAACTGTAAGTTGCTTAAGGAAAGTGTCATTCCTGTTTTATTTTTCCTGTCCTTTGTGTTTTATGCAGTATAGAGTGGCATTCAAAAACAGATAGTACTGAGTTTGAGTAGTATTTATAAATGAACCTTGTATTCCATATATTATACTACTTATCAACTTTTGATTTATAATTCATCTTTATTAACAGAATATCTCAATAATTAGCCATCACCTTGGAGTATTTTGAAATGTTTTCTTACATTTTCTCCTGTGATCATAATTGTATGTGCTTTTATGGGAATTAATAGCTGCAGTGAAGAAATCACTATTAAATTTATTAGAAATGAGAAGAATTTTATCTTGGTATTCTAGAAAAATTGAGATTATTAGTGAGCAAAATAAGTACATATCAAATTTACATTAAGCATGTTTTTTTAAAGAAAAATTAAGCATTTAATATAAGAGTTCAAACCCATATTTGTTGTGTTTCTTTTATCAGAAAGAAGACCCAATCAGAGGTGCAACATAGACCTTGGAAATTTCTGAATTTAGTTACTAGTGTATGGATATCATATGTAAAGGAATTAGAAAAGAAATTATTCTGATTATTCAAAGAAACCCTACAAGAAACTAATGGATATTATATACTTAAATATACATTTTTAAAGAAGATTATATTACCTCACTATTCTATTTTGTAACTATTTGAGAAGGCAATTGAATTCTATGCAGCATTTTATTTTCTGTCAACATTGTTGTCATGTTGTGATTATTTTCTATTTTAAAATGGCATTTAAAATTGAAATATATGTGTGTATATAACATTACAATGGTTATAAATATATAAACCTACATTGCCCTGTATCAGAACACATTGCATTTAAAGAGTAGTTCAACCAGTACAACTGTATTCATTCTTTACTTTTTTTTGAGACAGTCTCCTCTGTCACCCAGGCTGGAGTGCAGTGGTGTCATCTCAGGTCACTGCAAGCTCCGCCACGTGGGTTCATGCCATTCTCTTGCCTCAGCCTCCCCAGTAGCTGGGACTACAGGAAGCTGCCACCACGCCTGGCTAATTTTTTTGTATTTTTTTTGTAGAGACGGGGTTTCACCATGTTAGCCAGGATGGTCTCGATCTCCCGACCTCGTGATCCGCCCACCTCATCCTCCGAAAGTGCTGAGATTACAGGCGTGACCTACTGCACCCGGCCCATTTGTTACTTTTAACTCTCTTTCAATCCCTTATGTGAGTCAATAGATTTTTTGTAATTATTATACTTTAAGTACTGGGATACATGTGCAGAACTTGCAGGTTTGTTACATAGGTATACATGTGCCATGGTGGTTTGCTGCACCCATCAACCCATCATCTACATTAGGTATTTCTCCTAATGCTATCCCTCCCCTAGCCCTCCACCCAATGACAGGCACTGGTGTGTGATGTTCCCCTCCCTGTGTCCATGGGTTTTCATTGTTCAGCTCCCACTTATGAGTGAGAACATGTGGTGTTTGGTCTTCTGTTCCCGTATTAGTTTGCTGAGAATGATGGTTTCCAGCTTCATCCATGTCCCTGCAAAGGACATGAACTCATGCTTTTTCTATGGCTGCATAGTATTCCATGGTGTATATGTGCAACATTTTCTTTATTCAGTCTATCATTGATGGGCATATGGGTTGGTTCCAAGTCTTTGATATTGTGAATTGCGCTGCAATAAACATTATGTGTGCATGTGTCTTTATAGTAAAACGACTTATAATACTTTGAGTATATACTCAGTAACTGACTTGCTGGGTCAAATGGTATTCTAGATCCTTGAGGAATCACCACACTGTCTTCCACGATGGTTGAACTAATTTACACTCCCACAGTGTAAAAGCATTCCTATTTCTCCACAACCTCTCCAGCATCTGTTGTTTCCTGACTTTTTAATGATCACCATTCTAACTGGAACTGGTGTGAGATGGTATCTAATTGTGGTTTTGATTTGCATTTCTCTAATGATCAGTGATGATGAGCTTTTTTTAATATGTTTGTTGGCCACATAAATGTCTTCTTTAGAGAAGTGTCTGTTCATATCCTTCATTCACTTTTTGATGGGATTGTTTGTTTTTTTTTCTTGTAAATTTGTTTAAGTTTCTTGTAGATTCTGAATATTAGCCCTTTGTCAGATGGATAGATTGCAAATATTTTCTTCCATTCTGTATGCTGCCTGTTCACTCTGATGATAGTTTATTTTGCTGTGCAGAAGCTCTTTAGTTTAATTAGATCCCATTTGTCAATTTTGGCTATTGTTGTAATTGCTTTTGGTGTTTTAGTCATGAAGTCTTTGCCCATGCCTATGTCCTTAATGGTATTGCCTAGGTTTCTTCTAGGGTTTTTATGGTTTTAGGTTTTACATTTCAATTTTAACCCATCTTGAGTTAATTTTTTAATAAGGTGTAAGAAAGGAGTCCAGTTTCAGTTTTCTGCATATGGCCAGTTTTCCCAACACCTTTTATTAAATAGGGAATCCTTTCTCCATTTCTTGTTTTTGTTGGGTTTGTCAAAATCAGATGATTGTAGATGTTTGGCATTATTTATGAGGCCTCTATTCTGTTCCATGGTTCTATATCTCTGTTTTGGTACCAGTACCCTGCTGTTTTGGTTACTGTAGCCTTGTAGTATAGTTGGAAGTCAGGTAGCATGATGCTTCTAGCTTTGCTCTTTTTCCTTGGAGTGCCTTGGCTATATGGGCTCTTTTTTGGTTCCATGTGAAATTTAAAGTAGTTTTTTCTAATTCTGTGAAGAAAGTCAATGGTAGCATGATGGGAATAGCATTCAATTTATAAATTACTTTTGTCAGTATAGCCATTTTCAGGATATTGATTCTTCCTATCCATTAGCACAAAATGTTTTTCCATTTGTTTGTGTCCTCTCTTAATTCCCCGAGCAGTGGTTTGTAGTTCTCCTTGAAGAGGTACTTCACATCCCTTGTAAGTTGTATTCCTAGGTATTTTACTGTCTTTGTAGTAATTGTGAATGGGAGTGCACTCATGATTTGGCTCTCTGTTTGTCTATTATTGGTGTATAGAAAACCTGGTGATTTTTGCACTTTGATATTGTATCCTGAGACTTTGCTGAAGTTGCTTATTGGCTTAAGGAGTTTTTGGGCTGAGACAATGGGGTTTTGGGCTGATACTAAATATACAATGGAGTTTAGGGCTGAGACTAAATGTACAATCATGTCATCTGCAAACAGAAAATTTGGTTTCCTCTCTTCCTATTTGAATACTCTTTACTTCTTTCTTTCTGATTGTCCTGGCCAGAACTTCCAATATTATGTTGAATAGAAGAGGTGAGAGAGAACATCCTTTTCTTGTGCCAGTTTTCAAAGAGAATGCTTCCAACTTTTGCCCATTCAGTATGATATTGGCTGTGGGTTTGTCATAAATAGCTTTTATTATTTTGAGATATGTTCCATCAATACCTAGTTTATTGAGTATTTTTAGCATGAAGGGCTGTTGAATTTTATCAAAGGCCTTTTCTGTATCTCGTTAGATAATCATGTGGTTTTTGTCATTGGTTCTCTTTATATGATGGATTACATTTATTGATTTGTGTATGTGGTATGTTGTGTATGTAGAATCAGCCTTGCATCCCAGGGCTGAAGCTCACTTGATTGTGGTGGATAAGTTTTCTGATGTGCTGCTGGATTCAGTTTGCCAGTATTTCATTGAGGATTTTCGCATCGATGTGCATCAGGGATATAGGCCTGAAGTTTTCTCTTTTTGTTGTGTCTCTGCCAGGTTTTAGTATCAGGATGATGCTGGTCTCATAAAATGAGTTAGGGAGGAGTCCCTCTTTTTCAGTTGTTTGGAATAGTTTCAGAAGGAATGGTACCAGCTCCTCTTTGTACCGCTAGTAGAATTTGGCTATGCATCAATCTGATCCTGGACTTTTTTTTTGGTTGGTAGGCTATTAATTACTGCCTCAATTTCAGAACTCGTTATTGGTCTATTCAGGGATTCGACTTCTTCCTGGTTTAGTCTTGGGAGAGTGTATGTGTCCAGGAATTTATTAATTTCTTCTAGATTTTCTGGTTTATTTGTGTAGAGGTGTTTATAATATTCTCTGATGGTAGTTTGTGTTTCTGTGCGATCAGTGGTGATATCCCCTTTATAATTTTTTATTGTGTCTATTTGATTCTCCTCTCTTTTCTTCTTTGTAAGTCTGGCTAGTGGTCTTTCTATTTTGTTAATCTTTTCAAAAAAATCAGCTCCTGGATTCATTGAAGGGTTTTTTGTGTCTCTATCTCCTTCAGTTCTGCTCTGATCTTAGTGATTTCTTGCTTTCTGCTAGTTTTTGCATTTGTTTGCTGTTGCTTCTCTAGTTCTTTTAATTGTGATGTCAGGGTGCTGATTTTAGATCTTTCCCGCATTCTCCTGTGGGTATTTAGTGCTGTAAATTTTCCTCTAAACACTGGTTTAGCTGTGTCCCAGATTTTCTGGTACATTGAGTCTTTGTTCTCATTGGTTTCAAAGAACTTATTTATTCTGTCTTAATTTGTTGTTTACACAGTAGTCATTCAGGAGCAGGTTGTTCAGTTTCCATATAGTTCTGCAGTTTTGAGTGAGTTTCTTAATCCTGAGTTCTGATTTGACTGTGGTCTGAGAGACTGTTAAGATTTCTGTTCTTTTACATTTGCTGAGGAGTGTTTTACTTCCAATTATGTAGTTGATTTTAGAACAGACTGTATATTCTGTTGATTTGGGATGGAGAGTTCTGTAGATGTCTATTAGGTCCACTTTGTCCAGAGCTGAGTTCAAGTTCTGAATATCCTTGTTAATCTTCTGTCTCATTGATCTGTCCAATATTGTCAGTGGCATGTTAAAGTCTCCTGCTATTGTTGTGTGAGAGTGTAAGTCTCTTTGTAGGTCTCTAAGAAGTTGTTTTATACATCTGTGTCCTCCGGTATTGGATGGATATATATTTAGAATAGTTAGCTATTTTTGTTGCATTGATCCCTTTACCATTATGTAATGCCCTTCTTTGTCTTTTTTGATTGTTGTTGGTTTGAAGTCTGTTTTATCAGAGAGTATGATTGCAACTGTTGCTTTTTTTTTTTTTTTTTTGCTTTCCATTTGCTTGGTAATATTCCTCCATCCCTTTTATTTTGAGCCTATGTGTGTCTTTGGAATTGAGTGGGTCTTTTGAATACAGCACACCGATAGCTCTTGACTTTTCATCCAATTTGTCAGTCTTTGTCTTTTAATTGGGGCATTTAGTCCATTTACATTTAGGGTTAATATTGTAATGTTTGAATTTGACTCTGTCATTATGATGCTAGCTTGTTATTTTGCCCGTTAGTTGATGCAGTTTCTTCACAGTCTCAATGCTCTTTACATTTTTGTATGTTTTTACAGTGGCTGATACCAGTTTTTTCTTTCCATATTTAATGTTTCCTTCAGGAGCTCCTGCAAGGCAGGCCCAGTGGTGACAAATTCCCTCAGCATTTGCTTGTCTGTAAAAGATTTTATCTTTCTTTCACTTATGAAGCTTAGTTTGGCCGGATATGAAATCATGGATTGAAAATTCTCTTCTTTAATAATATTGAATATTGGTCCCACTCTCTTCTGGCTTGTAGGGTTTCTACTGAGAGATCCACCATTAGTCTGATGGGCTTCCCTTTGTGGGTAACCCAACCTTTCTCTCTGGCTTCCCTTAACAATTTTTCCTTCATTTCAACTTTGGTGAATCTGACTATTATATGTTTTGGGGTGGCTCTTCTCAAGGCGTATCTTTGTGGTGTTCTCTGTATTTCCTGAATTTCAATATTGGCCTGTTTTGCTAGGTTGGGGAAGTTCTCCTGGATAATATTTTACAGTGTGTTTTCTAACTCGGTTCCATTCTCACCATCACTTTCAGATACACCAATCTTGGCATCTTGTTCATTCCCTTTCTCTTTTCTTCTTTTTCTTTTCTTTCTTTCCTTTTTCCCCCTTTTTTTTTTTTTTTTTTTTTTTTTTTTTTGGTGGAGTCTTGCACTGTCACCTGGGCTGGAGTGCAGTGGTGCAATGTTGGCTCACTGCAACCTCCACTTCCTGGGTTCAAGTGATTCTCTTGCTTCAGCCTCCCGAGTAGCTGGGATTACAGGCATCTGCCACCACACCCAGCTAACTTTTTCTTTTCTTTTTATTCTTAGTAGAGATGGGGTTTCACCACGTTGGTAAGACTGGTCTTGAAATCCTGACCTTGTGATTCGCCCACCTCAGCTTCCCAAAGTGCTGGGATTACTGGCATGAGCCACTGAGCCTGGCCTCTTTCTTCTCTAATCTTGTTTTCATGCTTTTTTGCATTAAGTTGATCTTCAATCTCTGATATCTTTTCTTCTGCTTGATTGAATTGGCTATTGATACCTGTGTATGCTTCACAAAGTTCTCATGCTGTGTTTATCAGCTCCATTGGGTCATTTATATTCTTCTCTAAACTGGTTATTCCAGTTAGCAGTTCCTGTAACCTTTTATCAAGGTTCTCAGCTTCCTTGCATTGGGATTGAATACGCTCCTTTAGCTTGGAGGAGATTGTTATTACCCACCTTCTGAAGCCTACTTCTGTCAGTTTGTCAAACTCATTCTCTGTCTGGTTTTGTTCCCTTGCTGGTGAGGATTTGTGATCCTATGGAGGAGAAGAGGCATTCTGGTTTTTCAAATTTTCAGGATTTTTGTGCTGGTCTTTCCTCATCTTCATGGATTTATCTACCTTTGGTCTTTGAAATTGGTAACTTTTGGATGGGGTTTTTTGGATGGGCATACTTTTTGTTAATGTTATTGCTTTCTTTTTATTAGTTTTCATTCTAACAGTCAGGCCCCTCTGCTGCAGATCTGCTGGAGTTTGCTGGGGGTCCACTCCAGAACGTGTTTGGCTGGGTATCAACAGTGAAGTCTGCAGAACAGCAAAGATTGCTGCCTGCTCCTTCCTCTGGAAGCTTCGTCCCAGAAGGGCACCTTCCAGATGCCAGCTGGAGCTCTCCTGTATGAGGTGTCTGTCAACCCCTGCTGGGAGTTATCTCCCAGTCAGGAGGCACGGGAGTCAGGGACCCACTTGAGGAGGCAATCTGTCCCTTAGCAGAGCTCAAGCTCTGTGCTGGGAGATCTGCTGCTCTCTTCAAAGTTGGTAGGCAGGAATGGTTAAGTCTGCTGAAGCTGTGCCCACAGCCTCCCCTTCCCCAAAGTTCTCTGTTCTAGGGAGATGGGAGTTTTATCTATAAGCCCCTGACTGGGGCTGCTGCCTTTCTTTCAGAGATGCCCTGTCCAAAGAGAAAGAATCTAGAGAGGTACTCTGGCTATAGTGGCTTTGCCAAGTTGTCGTGGGCTCCACCCAATCTAAACTTCCCAGTGGTTTTGTTTACACTGTGAGGGGAAAACTGCCTACTCAAGCCTCAGTAATGGCAGACACCCCTCCCCTAACCAAGCTCGAACATCCTAGGTTGACTTCAGACTGCTGTGCTGGCAACAAGAATTTCAAGCCAGTGGATCTTAGCTTGCTCGGCTCCATGGGGGTGGGATGCGCTGAGCTAGACCCCTTGGCTCCCTGGCTTCAGCCCCATTTCCAGGGGAGTGAATGGTTCTGTCTCAAAACTTCCTGCAGCTAGCTAGATGTCTGCTCAAATGGCCACCCAGGTTTGTGCTTGAAACCCAAGGCCCTGGTGGTATAGGCACCCAAGGGAATCTCCTGGTCTGCAGGTTGGGAAGACCATTGGAAAAGCGTAGTATCTGGACTGGATAGCACCATCCCTTATGGCACAGCCCCTCACAGCTTGTCTGAGGGGAGGAAGTTCCCTGACCCCTTGAGTTTCCTGAGTGAGGCAACGCCCCACCCTGCTTCTGCTCACCCTCCATGGGCTGCACCCACTGTGTAACACACTGTTCTGCATTGTTCTCATTGGAAGCTGCAGACTGAGGCTGTTCCTATTCAGTCACCTTGCCAGCCACCCTCAAGTCAATAGATTTTTAAAAAATTCTAATTTCTTTGATTGTCTGAAATTCCTGAGAACCACTCACTCTCCTTCACCTACAGAGCTCAATTTCTCCTTCTTACCATTCTGATCTCTCAAGTTTTCTCTGTGTTGCCTTTTGCTACAGAACACCTTTCAGTTGGTCCTACTCAACACCCCTAACACACAAACACACACGTGCAGCTGCATGCACACAACATACCCACCATGAACAGGTCCTGGACATCCCTGCTCTCCAGCTCTGACTTTCTCTGTAGTGAGAATCAGCCTGCAAAACCTTTTATCCTTTCTCTTTTCTTCCATGGGGTATTGGATTTGGAGGAAGAAGAAAGAGGTCTATGAACACACATATTATTAATTTTTTCCTATTATTTATCTCAACTGAAAAACAGTAATATTAAATGCCCTTTATTACTGCATGTGTTAAACTCATGTCAACAGGGTCTGTCAGTAGTACTCATTTTTTCCTGCTGGGTGTTAGGAATATATGATTTGTTAAAGTGTTGGTGAACTATTTTTTAAAACAAACATTTTTCAGAAAGGTTCCAGTATTGAGAAATATTGAGAAAACAGACAGATAATTCCTATATATCCTATACTCAGTTTCCCTTATTATCATCTTACATCAGTATGACACATTATAATTAACAAATCAATATTGATACATTTTTATTAATGTTTATGTTTTACATAAATTTCCTTAGTAAAGGAAACAATGTTTTTTGTTTATGTGTTTGTTCCTTTTTGTTTCAGGATTCCATTCAGGATACTTCATTATATGTAGAGTTGACCCTGGAACAACATAAAGGTTAGGGGTGCCAATCACCTGTGTGGTCGAAAATCTGAGTATAATTTTTACTTCCCCAAACCTTAATTACAAATAGCCTGTCGTTAACCTGAAGTTCTACTAATAACGTGAATAGTTGATTAATACATATTTTGTGTATGTATTATTTACTGTATTCTTAGGGTAAAATAAACTAGAAAAGAGGAAATATTATTAATAAAATCATAAGGAAGAGAAAATATACTCACTATTCAATAAGTGGAAGTGGATCATCTTTTTTTTTTAAATTGTACTTTAAGTTCTAGGGTACATGTGCACAACATGCAGGTTTGTTACATACGTATATATGTGCCATGTTGGTTTGCGGCACTCATTAACTCATCATTTACATTAGATATTTCTCCTAATGCAATCCCTCCCCCATCCCCCCACCCCACGACAGGCCCTGGTATGTGATGTTCCCCTTCCTGTGTCCAAGTGTTCCCATCATTCAGTTCCCACCTATGAGTGAGAATATGCAGTATTTGGTTTTCTGTCCTTGCAGTAGTTCACTCAGAATGATGGTTTCATTTCATCCATGTCCCTAGAAAGGACATGAACTCATCCTTTTTTATGGCTACATAGTATTCCAAGGTATATATGTGCCACATTTTTTAATCCATTCTATCATTGATGGACATGTGGGTATGTTCCAAGTCTTTGCTATTGTGAATAGTGCTGTAATAAACATATATGTGCATATGTCTTTATAGCAGCATGATTTGTAATCTTTTGGGTATATATCCAGTAATGGGATGGCTGGGTCAAATGGTATTTCTAGTTCTAGATCCTTGAGGAATCGCCACACTGTCTTCCATAATGGTTGAACTGGTTTACACTCCCACCAACAGTGTGAAAGCATTCCTATTTCATCCTCTCCAGCACCTGTTGTTTCCTGACTTTTTAATGACTGCCATTCTAACTGGTGTGAGATGGTATCTCATTGTGGTTTTGATTTGCATTTCTCTGATGGCTAGAGATGATGAGCATTTTTTCATGTGTCTGTTGGCTGCATAAATGTCTTCTTTTGAGAAGTGTCTGTTCATATCCTTTGCCCACTTTTTGATGGAGTTGTTTGATTTTTTCTTGTAAATTTGTTTAAGTTCTTTGTAGATGCTGGATATTAGCCCTTTGTCAGATGGGTAGATTGCAAAAATTTTCTCCCATTCTGTAGGTTGCCTGTTCACTCTGATAGTAGTTTCTATTGCTGTGCAGAAGCTCTTTAGTTTAATTAGATCCCATTTGCCTATTTTGGCTTTTGTTGCCATTGCTTTGGTGTTTTAGTCATGAAGTCCTTGCCCATGACTATGTACTGAATGGTATTGCATAGGTTTTCTTCTAGGGTTTTTATGGTTTTAGGTCTAACATTTAAGTCTTTAATCCATCTCAAATTAATTTTTGTATAAGGTGTAAAGAAGAGATCCAGTTTCAGCTTTCTACATATGGTTAGCCAGTTTTCCCAGCACAGTTTATTAAACAGGGAATCGTTGCCCCATTTCTTGTTTTTGTCAGGTTTGCCAAGGATCAGATGATTGTAGATGTGTGGTGTTATTTCTGAGGCCTCTGTTCTGTTTCATTGGTCTATATCTCTGTTTTGGTAATAGTAACATGTTGTTTTGGTTACTGTAGCCTTATAGTATAGTTTGAAGTCAGGTAACATGATGCCTCCAGCTTTGCTCTTTTTGCTTAGGATTGATTTGGCAATGTGGGCTCTTTTTTGGTTCCACATGAACTTTAAAGCAGTTTTTTCCAATTCTGTGAAGAAAGTCATTCGTAGCTTCATGGAGATGGCATTGAATCTATAAATTACCTTGGGCAGTATGGCCATTTTCACGATATTGATTCTTTCTATCCATGAGCATGGAATGTTTGTTATTTGTTTGTATCCTCTTTTATTTCGTTAAGCAATGGTTTATAGTTCTCCTTGATGAGGTCCTTCACATCCCTTGTGAGCTGGATTTCTAGGTATTTTATTCTCTTTGTAGCAAATGTGAATAGGAGTTCACTCATGATTTGGCTCTCTGTTTGTCTTTTATTAGTGTATAGGAATGCTTGTGATTTTTGCACATTGATTTTGTATCCTGAGACTTTGCTGAAGTTGCCTATCAGCTTAAGGAGATTTGGGGCTGAGACGATGGGGTTTTCTAAATATGCAATCATGTCATCTGCAAACAGGGACAATTTGACTTCTTCTTTTCCTGATTGAATACTCTTTATTTCTTTCTCTTGACTGATTGTCCTGGCCAGAACTTCCTATTATGTAGAATAGGAGTGGTGAGAGAGGACATCAGTGTCTTGTGCCAGTTTTCAAAGGGAATGCTTCCAGTTTTTGCCCATTCAGTATGATATTGGCTGTGGGCTTGTCATAAATAGCTCTTATTATTTTGAGATACGTTCCATCAATACCTAGTTTATTGAGAGTTTTTAGCATGAAGGGCTGTTGAATTTTGTCAAAGACCTTTTCTGCATCTATTGAGATAATCATGTGGGTTTTATTTTTGATTCTGTTTATGTGATGGATTACATTTATTGATTTGCGTATGTTGAAATACCCTTGCATCCCAGGGATGAAGCCAACTTGATTATGGTGGACAAGTTTTTTATATGCTGCTGGATTCAGTTTGCTGGTATTTTATTGAGGATTTGCACATCAATGTTCATCAGGGATATGGGCCTAAAATTCTTTTTTTGTTGTGTCTCTGCCAAGCTTTGGTATCAGGATGATGCTGGCCTCATAAAATGAGTTAGGGAGGATTCCCTCTTTTTCTATTGATTGGAATAGTTTCAGAAGGAATGGTACCTGCTCATCTTTGTACCTCCAGTAGAATTCGGCTGTGAATCCATCTGGTCCTTGACTTTTTTTGGTTAGTAGGCTATTAATTATTGCCTCAATTTCAGAACCTATTATTGGTCTATTCAGGGATTCAAGTTCTTCCTGGTTTAGTCTTGGGAGGGTGTACATGCAGGAATTTGTCCATTTCTCCTATATTTTCTAGATTATTTGTATGGAGGTATTTATAGTATTTTCTGATGGCAGTTTCTATTTCTGTAGGATCAGTGGTGATATCCCCTTTATCATTTTTTATTGCGTCTATTTGATTCTTCTCTTTTCTTCTTTATTAGTCTTGCTAGCAGTTTATCAATTTTGTTGACCTTTTCAAAAAACCAGCTCCTGGATTCATTGATTTTTTGAGGGTTTTTTTTTGTGTGTGTGTCTCTATTTCCTTCAGTTCTGCTCTTAGTTATTTCTTGTCTTCTGCTGGCTTTTGAATTTATTTGCTCTTGTTTCTCTAGTTCTTTTAATTTTGATGTTAGGGTGTCGAGTTTTGATCTTTCCTGCTTTCTCTTGTGGGAATTTAGTGCTATAAATTTCCCTCTACACACTGCTTTAAATGTGTCCCAGAGATTCTGGTATGTTGTGTCTTTGTTCTCCTTGGTTTCAAATAAAATATTTGTTTCAGCCTTCATTTCATTATTTACCCAGTAGTCATTTAGGAGCAGGTTGTTCAGTTTCCATGTTGTTGTGCAGTTTTGAGTGAGTTTCTTAATCCTGAGTTCTAATTTGATTGCACTGTGGTCTAAGAGACAGTTTATTGTGATATCTGTTCTTTTACATTTGCTGAGGAAGTAATTTTACATTTACTTCCAACTATGTGGTCAAGTTTGGAATAAATGCAATGTGGTGCAGAGAAGAATGTATATTCTGTTGATTTGGGGTGGAGAGTTCTGTAGATGTCTATTAGGTCTGCTTGGTGCAGAGCTGACTTCAAGTCCTGGATATCTTTGTTAACCTTCTGTCTCATTGGTCTGTCTAATTGACAGTGGGGTGTTAAAGTCTCCCATTATTATTGTGTGGGAGTCTAAGTCTCTTTGTAGGTCTCTAAGGACTTGCTTTATGAATCTGGGGGCTCCTGTACTGGATGCATATATATTTAGGATAGTTAGCTCTTCTTGTTGAATTGATCCATTTACCATTATGTAATGGCCTTCTTTGTCTCTTTTAATCTTTGTTAGTTTAAAGTCTGTTTTATCAGAGATTGGATGGCAACCCCTGCTAATTTTTTTTTTCTTTCCATTTGCTTGAAAAATCTTCCTCCATCCCCTTATTTTGGGCCTACGTGTGTCTCTGCACATAAGATGGGTCTTGCCATCCCACTGTTCAACCAGTCCCAGTGAGATGAACCAGGTACCTCAGTTGGAAATGCAGAAATCACCCATCTTCTGCATCGATCACGCTGGGAACTGCAGACTGGAGCTGTTCCTATGTGGCCATCTTTGGATCATCTTTATCTTTGTCAACTTTACATTGAGTAGGCTGAAGAAGAGGAGACAAAAGAGGGTTTGGTCTTGCTGACTCAGGGGTAGCAGAGGCTACAGATGATCCACATATAAGTGTACATGTGCATTTCATACCCGTGTTGCTCAAGGGTCAACTGCCATTGCTATGTCTCTTTAATCTTCTTCTATTGGTTGTGACAGCTCCTCAGACTCCTTTTGGTTTTGATGATTTTGACTCTTTTAAGGAGTATCAATCACATGCTTTGTAGCATCTCCTTCAACTGGGATTTGTCTGATATTTTTCTCATGATTAAACTGGGGCTATGTGTTTTGGGGAGGATGCCACAGAGGTACAGTGCCATTTTTATCACATTGAGTCAAGGGCACATACTATCAACATTACTTATCACGGTTGATGTTGACCTTGGTCATCTGACTGAGTTATTGCTTGTTAGATTTATCCACTTGAAATTACTCTTCCCTATCTACTCTTCCTAGGTGGACTATAGCACCAGGTTTTCTCTTTTTATTATTATTATTATTTTACTTTATGTTCTAGGGTACATGTGCACAACGTGCAGGTTTGTTACATATGTATACATGTACCATGTTGGTGTGCTGCACCCATTAACTCATCATTTACATTAGGTATATCTCCTAATGCTATCCCTCCCCTCTCCCCCAACCCCCCGGCAGACCCCCATGTGTGATGTTCCCCACCCCGTGTCCATGTGTTCTCATTGTAGAACCAAGTTTTCTTAAGTTAAATGGATTATATTGCAGCTTTTAGAGTGTAAGATTAGTTGATATTACTGGAAAAAAATCCCTTGCTAAAATATTAAATAACAAAGAATTGGCATAATTTTTCCAATTAAACTTCAGTTTGCTTTTCAAAATTTTAGAGGTATTTCAGTAATTTGGCTCCATTTTCTGGGGAAAATGGCATAAAAGGACATTCCCTAGTAAGGTCAGGTTGTTTTAATGAAGTTTTTTTATGTAATTCATACACAAACTATTTGGATAATCAGAAGAAATCAGATTTTATTTGTAGCAAAGCAAAATGATTATATTTTCCATATGCACTCAAAAATAAACAAAGTATACATAAAGAAAAGAAGAAATAATCTACCTAAAACTTAATGGAAAATGTCTGGTCATAATGGCTACATAATGGAGTGTTTTCTATAGTATAGACCATTTTTATCATCATCATAAACAACACTCATAACAGGCATTATTCAACTAAAATGAAATTAAATTGGAAAGATAGCATAATATCACTAAACCAAAATTATGAAGATTTGAAAAAAGAACTCTACATCTTTCCTTTTATAAATTCTCTTAACATCTCTTTTGCTACTTTAGTTCTTTTCTCTTTTCATTTAAATTCTATCTTTAATGAGATAGTTCAAATGGTCACATCTTAACAATAGATTTAAAGAGCTGGCACTGTGATTAAGGGGTCCCAAATGTTCAAACTTCTGTCTGGGATAAAATTGAAATAAGGTTTTAAACTCTTGTTTTATTTTCTATTTGGTTTTAAGTAACATAACATTAGCAAAACTCTTACATTGGTGTGAAACCACAGTAGGATTAAGAAGCAACTCAGACCAGCAAGTTCCAAGCACTCCACTCTGAAAGGTCAATAAACATTACTGGAATAAATCAGGAATATGGTGGCAGTTAATAAAGGCTTTCTTATTCAACTTCTAAAATAACCAGAGAAATAGAGAGTATATTGAATGGAAATAGATTTTTTTAAAGTCCTTGCAGATATGCTCTTGATCAAGAGAACCAACCTCTCTGAAGTCAGCTGGCATATAGTCATACAAAGTCAGTAGTCTCAGTGGAATTTCTGGAAAGTAATCATAGATGTCAAGCCCATTTTATAAGGAATGAGTTATTTGTGATTACCTAAATTTTAGGAATTATAATGCTTCTTAATAAGTTGTATAATGATGGGAAATAGCATGTAACAAAATATGTGATAAATTCCTTATTTGTTTCATTTATGTATATTTGTAAATATTAAATAGGATTAATATACATGATATAAAATAGAAATGCACTATATGGCATATAATGAAAAATCTCCCCTTTTCCCCTGTGCCTCAAAAACCATTCCACTCCTCAAAGACAACCAGTTTTCCTAAACTTCAGAAGATATTCCATTAATTTCTAAAATTATCCACAGAAATATTATTCCACATAAATGGTAAAATTATATGTTGTTCTGCACCTTGTAATTTTTTCCCTTAATACATCTTGGAAAACTTTCCATATCACAAATACAGAATTTCATATTTTTTAAATGGTTTATAGGGTATTGCATTGTGTGGTTGAATGATAGTTAATATATTAACTCTCACTGATGGACATTTTAGTGGTTTATAAGCTTTGACATTATAACTGATGTTCCAATTAATCTTCATAATACATCATGTCACATGTATTCTTAAAACACCTGTTAAAAGTACCCTATTGTGTATAATTTTCACTAATTGATAACCAGCTTTTCTTTAGGCTTTAAGTAAATATGAAACTTATTTTCATAGAATATCAGCTTGAACAAGTAGGTAAGCAGTTAATTTGCTGAGGGCCCCCACAAGCCACAACTTTGCCTTGGGTTTTTAGTGTTTCTCCTAAGACAGTTTACATATTTGGAAACATCAATCAAGATACAAGGTCAGAAAAAAAGAGGGAGTTTTTAAAATTGTGAATTTATTTATATAAAGGTTTTTAAATATTACGGAAATTGTCCCACTTACTTGTACATTTCAGAAATGATCAACTTCTTGAAATTAAAACTTTACCAAAAATTCCAAGGCTTATTATTGCCATTCACATAGAAATGAAATGGATAAGATCAATGGCAGCACTTACCATGATGGGATATGAGAAAGATTGCTCGATTTCATCCCACATGGGATTAGAATCACAGAGACCCAGTGTTAGACATCAATGGCCTCTAGTTACCATAGGTTAATAGGCTTCTGTCAATAGTAAGGCAAGAAAATTTCTGGCCAGAGGGCATGAAATACTGCTTGAAAAAAACCAGAACACCTTTCTCATTACCTCTGAGTTATTCTTAAACAGCTGACAGGAGAATAGATAAGTGAAAACCTGAGAAGACATCCCCCAACTAGTGTGATAATTTGCAAGAAAAAAAATGTGGCAGTCAAATACAATATCATGCAGATTCAAGTCCTACTGTAGGAGACCTTGAGGAACACTAAAATAGAGGACAAAGGTAACCAGCAATGTATAATCATTATTTTAAGTTGTTTTTGTTGAATGATCTGTGTAATGAACTGAGTTTTACTAAAGTTCCAATTTCAGATACTTTTATTCTTTTTAATCAAGAAAATTTCTTAAAGAGATGATTAAATATGATATACATGTTAAGTTGTTAGATTTTATTAAAAATCATCAGTTAAAAATTATTAGAAAAATTCTGCCTTTTTCCAATTAAAAAATGGATATAGGATCTGAATAGACATGTCCCCAAATAAGATCTACATATGACCAACAATCACGTGAAAAGATACTCAAAATCATTAGTTATCAGGAGGATGCAAATCAAAAGCACGATGAGCTACTACTTCACAACCACTAGGATGGTTAGAATTTTAAAAGTACAATAATAATAAGTGTTGGCAAGGACACAGAGAAATTGGAAACTTCACACGCTACTGGCTGAAATGTAAAATGGTACTGCCACTTTGGAAAATAGTCTGGTGATTAACTGCTCAAATCATTAAACATGGAGTTACAAAAAGGCCCAGCTATTGCACTTCTAGGCATATCCCCAGGAGAAATGAAATATGGTCACACAAAAACTAGTACACAAGTGTTTACAGCAGCATCATTCATAATTGTCAAATGGTAGAAACAACCTAAATGTCCATCAACTGATGAATGGATGAATAAAATGTGGTATATTCGCAAAATGGAATATTATTTGGCCATAAACAGGAACAAAGTACTGATAAATGCTACAACATGAATGAACCTTGAAAACATCATGCTAAACAAAAGAAACCAATCACATATAATTCCATTCATATGAAAGTCCAAAACCTAGAAATCTATAGAGACAGAAAGTAGATTAGTGGCTGCTTAGGGCTAGAGTGAGAAGAGTATGAAGTAGGTAGTTGTCTGTGTCTGTGTTGCTATAACAAAGTATCTGAGACTGGATAATTTATAGAGAACATAATTTGATTTCTCATAGTTCTGCAGTCTGGGAAGTTCAAGATCAAAACAGCACTAGGTTTATTTTCTGGTGAGGGACCAGTCTCTACTTCCAAGACGGTGAATTGAATATTGCATCCTCTGGAAGGGAGAAACACATGTTCTAACATAGTAGAAGGTGGAAGGGCAAAAAGGGATGAACTCCTTCCATCAAGCCCTTTCTTAGGAGCACCTAATCCCATTCATGAGGGAGGAGCCTTCATGACCTGATCACCTCTTAATACTATCACATTGACAATACCTGAATTTTGGAGAAGACACATTCAAACAATAGCAGGGGTGATTATTAAAGTGTACAGTTTCTTATTGAGGTGATGAAAATGTTCTACAAATTGACTGTGGGGATAGTGACATCACATATCTGTGACTATACTAAAAACCACTGTGTTGTACACTTAGAGTGTAGGACTTGTGTAGCTTGAGAATTGTATCTTAATAAATCTGTTTTTTATGTCTTCACCTCCCCAGGAAAAAAAAAATGCCCTTGTTATATAATTCTGCATTTGCTCTAGTTTACTTAGATAATCTCTGGTTGCTGGGAGAATTAGCGGTTTTGTAATAAGACAAGCGACAGTTTTACAGAGAAAGAAATAATCATAGTGGTCTTTTTAACCTTCTGTATAATCAAGCACCATTGAACATTTAGCAGCCAACTGTCAGAAGCAGCTTCTGCCAGAATATTCTAAAGCATTTATGAAGAATGAGTTATTCTGATTTCTGAATTGTCAGAGTGAGAAAAACACAGCTGCTTTCAATGGAAAGAAAATTAGATTGAAAAAGAAGGAGCAAAGAAATATCCCTATTGTTCGTGAAAGTCTCTTTCTTACTAGGTTTTCAAAGTACATGGACTATCAGGAAATGAAACTCTTTACCTGATTTTTCTACATACGTATTTACAACTACTTCTGTATAAAACCATGAACATACAGAAAAATCAGGGAGATATTCTTTTCATCTAATTGAATGTCTATTGTGCACTCAATCTGCAGGAGAGTATAAGATGACTTTTCGAGGGAGTAGAATAGAAACCTTAGACAATTTCCTGTCACTAGCAGGACACACCAAATGCTTTTTTCTTTTTTTCAGTGCAGTGTTTTTAAAACCCAAGCCTCTAGATTTCCATATAATTCAGGCAATGAGCAAATATTGTATGTGTATTATTTCATTTAATTTCATAGCAGCACCATGAAGCAAATGTGTCAGTGCAGACCCTTTAAAAATGCATACTAAAGCTGACAAAATATAAAATACTCAAAGACTCAAGGCTAGGAAGGAGATAGGAACCAGAGAGGTAAGCTGAGACCAATGGTGTAGTGGATATCAGAGTTTTGTAAATACCTCAGTTTTGGAGGTTTAAGTTTTAAGATAAAATGAAGTGCTAGAGACTGGAGACATGGCCTTGAGCCTATGAAATACAGAAGTTGGAACTAAACCCCTCTGCATAAATTCAGGATCCGGAAAACTACCTCATCAGTAAAATGGGAATTAGAAAAATGTATCAAAAAGTAAAGGAAACTATAAGGTTACATTTTGGTTCCCCCTGAAAACTGGGTAGGAAAAAATCTCCTCTGAGAACTTGGAACTAAAGTCAGTTTGTACACAGATGTGGGGTTCAAATTTCAATTTACATAATTCAAATTCAATATATTTAAATTCTTTTTTTTTTTTTTTTTTTTTTTTTTTTTTAAAGACAGAGTCTCACTCTGTCACCTAGGCTGGAGTGCAGTAGTGCAATCTCGGCTCACTGCAACCTCCACCTCCCGGGTTCAAGAGATTCTCCTGCCTCAGCCTCCCCAGTAGTTGGAACTACAGGCGCCCACCACCAGGCCCTGATAATTTTTGTATTTTTAGTATAGGTGGGGCTTCACCATGTTGACTAGGCTGGTCTTGAACTCCTGACTTCAAATGATCCACCCACCTTGGCCTCCCAAAGTGCTGGGATTACAGGCATGAGACACCGCACATGGCCTCAAATTTATACAATGTACGTGGTCTGAGAAACCCCAGGCTGATAAATAAATTTAAAATTGTACCCCAATTTAAGGGTGCCTATCAAAAAACAAAAAGAATTCTTTAGAGAGACATACGCAGGCCTCAGGGAATTGCCAGATGTAGGGTTCAGAGGAAGATGCGCTCACAGCTCACAATTACAAAACACAAGCCCAATAAAACTAATTCAATGGAGCTGACAAAAGCCATCAAAATGGAATTAGATGCTCTCAATTAAGACATTAAATATTGAAGTTATTGGGTACAGGGAAGGAGAAAAAGAGAAAGAGGAGAGTTTTTCCTTGCAGAGAGAAGGAAAAACTTACATATAGCTAAATAAATTTCTAAGTGATCCATATTTAAAATATGTGAATATAATACATTTGATATGTAAATAGAACTCTGTACCTAACAAATTAAGAATAAACATTATCTAGAATGCATAGAATGTTTATAAAATCAACCATGTGCCAGGGCTTAAAGCAAATGTCAACATCATGTAAAAACAAATATCATACAAATTATGTTCTCTAATCATAATACATGGATCCAAGAAAAAAATAAAATAGAAATTTTAAAATGCTTTAAACAAAGCTGAAAGTGGTATATCTCAAACAGTTTAGGTATTACAATGTTGCTAAGAACATTCTTGTGTGTCTCTTGTAGGTCATGTACAAGTTTCTGTAGAATCTATACCTAAAGATTGGAAATTTTTGGCTACAGAATATGGTCAGGTTAAACTTTTAAGATAATGCCAAATTGTTTTCTAAGCTTTTTGTACCAGTTTATGCTTACCAGTTATAAATACAGCATTATATATAATATAGCTCTTCCCAAATTTTCTTCATTATAATAGAGTATTTATTATAAAGTTCTAACTTTTTTATACCATAAAAATCCTGGATTAACTATTCTTATATACCACTTTTTTGATCTTGTCCTTTTTTTATGGCATAATTTCCTGGGACCAAAGTTCTGGCCCCAGGTATGCATGCATATTGGAAACTTCATTATGTATTGTCTCATTTGCTCTTCAGAAATATCCATGAGGGTCCATTTTTCCATATACTCACCAATACAAAATAGTATCCACGTTTTCTGTCTTGCCAATCTTATAGTTGAAAAATGATATCTCATTGTTGTTTCCATATTTATTTTTAGTTGGTTTTAATACCTTTTCGTATATTTAGTATTCTTTTGCACGTTTACTTGGGGATTTACATTAAATTGTGAATAATTTGAATCAGCCTAGGAATATATATGATAATCATGTAGAGAATGCCCAAACCTCTCACCGTTCCTCATATTTTGCCCCTACATTTATATACATATTTAGCAATAATGACTTAAGGCCACCAATACTATGGCAATACAAATAGTTTTTATTAAGCTTTTATCGTGTGGCATACACTTGACTAAGGACTTTACATACCTGGATTATTCATTAATTTATCTATTCATGTAACAGTTGTTTACTCAGACCCAGGGAGTGACTAGTTGTGCAATTTTGAACAAAACAAAGCATCTGCCTTTAACTCAGTGAGAGGATGACAATAAATAATCATCAAACACATCATTACAAAATAGGAAGCGAAATAAAAAGAAGAGTATGCTCAAATAGAGAATAACATGGGGTTGTATATGGATTGAATAAATTTTTTAAAATTTCTTTAAAGAAGGCAAGGGGACCTAATGAATGAGAAGGAGCCAAAAATCCTGGAAAGGAAAGAGCTTTCTTGCAGAAGGAAGAATATATGCAACGACCTCAGGAAAATGAGAAACTGAAAGATGGGCCCTGTGACTAGCATGAAGTGAGGGAAGGTGAAATGATGTGAAATTAAATTGAAGAAGTCAGCAGGAATTAGACCTCTTAGGGCCATGCTGGACAAGATGCAGAGGCCACTTCATTCCTTGTGCCATGAGAGGCTTAACCTAAGAGAGAAGTGCCCAGAGGTGGCCTTGACTTTCTACCAATGATCCAGATCTGAAGATTATTTTAGTATCACATTTCCATTATTTCACAGAAATTGAGTATAAATTAAATTGTAATCTTTAAGAAGTATATAACTATCATATCTCTCATAGATTTAAGATAGCTGAATAATATGATAAATTTGAACTTGCAAAAAAAGCATTTAATATCTCTTATAAAACAATGCCCTACTAAGTGCTGAAGATAAAACTTAAATAGTACTCTGTTTATGACATCGCAAGAAAAGATCTACTCCTTAAATCTACTGGCAATGCTCCGCTGTTTCATCCAGTTTCATGTATGAACTGGACTTACTGAAACATTTATAGGAATATCCTTGCTAGGTAAAACATGTATCTGCAATTTGACAGCATTATGTGCATCCTTGTCATTTTGATTACAGTATCATCTTGTTTCTTCTGCTTTTAGATGTTCTTAAGGTCACAGTAAATAAGATCTCCCTAGCAGCTTTTCATTCCTATTTGATCCTCAAAAAAACCATGATACTTTGAGTAAATATTATCTCCTTTTTATAGATGAAGAGGTACAAGCTAACCTCACTGACCTTCAGATTTCTAACCTAGAAAACGGAGGCAAGGATACTTACCCTGCCAACATCTCGTACCTACTCAGATAAAAGAAAATAAAATAATGGATGGGACAATGCCTGAAGAAATAGATACATCATTGAAAGATAAGCTAGGATTATTTCATCATAAAATAGGACACTTCTTTATCATAAACATTACAATACAGATGTATAAAAAGCATGCATATGATCCATATCATATCTTCATTTTGTTCTAAGCCCTCATGGTAATGAACTTTGAGATGAAAGAAGACCTAAATCTGTCACAACAGAGTGGCTCAATCTCTTACATTTTAAAACATCTCATTTTATGTTAATTCCTACCATTTTTGGCAAAGGGTAAGTCAATGTAAAGTTGACATTTCTCATCAGGCTATCTCACCTTAGTCAAAGATTTTTTTTAGAAAACAGGTATGTACAAGAAAACACATGTCCTTATGGGATTGTGGCAGAACCCCTGGTGTTAAACCAGCCCCATGCTCTTCTCTAGCTCCCATTGGCTCTTGGCTGAGGCAAAGTCATTTTACCTGTGTTCGTGTTGGTCTCTATCTTCTCTGCATCTGCTTGTGAGGTTTTATAGCTGGTATCATGCTAATTTCTTCCCTCAGTCCAGCCATAGTCCAGCAGTTCACATCCTGTACCTCAGCCCAACCTCATTTCTCTTAGCCCTTTGGATAATCTAAGTCTCGGCCTTGGGCTCCATCTGAACCCTGGCCAAGTCTGCCCCCTCTTCAGCTTCTGGTAGGGGTTCTCTGCTCCCTTCAGTACTGCAGCCCCATTACCAACCTGCTGACTCTCAACCTTAGGTATCACTGAGGACATATGAGAAATTCTGAATCTCTTCAGTGCTACCAACAGGTGTGAGGGAAATGAAGGAAAGGGAGAGGAGATACTTTCTTCCCTGCCTCTCTCTCATGCTATCTGGTTTCTACACTTGCTGTAGCCACTCCTTGCAGCAAAAGGTGCTCCACCAGGCTACCTCCAACCAGAGTCCCAAACTGGAAATAGACACAAGTCCATTCTGTCTCTGTTTTTGAATTTACAACTAACCTGTCCTTTTTATTCTACATCTATTCCTCACCTTGGGTTTCAATGAAAAAATGGGAGAAGAGCAATGGTACCTTGTGGCTTCTATCTCTCTCTGTTTCCTTCTCTCGACTCTTGTTCTTTTTCCTGAAACTGCTGTGAGCTTCTTTACATAATATTTTCCTTCTCTTCTACTTCTTTTCATGTGATGAATAATGTAGTAGCATATCTGCTGACCAATAAAGGGAAATATAATCATGCACCATGTGTGGTTGATGACAGACTGCATCTACAACAGTAGTCTCATAAATCATAATACTGTATTTTTTACTCTTAGCTTTTCTCTGTTTAGATATGTTTAGATACACACATACTTACCATTTTGTTACAATTGCTTACAGACTCAGTAAAGTCACATGCTGTACAGGCTTGTAACCTAGGAACAATAGGCTTATACCATATAGCCTAGTTGTATAGTGGGCCATACCATCTAGGTTTGTGTTTAATTAGACTCTCCCATATTTACACAATAATGAAACCTCTAATGACACATTTCTCAGAATGTATCCCCTTTGTTAAGTCATGCAAGACTGTTTATCTATCTGTATTTTCTCCATTCTCATTGTTGACATATCACTTCATACAATGCTACGAGACTGTCAGGAGCCAGTGACTCAGTTACAAATTTTTACGTTTTACAAATTTTTACAAAGCACATAACCCAGTGCTTTGCCAATAATTGACACTCACTAAAAGTTTGTTGAGTGAACAAATGATTGAGTCTCTTTCATTTATAGGTGAAGAAACAGAGGTGAGAGGTTTTGCCCCCATTAAACAATCAACTAGAGACTTAGCTGGGACAAGGTCAAGTACTCTTTCAACAAAATATACTGCTTTTTACCATTCTTTCTTAAATTGCTGGCAATATAGGGTCTAAAATATGAGACCAAAATGCTAGGAGGGGAGGAGGAAAAAATAATAAATAAGGTAAAAAACTTAGCAGCAAAGAAAAACTAAGTTTCATTAAAAAAATCCAAAGGCAAATATTTATAATTAATATATTGCTAACTTTCTCTTTGTCCATACAGCATAAAGCCAGCTCAAATCTGTACTCCTAAAATTCTCTCAATAGAGATCTTATAAAATGCCATAATTCCGCTGTGATCAACTACTTGTGCTTGTGGGGAGGGATTATAGCAAAAAGTCTTACAGACGTTTTCCCCGAAAAAATAGATATAGAAAATAATACACGAATGTTTTAATATAACGTCTATTCACCTGAAAATGGAATTCTCCCATTTCACTGACTTAAAGTTAATTACTTATGAAAATTAGTAACTGATCTTTTCTCTCCTAAAAGATCCATCCCATTCAGAAATCCTGTTGAGAAATGGCTAGCTGCTACTCACAGAGTAGTAACAAATAAGACTTTAAATTGCAGCAAACACACTCAAGTACATCGTGATAAACACACACTCAAGAAATTTGGGAAGCTAAGGTTTACGAGTTTGAAACTTTATTTTCTTAATGAACAACAGTAGCACTATTCTCAGGAAACTTACCACAGAGGGAGGTGAGATTTTATACCTATTTGTTTATGTTTCTGAAGAGGATTTAAGCAATCCTGCTTCTATACAGCAGGTGCCACAGCAGACCAAAGGTTCTAATAGAATATGAGTACAGTGAATTTATAACAAGAATGATGGCTCTTTTGAAGAATGCAATGGTACACAAACAGGAGGAAGTCCATTCGTCCCTTTAGCTCCTCCCCTCCCAGTTTACCTTCTTTTCTTCATCCCCACATTGTTAGTTTTCCCCTTTTGAGGGGAGTTGGGGGGATTTGAGATGATGTGACATGTTGCCCCTTAAGGTTTCTAGGCTCTAATCCCTTAAAACAGTTACGCACATGGGCACTAAGCAGGAAAGTACTCACACAGTGACATCATTATGAAGTATTAAAATTTGCCACCAGAACTGTGTTCCTCTGCAGAGAATGAGAGCTGCAGATAGTGATATTTTGTGTGTGTGTGTGTGTGTGTGTGTGTGTGTGTGTGTCCTGTCAGGGAGAAAAAACACTTGTAAAATTCTTAGAAACTGAAAATGCATCAGTGAATAGGTCTTTATGTTGGATATTTATGGGGAATTTGGTTTGTTTTCTGATTCTGTTTCAACTTTTAAGGAGCACCGTTAATGTGATTAATTAGCAAGAATTTATTGACGTGAAAAATCTAGACAGCCGAATATATATGATTTTTTTAAATGTATTTTTTCAGGTGAAACTATAAACTGGAGGCCTAATTAAGACCTGCTGTTTCCTGAAATTTTGTGTGCACGGCCCTGGGAAGGAACGTTGCACGGAGCTTTACTTGAAGGGGTAATCTTGAGAGAAAATCCTGGCATTCTAGTCACTTCTTGCAAATATAGTCCTTACTTAAGAACCACAGTGAATTTATGTCTATGGTAAACATGAAAGCCTGTTATGGAACAGGCTTAGGGAAAACTCACATCAACGTGATCATCATGAGTTTTGGACTTCAGCTGCTCCTAGCCATTATTTCCAAATTTACGCTGAAACACGACGATGGATCATATAATTTCAGCCTTTTGACATTTTCTTACCTCTTCTTTTCTCATCACTTTGTTAAGAATGAAAGTCACTCTTCCTAACAAGAGAGAGAAAATCTGCTTGCAAGAAATATAATAATTCAAAACTATTCATTGCAAAATAATTTGACTTTCGATGAGGTTGCAAAAGGCCTGAATTGAACAGATTTCTGACCAGTTCCCACTTTATCTGCTTTCATTAGAAAACAATTTTTTCCTAATGTTGCTTTTTTATTAAGTAGTTCCAAATATAAACTTTAAACTATGAGAATGAAAGAAATCTATATATTTCTAAATCTTCCAGATTTTATTAGTTTAGCAGCATGTACAGCTTATCTCCAATGTCTCAATCCAGTGGTGATAAAACTTCTGAAGTCAAAATTGTTTCAAAATACGAGTATTTTTTACTCACTTGAAGTAAGCTTTTTTCTAATGCCTCAGGTGGAAAATAGGAACTACTTATAACTTGAGAACAGAAACCAATCTCCTAGTTGTCATTTAGTTCAACATTTTGAACTGATGTTTTGGCTAACTTACTAAATTGTAAGGTGTGAAAGTCACGAAATTTTTGTAAAAATTTTATATTTCTTTAATACTGTGAAAAGAAAACATGCCCAGTTTGCAAACCTCAATCAGTAAGCAAGTTATTTCCTTTAGATAATGCACTACATATCAGGTCACAAGGGATCAACTCACAATGTATACTCCCGATGCATAAGCCAGACAGCCGGACAATTACTCACAGATAATAGCCAACACAAAAGCCCCTTTTTCCACTTCATGGGTAGGGCCTCATTATGTGCCTTCCTAAATATGAAGGGGAATAGAGGTTCCTACTTCCCTTTATAATGCTGCTCAGTGCATTTGTCCAATAACTCATTGTCTCAGAAATTATCTTGCTCACGTCCTATAGACATTCCCCTGTCTTCTCAGTGACACATTCATAGAGATAGATAGATATTCACAGTCACCTCTTCTGGCTTCTCTGGCTCCACCTTGATGCATTCTTGCCTTATCCCAGACCAGGCCAGGCCCTTGCTCTGGATCTCAAAGGCCCAGGCCACATAAGGGCAGAGCAGCCACGTCAGAGCTGCTCCTGGCACCAAGGAAAATTATTTGCCCCGAGAGGCAAACACAGCCCCGACAGTGTCCAGAGTATCAATCCCTCTCTTCTCTGTTATAAAAGGCCCTATTGTAGAAACACAAATCATTCAGAGATGGCATGTACAATGTCTAATCACTTAATAGCCACTGGGCACCTACTGGGTATGGGCCCCAAACTAGATACTCTCTGAAACCTATTCACGAGAGGAAGACAGGAAGGAATATGACACAGATTTATATTCATCTCCTGTTCTAGCCCATTACACTATGGCCAACACACAGTCTTTGAACAAGTAGACAATTACAGCCACAATAGAGATGAGAATATTTTTATCTGTGAGTAGCAAGGTAGGGGATAGAACACAAGCTTGCTATTCAAACTGACCTAATTTTCAATCCTGCTTCTATACTTAATCAACTGTGTGGCCTTGGGGAGCTTACTGAATCCCTCTGGGATTCTCCTGCCTTGTTTGCAAAAGGGAAATAATTTCTACACCGTAAGTGCTATGAAGAACAATTTAGAAGGTAGAAAGACCAAAAGCTATGTGAGGTATACAGAGGACACAACAGTATTAATTCCCCCACCCATCTTTTGGTTTCTAAATAATTGTCAAGACATTTTATATTTGATATCTTATTATTTGATCCTTAGGCAAATCCTACTTGTACGTACTTTAATCTCAGAGACAGAATTTTAGGTCGTTGGATCTCTTTTTGTTTCCCTTTTGGAAATCTGATTGAAAAGATACGCTTGTTTTTTCCAGTTACCTTTGCTTTGCTCCTTGGCAAGTTTTACAAAATACCCAAAGCCATAAAAAGGGTTAATTTTATTCCAGCGTACCAGATGTCTTCAGCACCTTGACTTTAGTAATATACTAAGAACAGTAAGTCTTTTTAATGAAAGTGAAAGGTATGCATTGTACTTAAATCTGGAGCTTTTTCCCCTGAAGAAACGCTGCCGCTGGGACTGCATCCCGCCATTTTAGACGGGGTGAGATATGTTTTTGCTCGGGTTTACCCTTCTGCAGTACATTTTCAAGCGACTGCAGTTGGTATCCAAGCAGTTAAAACTACATCAGCACTAATAGCTATGAGCTCATCTTGTATAAAGACATTTTTAGTTAAACACCACAATCTTGGGGGGGAAAAAGTTAGCGTGCTTAACCAGGCCGGCTTGGAATAGCTCACAATATGACGCATACCACAGGAAATAGAGTGGTATGAGGCACCTACAAAATATTTTTCAAACAAGTCATTGACGCTGTAAGCCCCATGCCTCAGCTTTAGGAAGTCACTTATTAAGAATCAACACCAGCCGTGCCAAGCTAAGCTTTTGCTCTTGGTGATTTTCCAATTGAATATTCAGGGCCCTGTCTCAGTCTTGTTTTCAGGGAAGTACATGCCTGGAATGTTAGCAAGCTATTTGCTGGAAAAAATGCCCACAACAGGCCTAATGTTGATCACATTAATGCGTTTGAGTGGGTATAGAGTGCAAATGATTGAAAATGCTTCCAGATCCCTGTTGCAGGGGACAAAGCAGCCTCTGTTCTCTGATCTGATGGTCATTTTTTTTCCAGTGGAGGATGTGGCGCAGGAAGAGGGAAGAGTGCCAATCTCTGTCTAATGGTTCCAAACAGGCCCTGGGCCTAGCTCTTTGGATGCTGATGAGTGGGAAATGAAACACAGATGGGTCAGATGGGTAAGGAGAGGGGGATTACAGGTCAGGCCAAAGAGTTGGAATAAATTAAGTGCTTATGAGGTACAGAATGGCACATTGTTTAAGTGAATGGACAGGGAAAAAACATTCCTGCATTGTTTGGTCCAGTGAGTGAACTCAACATTTCTCTTCCCAGACCAACCTAGGTCACAGAGATTCCCCATCATCAGAATGTATATGAGCAACGAACCAAAATGTGGCCAAATGGTGTCTGAAATATTCTGCCATACCCCAAAGCAGCTAATTTTGTTTTATTACACAGGAGATGTAATTTATTGGGAGAAATGTTTGGGTTCATATGTCAGATCATAGAGAGTCAGATTTGGGGTTCCCTTGGGGATCTCTGAGGAGAAGGTGAGTAACCACAAATTAATACAGCAGGGAAATAAAGTGACAAAAGAAATGTTTCATTGTGCTTGAAATATTGAACCAATTTCCCCCTTTTTAGCCTTTTAAACCTTTGCTCACAAATCAAAAAGTAGCTCAACTTAAGAGAACTCAGCAGAGGCCTGTCGTGCCCAGTAATGACAACAAAAAACGTGAAGTCCAATGTATTCTTGGTTTTAAGTGTCTTCATAACACAGGGAAAGATAGTAAAAATGACTTTTTGAGGATGTTAGAAAATGATCAAAACTATTAGATAACTAAAAAAAGAAAATGCTGGTAATCATAATGGATCTGTCCATTTTGTGTTCTAGGTGTGTTAGACAAATCATGAAATCCCAAAATTCATACAAGCCTGATTATTCAGCATTAGATAATTATAGGACAGGCTGGATGAATTGTGTTTACTTGAAGGCACAAAATGAATAGAATGTTAAGGGCAGAAAGTGTTACATAAAGGAGAGCTAAAGTTGCAGTTGCCAACAAAATTAGAAAGTTCTAAAGCTTGGAATTAATGTTTTTTTTTTTTTTTTTTTTTTTTTTTTTTTTTTTTTTTTTTTAGTATGACAGAAATTATTTTCAGAAGCTTTTCATACCAACCATGTTTCCATTTTATGGACTTGACCTTTACTGGAATATCCCACAGGCAAAACTGGAGACAGTGGTTGTCTGTAATCATCAGGGATGCTCATGCTTCAAGTATTAAGACTGTCTGTTTATCAATTTGTGTGTTACAACTCCAGAGACTACAGGGAGATCATTTCAAATAATCAGTATAGAAAGTCTTGATGCAGCATATCTTTCAAAGGCTGGTAATTTTCACTGTTGTTAATTTTAGTAAATTGGTTCAGTGAGCAATATCAATTATATGTATATATCATCTTATTTTCTATAGTCTATGACCACTTCAAAACTAATGGCTGTATTACTTGTAATTTAAATATTTTATCTTTTCTCCTGATGTCCTCCCCTTCAAAATTTTTATTATTCTAATGCTCTGAGTTTTGAGAAGGGACTCCAGGAATAAATGACCAATTCTCTCTGTTTTTTTTTTTTTTACTTTAAGTTCTGGGATACTTGTGCAGAACTGTGCAGGTTACATAGGTACACATGCGCCATTGTGGTTTGCTCCACCTATCAACCCGTCATCTAGGTTTTAAGCCCCGCATGCATTAGTTATTTGTCCTAATGCTCTCCCTCCCTTTGCCCTCCATCCCCTAAGAGACCCTGGTGTGTGATGTTCCCCTCCCATGTGTTTTCATTGTTCAACTCCCACTTATGAGTAAGAACATGCAGTATTTGGTTTTCTTTTCCTGTGTTAGTTTGCTGAGAATGATGGCTTCCAGCTTCATCCATGTCCTGCAAAGGACATGAACTCATTCTTTCTTATGGCTGCATAGTATTCAATGGTGTATATGTGCCACATTTTCTTTATCCAGAAATGACCAATTCTTAAAGCAAATTTGAGAAATGACCATGATACAAGCATCAGTATTAAGAGTTTGAGGGCCAGGACTGTAATCCCAGCACTTTGGGAGGCCAAAGTGGGTGGATCACCTGAGGTCAGGAGTTCAAGACCAGCCTGGCCAACATGGTAAAACCTCATCTCTACTAAAAATACAAAAATTAGCCAGGCATGGTGGTGCGCACCTGTAATCCCAGCTACTCAGGAGGCTGAGGCAGGAGAATTGCTTGAACTTGGGAGGCAGAGGTTGCAGTGAGCCAAGATGACACCACTCCACTCCAGCCTAGACAACAAGAGCGAAACTCTGCCTCGAAAAAAAGAAAAAAAGAAAAGAAAAGGAAGTTTGCGAGAAAAAAAAAGACTATAGAGAAATTTATACCTTAAGCTGAGCAAAAACATAAAACCGTTACTCATTGAAAAAATGACTTAGACGTATAAGAAACTAATACCTAGTTTGGGGTATTCGTTGTTTCTTTTCCAATAAAATGAATGCTGCTTTTTCAGTCTCCTTTTCTCTCTTGACTAAACATAAAATAAAATAAAATAAAATAAAATAAAATAAAATAAAATAAAATAAAATAAAATAAAATAAAACAAAGTAAAATAAAATAAAATAAATGGCAGTGGGAAATGTTCATGGAAGAACCAGAAGATGGAAGTTTGTGTGTTGGGAGGGTGATGTTTAGAAATGGAGATGTCACTATGTTCACCAGGCTGGCCTTCAATTCTCAGGCTTTTGATAATACTTAAATGACTATGTGTTATAAAATTGGAGATAATTCTTTTCAGAAAAAAATATATGTAACAGGATAAGGTTCCCAGGAAACTGCTGTTTTATCTAGAACACATTTTCAATGGGATGCCAGATGAATGAGTGATAGGGCGTCGGGGCTACCAGAGTTCCATTGTGCCTTCTGGAGCTAGACCCTGAAGGTGATAAAAAGGGGAGTGAGTAATAGAGATCTCTCATGTGCCTTTGAGGATACCTGGGCCACCTGGCAAAAAGTCAAGTATTACTATTGGATGGAAAATGTCCTGAGGCTAGAAACAGCCAGTCAAACATCTAAGTGTAAGGTATAAGCTTAATTCAGGACACAGAAGCTTCCATGATAAATACTCTTAAGTTGGAAAAGCAGGCAGTAAAGGTGAGGCCACTGATACCATCAACTGGTGCAATCTACCTGCAGCCATGCCTGACTGTCCACTCACAAAGGGCACATCTTTTGAGGGATGTGGCCCTTAGGTTTACCAGGTAAGAGACAACACTAGAAAAGCACAGTTCCCTGGAGCAGTGGAATGAATCTAACATCAATACCATTCCTACAGTTTCTCTGTAATTAGCATGGTACAGTAGACAACAATTAGGAAAAAAAAAACCTCTTAAAAAGAGCTTTATATTTTATATGCTCCAAACCCCACAAAACTCTAATTTACCCTTGGGATTACCATTTATGAGGTGGAAGTAGAGAAAGAGATTTTGGAGAGAGAAGGGAAGTATACAACTGGTTTCTTGATATGCCTGGCTTGAAGCGCTGTCGAATTTAGGCAAAGCAGACCATTTGATAGCTAAATATGGTCTCGAGAACAGGACTGAAAATCAATTCTTCTGATTAATTCTGTACACTGGGGTACACAACTTTCGTTCCACATCATATGTCTTTCATTTAACAAAGACAAGTGTAGAAACATTACGCTTGATCTAGGCAGTCTTATAAAAGTTAGTTGACAATTTCCAAGCCCTCATTATTTCATTTTGTGTGTGTGTCTTTAAAAACACATAATGCAAGCAGAAATATGAAGACTGGTCTCACACTAAAGGCATTTCCTTTACTGCCAATAACTTCAGAAATAAGGAAGGAAGTATTGACTGTCTTCAAAGCAGGTTCTTTATGCCATTTTCGAGTTGGGACGGATTTATGCTCCTCCAGCATGCTTTTCCCTTGACTCTTTTATAAATGAAGGCAGGTGTTCACAAGGCAGTTGACTAGGGTAAGATGTGCCCTTTGGCCATGGAGTACAGCAAAGCTATCTATACTATAAAGGGGTTGTCACACCTGTGCCTTGATCCTTCCTTAGCAGAGGTTTAGGACCCGTCGGCATACACTCCAAATAGCAGTGTTCTGTTCAGTCAGAGGCTAGAACAGGGAGGCCCTGATATTACTATTTTTTATCATGGTTCCTTGGTAATAAGCATAAGACAATACAGAACCATTATCCTCAACGTAAAAATTAATGCACAAGACGTACATAGTAGAGATTAAATTCAAATGAAGGACTTCTGAAACTCTGTCAGCCAGGACAAAAATATAACTCATAGACAATTTCACCTCCATAGAGTTACTTTACAGAACTTGGGTGTTTTCTGTATGCTCAATTAAAATCCTACTCTGGTGGGAAAAACCAGATTTACAAATGGTGATTTTATTGATTCAATAAAATTTAAGAAATTCTGCTTATGGAAAACCTCATTACCCAAAACTAATAAATAAGAGTTTACCCTGCAGTCTGGTTCCTCTTTATTTGACAGAATTAAAAATCACTCTGGAACAACTTAGTTCATTTTTCACTTGTTAATTGAGCTTAATAGTTTAGTAACTCCCTTTCTGTTCTAAGCTTGTGAACTCTTCATTCTTTCCGGCAGTACTTGCATTCTCTCATTCTTAACTTTACAGAGCACACATTTACAAAGAAGTTTAACAGAAATAAAGAGCACAGGGGAAGGGGGAAGAAATAAGAACATGTTATTTGGGGTGAAGCAATGACCTAAGGCTCAGCCCAGTCTTTGGGGATGGGTGTCAAGTTGCACTACACTGTTAGAAGGATATTTTGTCAAAGCCTTAGGTGCAATGTCCATGTGAGGGACAATTTTATTACTGAATACAAGTCACAGCAGATTTCCACTTATGTTCGGCATTCATAGAAATTGCAAAGAGCCAAATTTGTGCCTAGAATGGACAAAACCATTCAATCAATTTCACCTTCTGGCACAAAGATTTATTCTTTGGAAGGCTATTAATGTACCAATGTTTGCTTGTTTGTTCTTCCTGCAATGCTTATCATATGTATTTTTTACGTAGGAATTTATTAAAAGTAACTTTGAATATGATGGGTGTGTTACAATCTTTAGAATAAAGTGTGAAACTCAAAGGACAATACCAAAGTTGGTCAAGATGCTTCTGTCACTCTTCAGTTTTCCATCCAACTCCTGATACATACTCCAACCACACGGTAATGAATTCCACATCCATCCTAGATTGTCTGTACCAACCATGCCCACTATACAGAAAACAGTCAACTTTTATACTACATACATCTTAAAGACTTGTAGTTGAGGTATGAGTTAACTTGAGTTGTGGAGCCTTTGAAATATATCATGTGGCCTCACTTTATATCACCCTATGGTGATGATGACTCCTTCTCCTCCTCCTCCTCCTCCTGCTTCTCTTTCTGCTTCTGCTTCTTCTTTTTTCTATTTATCCATTGAAAAGAGAATTACGAAAAACAAGAAATTTTCAAGCAAGCAGGAACATTCAGACTAGTGCAATGTATACAGATACAAATATATGATTGTTTTGTCTTCAGATGCAAATTGAGTACAAAAAGAAAACCCAGCCTGGACTTCATGAGGTAGTGCCAAATTGTTTTCCAAAGTGATTGTACCAACTTAGGCATCTATCAGCAATGTGTAAATGTTCCCATTGTTCTACATTCTTTCCAGTGTAGGTCTCAAGTAATTCATAATTCTAAACATGCAAAATCCTCAAAATATGTGAATGCAGTAACTATTTTCATTTCGAAATTAAATTGTTGAAGTCAAGTCAAAGAGAAAATTGTTGAATTGGTCTGGGCTCAAAATCAGCTCACTTTTCTTCTCTACCCTCACATTCACAGTTGATCTCATTTAGGTCTGTGATTTGAACCAGCATTCAGTGACTTCCAAATTTATATCATCAGTTCAGACCTCTCTCTGCTTTTTACTTGATGGCTCATTCACTAACTCCTTTCATGAGTTTAACGTACATCTCAAACTTAACCTCCCTGTCTCTCTCTAATGGGACCACTAGACATCCACAAAAAAAGCAATCAACAACTATAAATGGCCAGATTGGTTCATATCTGTTCAAATAAAAACTCCTCATTAAATATATGAAGAATCAAATGCACTGCCTTTAAAAAAAAAAAAAAAAAAACATTCACTTCTTGTCCCACCTCTTCTGAGAGTTTTTACTCTTCAACAATTTTTATCTGATTATCAAGTGGATCAAGTTTGGGGACTTTTTATTTAGATAATTTTCTCCCAGTTATGAAACTACTTACTAATATTTCAACATCTTGAATTTTCACTTAACTTTATAGTGTCAGACATCTGACTTGTTATTTCAAAGTCTCCTAAAAACACAGCTCTAAATGCCTGCATATTACATTGTATACAGAAATCGTAATTTTTTATCTCTCTATTTTATAGCACATATTATTCCTAGATAGTTTATACTCTTTGAGTCTATTAATGATTTCTTTTTTTGGTGTATTTATGCAGATGGTTATTGCTGGTACATAGGAAAGTTATTAATTAAATGCGTATGTTTATCTTGTGCCAAGCCACATCATTAAACTTTTCTAAGAATTATAGCTAATTTCTACTAATAATGGTTATTCAGTTGGTTCTTTACCATTTGCAGGGATGAACAAATACTGTATAATAGAAATAATGTACAATAATAGAAATAAATTTTCTTCCCAAAATATAATTTTGTTTCACATTCAAGTATTAGTACTTCTGAAAGAATATTAAGTTATAACATTTTTTAGTTATGGAACACTTACTATATAATAGACCCCATCATGATAGCGTAATAAAATTATATATTATTTCATTATTTCCTAGATTTTTTGCTAATTTTTAAAAAAAATATTTTCAATATCCATAAACATCTGATTGGCTATTGGTTTGAGGTGATAGTTTATCACGCAAAAGCAAGAATTTTGTATTTCTTTCTTTGAAATGAAGTTTTATTTTAAAATAGTTTTTACATTTATAGAAGAGTTGTAAGGATAGTCCACAGAGTTCCTGTATGTCCTTCCCCTGGTGTCCCCTAATTTGACAACTTAAATAACCATGGTTCATTTGTCAAAACTAAGAAATTGACATTGGCACATATTATCAAATAAGCTCCAGATTTATTTCAGCTTTCTACAGTTCTTTTACTAATAATTTCCTTTTTCTACACCAGAATCCCATCCAGGTTACTATATTATACTTAGTCATATATCCCATTAGTTTCTATGATAGTTTCTCAGTCTTTCCTTGTTTTTACTGACTTTAACAACTTTGAAGAGTACTAGTCTGGTATTTTGTAAAATGCTCCTCAATTTGAGATTGTCTATTTTCCTCATGGTTAGATTGGGGTTATGGGCTTGGGAGAAGACTGTTACAGAGAAGTGCCCTTCTCATCATATCATGTAAGTGAGTATGATAGCAACCCAAATTGTTAGTGGTGTTAACTTCGATTAAGGTAGTGTGTGCCAGGCTTCCCCACTGCAAAATTACTATTTTTCTCGTTTCCACACTGAATTCATTATGCCAGTTACACTCTCTCCTCCAGGAGGAGAGGGGAATTAAGCTCCATTTCCAGGAGGAGAGAGTGTCTACATATTATATTTAGAATTCTTCTGTAAGGAAGATTTGCCCCATCTCCTCCCTTTATTGATTTACTCATACATTGATTTATTTTAATATGTGCTCAGATATATTTATTTTATACTTTGGGTCCAATGCTACATTATTTACTTTGTTGCTCAAATTAATCCTGCTTCGGACAGTTGGCCCTCTTAGTTGACTCCTAATCCCTTTGACATGCCCCATTGTTTGTTTTGCTCCATTTGTTTCTTTTAGCACTTCACTTCTTTTTGGCACTGTAAGAAGCTCCAGGCTCCCCTGGTCCTTTACCTGCCTCAGTCCTAGAAACAGCCACTTGTCCAAGGAGTCTTGGTTTCTTTTATTGGAGAATAATATGTAGAAACCAAAATTTGGGCACTGGGTGTTGTATTCCTTTTTGCACGTTATTACTATTTGTATTTTGTTTTACTTTTGAAAAATAATTGTGAAAATATACACACACTAAACACAAAATGTGTCATCTTACCCTTTTTTTTTTTTTTTTTTTTGAGATGGAGTTTTGCTCTTGTTGCCCAGGCTAGAGTGCAGTGGCACAATCTCGGTTCACTACAACCTCCACCTTCCAGGTTCAAGAGATTCTCCCACCTCAGCCTCTCCGGTAGCTGGGATTACAGGTGTCTGCTACCACGCCCAGTTAATTTTTGTATTTTTGGTAGAGATGGGGTTTCACCATGTTGACTAGGCTGGTCTCAAACTCCTGACCTCAGGTGATCCACCCACCTCAGCCTCCCAAAGTGCTGGGATTACAGGTGTGAGTCACCGCGCCCGACCATCTTACCCATTTTTCAGTATGCAGTTTAGTGACATATATTCACATTCTTGTACAACTAGCTCTATTATCCATCCCAGAATGGTTTTTATCTTGCAAAATGAAACACTGTACTCATTAACCTATAACTCCCTATTACTTACTCCCCCTGGCAACCATCATTCTACTTTTTTTTGTTTTTGTTTTTGAGACGGAGTCTTGCTCTGTCACCCAGGCTGCAGGCTGGAGTTCAGTGTTGCAGTCTCGGCTCATTGCAACTTCCGCCTCCCAGGTTCATGTGTTTCTTCTGCCTCAGCCTCCCAAGTAGCTGGGACTACAGGTACATGCCACCACGCCCAGCTAATTTTTGTATTTTTAGTAGAGACAGGGTTTCACTGTGTTAAGCAGGATAGTCTCAATCTCCTGACCTCACAATCCAGCCTCCTGGGCCTCCCAAAGTTCTGGGATTACAGGCGTGAGCCACCATGCCCAGCCTCTACTTTCTGCCTCTACTTTCTACCTCTACAAATTTGAGTAGGTACTTCATACAAATGGAATCATATAGTATTTGTCCTTTTCTGACTGGCTTATTTTACTTAGCATAATATTCTCAAGATTTATCTGTGTTGTAACAAGTACCAGAATTCTCTTCCTTTTTGAGGTTGAATAATTTTCCATTGTATATATATGCTTGTCTGTTGGATATTCATCTGCAGGTTGTTTTCAGCCCTTGGCTATTATGAATGCTGTTACGAACATGAGTATACAAATATTCTCTCAAGTTTCTGCTTTCATTTTTTGGGGTGTATATACCTACTAATAAAATTGCTGGATCATATGGTAAATTCTTTTAACATTGGAGAAGATTTCATACCATTGTCTACAATGGCTCTATCATTTCACATCCACACGAACAGGGCCCAGAGATTCCATTTTCACCATACCCTCACCAACACTTGCGATTTCCTGGCTTTGTTTTGTTTTTGTTTTTATAGTAGCTATCCTAATGCATGCAAGGCGGTATTTCCTTGTGGTTTTGAGTTGCATTTCCTTAATGATTAGTGATACGGCACATCTTTTCATGTGCTTATTGGCCATTTGTATATCTTCTTTGGAGAAATGTCTATTTAAACTCTTAGCCCATTTTTTTTTTTTCATTGAGTTGTTTGTTTTGTTGTTGTTGAGTTGTACTAGTTCTTTATATAATTCAGAATAATGCCTTATCAGACATATGATTCACATATATTTTCTCCATTCCATGGGTTGCCTTTCCATGTTGCTGATTATGCTCTTTGATGCACAGAAAATCTTAATGTTGGTATCATCCAGTTTATCTATTTTTCTTTGGTTGTCTATTGCCTTTGGTACCATATCCAAGAAATCATGGCCAAAGCCAATGTCATAAAGTCTATTTTACTTTTAATGAATGTTTTTCTATTTCATGAGACCTAGATAGAAAATAGGAGTTTTTACTGAGAAATAATGGAAAATAAAGGTGGAGTCAAGACAAGTTAGGACTACTATGTAAGAAGCCCTTAATGATAAGATAAAGAATTTTGGAGTTGATCAAATATGCATGGAAAAGTCAATGAAAGTTTTTGAGTAGGTAAGCAACTGACTAAAATTAGTGTTTCAAGAAGAACAAAAAACAGTGAGTGAATCCTGTACCTTCAGCTGAGGTATCCAGGTGTTCTCATTGGGACTGACTATGTGGTTGGCACAACCCACGGAGAGCAAGTAGAAACAGAGTAGGCTAACAGCCCACCCAGGAGCCTCACAGGGCAAGGGGAGCTCCCACCCCAACCAAGGGAGGTGGTGAGTGGTTATGCTACCCTGCCTGGGAAACCATGCTTTTTCCATGGATCTGTGCAACCCACAGATCAGGAGATCCCCTCATGAGCCCATGCTACGAGGGCCTTGGGTTCCAAGCACAGAGCCATACAGATGCTTGGTGGCCACTCAGGTTTCAGCCAACAGTAGCAGGCTGGAGGCTGCCTAATACAACTGAATTTCCAAGGGGAGGGGCAGCTGCCATCACTGCAGTTCCAGTCTTCCATTTTTCCTTGCCAGTACTGGGAAGACTGGGTGGTTTGGACTGGGAGGAATTCCCCACTGCACAGCACAGTAGCTGTGGCAGATTGTGGCCAGACTGCTTATTTAGGTGGGACCAGGATCCATTCCTCCTCACCAAGCAGGGCCTCCCTGTGGGAATTTCAGCAACTCCAGCCAGGGGTTTATGAACAGAACTCTGATATCCCTGAGAGGAAGCCTCTGGGGTGAGAGGGGTAGCTGCAGTCTCCATGGTTCAGCAGACTTAGTCTTTCCTGCCTGCTGGCTCTGAGTATAGGCAGTCCAGATGAGTCCCCCAGTGCAGCACACTCATTTTGCCAAGAGGCAGCCAGAGTGCTTAATTAAGTGGGTCCCTGATCCTGTGCCTTCTGACTGGGTAAAACCTCCTAACAGGGGTCGCCAGACACCATATACTGTAGAGTTCCGGCTGGCATCAGATTGGTGCCCCTCTGAGATAGAACTCTCAGAGGAAGGAACAGAAAGCCATCTTTGCCATTCTGCAGCCTCCACTGGTGACAATTCCAGCTGTGGGAGGGACCCAGGTGAATGGGGTCTGGAGTGGACTCCCAGCAAACTGCAGCAGCCCTATAGGAAGAGGGGTCTGACTGTTAAAAACAAACAAACAAACAAACAAACAAACAAACAAACAGAAAGCAAGAACAATATCAACAAAAAAGATCCCACAAAAAACATCCTAGAGTCAGCAGCCCCAAAGATCAAAGGTAAATAAGCTCACAAAGATGAGGACGAATCAACGAAAAAATGCTGAAAACTCAAAAAGCCAGAGTTCCTCTTCTCCTCCAAATGATTGCAACACCTCTTCAGCAAGGGCACAGAACTGGACTGAGATAAGATGGATGAATTGACAGAAGTAGGTTTCAGAAGGTGGGTAATAACAGACTTCACTGAGCTAAAGGAGTATGTTCTAACCCAATGCAAAGGAGCTAAGAACCTTGATAAAACATTACAGGAGATGCTAACCAGAATAACAAGTTTAGAGAGAAATATAAATGACCTGATGAAGCTGAAAAACAACACGAGAACTTCACAATGAAACTACAAGTATCAATAGCTAAAGAGACCAGGCAGAGGAATCTCAGAGCCTGAAGACTAGCTTGCTGAAATAAGACAGGCAGACCAGATTAGAGAAAAAAGAATAAAAAGACACAAAAAACCCTCCAAGAACTATGAGATTATGTAAAAAAGATCAAACCTACAACTGATTGGGGTACCTGAAAGAGATGAGGAAAATGGAACCAGATTGGAAAATATACCTTAGGATATCATCCAGCATTTCCCCAACCTAGCAAGGTAGGCCAACATTTAAATTCAGGAAATCCAGAGAACCCCAGTAAGATACTCCAGGAGAAGATCAGCCCCAATACATATAATTGTCAGATTCTTCAAGGTCAAAATGAAGGAAAAAATGTTAAGGGCAGTCATAGAGAAAGGCCAGATCACCTACAGAGGGAAGCCTGTCAGACTAACAGCAGACTTCTCAACAGAAACCCTACAGGCCAGGAGAGATTGGGGGTCAATAATCAACATTCTTAAAGAAAATAATTTCCAGCCCAGAATTTCACATCTGGATGAACTAAGCTTCATAAGCAAAGGAGAAATGAAATTCTTTTCAGACAAGCAAATGCCAAGGGAATTCATTACTACCAGGTGTGTCTTGCAAGATTTCCTGAAGGAAACACTATATATGGAAAGAAAAAATGGTTACCAGACACTACAAATACACACTGAAGTACACAGACTAATGATACTATGAAGCAACTACATTAACAAGTCTGCAAAATAACCAGCTAGCATCATGATGACAGGATCAAATTTACACATAACAACATCAACCTTAAATGTAAATGGGCTAAATGCCCCAACTAAAAGGCACAGACGGGCAACTGGATAAAGAGTCAAGATCCATTGGTGTGCTGTATTCAAGAGACCCATCTCATGAACAAAGACACAAATAGGCTCAAAATAAAGGGATGGAGGAAAATTTACCAAGCAAATCAAAAGCAGAAAAAAGGAGAGATTGAAATCCTAGTTTCTGACAAAACAGACTTTAAGCCAAAAAAGATCAAAAAAGACAAAGAAGGGCATTACATAATGGTAAAGGTTTCAATTCAACAAGAAAAGTTAACTATCCTAAATATATATGTACCCAATACAGGAGCACGCAGATTCATAAAACAAGTTCTTAGAGGCCTACAAAAAGAGTTAGACTACCACACAATAATAGTGGGAGACTCTAACACCCCATGGTCAATATTAGATTGATCATTGAGACAGAAAAATTCACAAAGATATCAGGTCTTGAACTCAGCTCTGGTTCCAGTGGACCTGACAGATAGCTACAGAACTTTCCACCCAAAAGCAACAGAATATACATTCTTTTCAGCACCACATGGCACTTACTGTAAAATCAATCACATAATGTGAAGTAAAACACTCCTCAGCAAATGCAAGGAAACTGAAATTATAACAAACAGTCTCTCAGACCACAGCACAATCAAATTAGAACTCAAGAGTAAGAAACTCACTCAAAACCACACATGGAAATTGAACAACCTGCTCCTGAATGATTCTTGGGTAAATAATAAAATTAAGGCAGAAATCAAGAAGTTCCCTGAAACTAATGAGAACAAAGGGACAACATACCAGAATCTCTGGGACACAGCTAAAATAGTGTTAAGAGGAAAACTTATAGCTCCAAATCCCCACATCAAAAAGGAAGAAAGGGCAGACGCAAACGACTCTGTCTGACAGCTTTGAAGAGAGCAGTGGATCTCCCAACACGAAAGCTGAGATCTGAGAAGGGACAGACTGCCTGCTCAAGTGGGTCCCTGACCCCTGAGTAGCCTAACTGGGAGACATCCTCCACTAGGTGCAGACCAACACCCCACACCTCACACGGTGGAGTTCACCCCTGAGAGGAAGCTTCCAAAGCAGGAATCAGACAGGTACACTCGCTGTTAAGCAGTATTCTATCTTCTGCAGCCTCTGCTGCTGACACCCAGGCAAACAGGGTCTGGAGTGGACCTCAAGCAATCTCCAACAGACCTACAGCTGAGGGTCCTGACTGTTAGAAGGAAAACTAACAAACAGGAAGGACACCCACACCAAAACCCCATCAGTACGTCACCATCATCAACGACCAGAGGCAGATAAAATCACAAAGATGGGGAAAAAGCAGGGCAGAAAAGCTGGAAATTCAAAGAATAAGAGCGCATCACCCCCTCCAAAGGAACACAGCTCATCGTCAGCAACAGATCAAACTTGGACGGAGAATGATGTTGACGAGATGAGAGAAGAAGGCTTCAGACCATCAAACTTCTCAGAGCTAAAGAGGAATTACGTACCCTGATATCTTTGTGAATTTTTCTGTCTCAATGATCAATCTAATATTGACCATGGGGTGTTAGAGTCTCCCACTATTATTGGGTGGTAGTCTAACTCTTTTTGTAGGCCTCTAAGAACTTGTTTTATGAATCTGCGTGCTCCTGTATTGGGTACATATATATTTAAGATAGTTAACTTTTCTTGTTTTTTAGTGCAAAGAAACTAAAAATCTTGAAAAAAGAGTGGAAGAATTGATAACCAGAATAATTCATGCAGAAAAGGCCATAAACGAACTGACAGAGATGAAAACCATGACACGAGAAATACGTGACAAATGCACAAGCTTCAGTAACTGACTCGATCAACTGGAAGAAAGAGTACCAGCAATTGAGGATCAAATGAATGAAATGAAGTGAGAAGAGAAGTCTAAAGAAAAAAGGAGAAAAAGAAATGAACAAAGCCTGCAAGAAGTATGGGATTATGTAAAAAGACCAAATCTACATCTGATTGGGGTGCCTGAAAGTGAGGGAGAAAATGGAACCAAGTTGGAAAACACTCTTCAGGATATCATTCAGGAGGACTTCCCTAACCTAGTAGGGCAGGCCAACATTCAAATTCAGGAAATTCAGAGAACACCACAAAGATACTCCTCGAGAAGAGCAACTCCAAGACACATAACTGCCAGATTCACCAAAGTTGAAATGAAGGAAAAAATCTTAAGGGCAGCCAGAGAGAAAGGTCGGGTTACCCACAAAGGGAAGCCCATCAGACTAACAGCAGATCTCTCGGCAGAAACTCTCCAAGCCAGAAGACAGTGGGGACCAATATTCAACATTCTTAAAGAAAAGAATTTTCAACCCAGAATTTGATATCCAGCCAAACGAAGTTTCATAAGTGAAGGAGAAATAAAATCCTTTACAGATAAGCAAATGCTTAGAGATTTTTGTCACCACCAGGCCTGCCTTACAAGAGACACTGAAGGAAGCCCTAAATATGGAAAGGAACAACCGGTACCAGCCATTGCAAAAACATGCCAAAATGTAAAGATCATCAAGGCTAGGAAGAAATTGCATCAATTAACGAGCACAATAACCAGTTAATATCATAATGGCAGGATCAAGTTCACACATAACAATATTAACCTTAAATGTAAATGGACTAAATGCTCCAATTAAAAGACACAGACTGGCAAATTGGATAAAGAGTCAAGATCCATCAGTCTGCTGTATTCAGGAGACCCATCTCACATGCAGAGACATACATAGGCTCAAAATAAAGGGATGGAGGAAGATCTACCAAGCAAATGGAGAACAAAAAAAAAGCAGGGGTTGCAATCCTAGTCTCTGATAAAACAGACTTTAAACCATCAATGATCAAAAGAGACAAAGAAGGCCATTACATAATGGTAAAGGGATCAATTCAACAGGAAGAGCTAACTCTCCTAAATATATATGCACCCAATACAGGAGCACCCAGATTCATAAAGCAAGTCCGTAGAGGCTTACAAAGGGACTTAGACTCCCATACAATAATAATGGGAGACTTCAACACCCCACTGTCAACATTAGACAGATCAACGAGACAGAAAACTAACAAGGATATCCAGGAATTGAACTCATCTCTGCAGCAAGCAGACCTAATAGACATCTACAGAACTCTCCACCCCAAATCAACAGAATATACATTCTTCTCAGCACCACATCACACTTTTTTCCAAAATTGACCATATAATTGGAAGTAAAGCACTCCTCAGCAAATGCACAAGAACAGAAATTATAACAAACTGTCTCTCAGACCACAGTGCAATCAAACTAGAACTCAGGACTAAGAAACTCAATCAAAACCGCTCAACTACATGGAAACTGAACAACCTGCTCCTGAATGACTACTGGGTACATAACGAAAGGAAGGCAGAAATAAAGATGTTCTTTGAAACCAATGAGAACAAAGATACAACATACCAGAATCTCTGGGACACATTTAAAGCAGTGTGTAGAGGGAAATTTATAGCACTAAATGCCCACCAAAGAAAGCAGGAAAGATCTAAAATTGACACTCTAACATCACAAGTAAAAGAACTAGAGAAGCAAGAGCAAACACATTCAAAAGCTAGCAGAAGGCAAGAAATAACTAAGATCAGAGCAGAAATGAAGGAGATAGAGATACAAAAAACCCTCCAAAAAATCAATGAATCCAGGAGTTGGTTTTTTGAAAAGATCAACAAAACTGACAGACCACTAGCAAGACTAATAAAGAAGAAAAGAGAGAAGAATCAAATAGATGCAATAAAAAATGATAAAGGGGATATCACCACCGACCCCACAGAAATACAAACTACCATCAGAGAATACTATAAACACCTCTATGCAAATCAACTAGAAAATCTAGAAGAAATGGATAATTTCCTGGACGCTTACACTCTCCCAAGACTAAACCAGGAAGAAGTTGAATCCCTGAATAGACCAATAGTAGTCTCTGAGATTGAGGCAATAATTAATAGCCTACCCACCAAAAAAAGTCCAGGACCAGATGGATTCACAGCTGAATTCTATCAGAGGTATAAGGAGGAGCTGGTACCATTCCTTCTGAAACTATTCCAATCAATAGAAGAAGAAGGGAATCCTCCCTAACTCATTTTATGAGGCCAACATCATCCTGATACCAAAGCCTGGCAGAGACACAACAAAAAAAGAGAATTTTAGACCAATATCCCTGATAAACATCGATGCAAAAATCCTCAATAAAATACTGGCAAACCGGATCCAGCAGCACATCAAAAAGCTTATCCACCATGATCAAGTGGGCTTCATCCCTGGGATGCAAGGCTGATTCAGCATATGCAAATCAATAAATGTAATCCAGCATATAAACAGAACCAAAGACAAAAACCACATGATTATCTCAATAGATGCAGAAAAGGCCTTTGACAAAATTCAACAGCCCTTTATGCTAAAAACGCTCAATAAATTTGGTATTGATGGAACCTATCTTAAAATAATAGGAGTTATTTATGATAAACCCACAGCCAATATCATACTGAGTGGGCAAAAACTGGAAAAATTTCCTTTGAAAACTGGCACAAGACAGGGATGCCCTCTTTCACCACTCCTATTCAACATAGTGTTGGAAGTTCTGGCTAGGGCAATCAGGCAAGAGAAAGAAATAAAGGGTATTCAGTTAGGAAAAGAAGACGTCAAATTGTCCCTGTTTGCAGATGACATGATTGTATATTTAGAAAACCCTATTGTCTCAGCCCAAAATCTCCTTAAGCTGATAAGCAACTTCAGCAAAGTCTCAGGATACAAAATTAGTGTGCAAAAATCACAAGCATTCTTATACACCAGTAACAGACAAACAGAGAGCCAAATCAGGAATGAACTTCCATTCACAATTGCTTCAAAGAGAATCAAATACCTAGGAATCCAACTTACAAGGGATGTAAAGGTCTTCTTCAAGGAGAACTACAAACCACTGCTCAGTGAAATAAAAGGGGACACAAACAAATGAAAGAACATACCATGCTCATGGATAGGAAGAATCAATATCATGAAAATGGCCATACTGCCCAAGGTAATTTATAGATTCAATGCCATCCCCATCAAGCTACCAATGACTTTCTTCACAGAAGTGGAAAAAACTGCTTTAAAGTTCATATGGAACCAAAAAAGAGCTCACATTTCCAAGACAATCCTAAGTCAATAGAACAAAGCTGGAGGCATGACGCTACCTGACTTCAAACTATACTACAAGGCTACAGTAACCAAAACAGCATGGTACTGGCACCAAAACAGAGATATAGACCAATGGAACACAACAGAGTCCTCAGAAATAATACCACACATCTACAGCCATCTGATCTTTGATAAACCTGAGAGAAACAAGAAATGGGGAAAGGATTCCCTATTTAATAAATGGTGCTGGGAAAATTGGCTAGCCATAAGTAGAAAGCTGAGACTGGATTCTTTCCTTACCCCTTATACGAAAATTTATTCAAGATGGATTAGAGACTTAAATGTTAGACCTAATAGCATAAAAACCCTAGAAGAAAACCTAGGTAATACCATTCAGGACATAGGCACGGGCAAGGATTTCATGTCTAAAACACCAAAAGCAACGGCAACAAAAGCCAAAATTGACAAATGGGATCTAACTAAACTAAAGAGCTTCTGCACAGCAAAAGAAACTACCATCAGAGTGAACAGGCAACCTACAGAATGGGAGAAAATTTTTGCAATCTACTCATCTGACAAAGGGCTAATATCCAGAACCTACAAAGAACTCAAACAAATTTACAAGAAAAAAACAAACAACTCCATCAAAAAGTGGGCAAAGGATATGAACAGACATTTCTCAAAAGAAGACATTCATACAGCCAACAGACACATGAAAAAATGCTCATCACCACTGGCCGTCAGAGAAATGCAAATCAAAACCACAATGAGATACCATCTCACACCAGTTAGAATGGCAATCATTAAAAAGTCAGGAAACAACAGGTGCTGGAGAGGATGTGGAGAAATAGGAACACTTTTACACTGCTGGTGGGATTGTAAACTAGTTCAACCATTATGGAAAACAGTATGGCGATTCCTCAAGGATCTAGAACTAGAAGTACCATATGACCCAGCCATCCCATTACTGGGTATATACCTAAAGGATTACAAATCATGCTGCCGTAAAGACACATGCACATGTATATTTATTGCAGCACTATTCACAATAGCAAAGACTTGGAATCAACCCAAATGTTCATCAGTGACAGACTGGATTAAGAAAATGTGGCACATATACACCATGGAATACTATGCAGCCATAAAACAGGATGAATTTGAGTCCTTTGTAGGGCTCAATGCAGCTGGAAACCATCATTCTCAGCATACTATCGCAAGAACAGAAAACCAAACACCGCATGTTCTCACTCATAGGTGGGAACTGAACGATGAAATCACTTGGACTCGGGAAGGGGAACATCACACACCGGGGCCTATCACGGGGAGGGGGGAGGGGGGAGGAATTGCACTGGGAGTTATACCTGATGTAAATGACGAGTTGAGGGTGCTGACGAGTTGATGGGTGCAGCACACCAACATGGCACAAGTATACATATGTAACAAACCTGCACATTATGCACATGTACCCTAGGACTTAAAGTATAATAAAAATAAAATAATAAAATAAAATAAAAAATTTTTAAAAAAAAGCAAGAAAGATCCCAAATTGACATTCTAACATCACAATTAAAAGAACAAGAGAAGTAAGAAGAAACAAATTTGAAAGCTAGCAGAAGACAAGAAATAACGAAGATCAGAGTGGAACTGAAGAAGACAGAGACAAAAAAATTTCTTCAAAAAATCAGTGAATCTAGGAGCTTATTTTCTGAAAAAATTAATAAAATAATCCACTAGCTAAATTAATAAAGAAACAAAGAGAAGAATCAAATAGACACAATAAAAAATGATAAAGGTGATATCACCACTGATCTCACAGAAATACAAACTACCATCAGAAAATACTATAAACACCTCTATGCAAACAAACAAACAAACAAACCTAGAAAATCTAGAAAAAATATATAAATTCCTGGAAACATACACCCTCCCAAGACTGAAGCAGAAAGAAGTTGAATCCCTGAACAGACCAATTACGAGTTCTGAAATTGAAGCAATAATAAATAGCTTCCCAACAATAAAAGCCCAATACCAGATGATTCACAGAGGAATTCTACCAGTGCTACAAAGAGGAACTGGTGCCATTTCTTCTGAAGCTATTTCAAATCATGGAAAAGGAGGCACTTTTCCTTAACTCACTTTATGAGGACAGCCTCATTGTCATACCAAAACCTGGCAGAGATACAACAACAACAACAACAAAAGAAAACTTCACGCCAATATCCCTGGTGAACATTAATGTAAAAATCCTCTATAAAATATTGGCAAACTGAATCCAGCAGCACATCAAAAAGCTTATCTAACCATGATCATCAAGTCAGCTTCATCCCTGGGGTTCAAGGCTGGTTCAACATACGCAAATCAGTAAACATAATTCATCACATAAACAGAACTAAAGAAAAAAAAAACACATGATTATCTCAATAGATGCAGAAAAGGCTTTTGATAAAATTCAACATCCCTTTGTGTTAAAAACTCTCAATAAACTACAGATCAAAGGAACATATCTCAAAATAATAAGAGCCATTTATGGTAAACCACAATCAATAATATACTGAATGGGGAAAAACTAGAAGCAGTCCCCTTGAAAACTGGCACAAGGCAAGGATGCCCTCTCTCACCACTCCTATTCGACATATTATTAGAAGTTCTGGCCAGGGCAATCAGGCAAAGAAAGAAATAAAGTGTATTCAAATAAGAAGAGCGGGAGTCAAATTGTCTCTGTTTGTAGATGACACATCCCTATATTTAGAAAACCCCTTCTTCTCAGCCCAAAAGCTTCTTAAGCTGAAAAGCAACCTCATCAAAGTCTCAGGCTACAAAATCAGTATGCAAAAATCACAAGCAGTCCTATACACCAACAACAGGCGAGCAGAGAGACAAATCGCAAGTGAACTCCCATTCACAATTGCCACAAAGAGAATAAAATACCTAGGAATACAGCTAACAAGGGAAGTAAAGGACCTCTTCAAGGAGAACTACAAACCACTGCTCAAAGAAGTCAGAGAGGATGCAAACAAATGGAGAAACATTCCATACTCAGGGACATGGACAGGAAGAATCAATATCATGAAAATGGCCATACTGCCCAAAATAATTCATAGATTAAATGCTATTCCCATTAAACTACCATTGCCATTCTTCACAGAATTAGAAGAAAAATTACTTTAAAATTCACATGAACCCAAAAAGAGCCCATATAGCCAAGAAAATCCTAAACAAAAAGAACAAAGCTTGAGGCATCACTTTACCCAACTTCAAACTATACTACAAGGCTATAGTAACCAAAACAGCATGGTACTCATACAAAAACAGACACATAGACCAATGGAACAGAATAGAGAACTCAGAAACAAGACCACACATCTACAACAATCTGATTTTTGATAAACCTGACAAAAACAAGCAATGGGGAAAGGATTCCGTACTTAATAAATGGTGCTGGGAGAACTAGCTATCTAGTTCTTTTTTCAATTTTTTCAATCTATCCATCTGACAAAGATCTAATATCCAGAATCTATTACACAAGAAAGAAAATTTTTTCAATCTATCCATCTGACAAAGATCTAACATCCAGAATCTATTACACAAAGGATTTAAACAAATCCACAAGAAAAAATCCAAGCAACCCTATTAACAAGCAGACAGAGGATATGAACAGGTACTTCTCAAAAGAAGACATTTATCCAACCAACAAACATATGAAAGAAAGCTCAACATTACTGATCATTAAGAGAAATGCCAATGAAAACCACAATGAGATACCATCTCATGCCTGTCAAAATGGTGATTATTAAAAAGTCAAGAAACAACATGCTGGCGAGGCTGCAGAGAAACAGGAACGCTTTTACAACTTGGTGGGAATGTAAATTACTTCAATGATTGTGGAAGACAATGTGGCAATTCCTCAAAGACCTAAAACCAGAAATACCATTTGGCCCAGCAATTCCATTATTGGTTATATACCCAAAGGAATATAAACTATTCTATTATAAAGATACATGCTTGCGTATGTTCATTGCAGCACTATTCACAATAGCAAAAACATGAATCTATCAAATGCCCATCAATGGTAGACTGGATAAAGAAAATGTGGTATATATACACTATAGAATACTATGCAGCCATAAAAAAGAATGAGGTAATGTCCTTTGCTGGGACATGGATGGAGCTGGAAGCCATTATCCTCAGCAAACTAAGGCAGACACAGAAAACCAAACAATGCATGTTCTCACTTATAAATGGGAGCTGAACAATATGAACAGATGGACATCGAGAGGGGAACAATACACACAGGGGCCTGTCAGTGGGGTGAAGTGAGGGAGAGCATCAAGAAAAATAGCTAATGCATGTTGGGCTTAATACCTAGGTGGTGGGTTGGTAGGTGCAGCAAATCACCATAGCATATGTTTACCTATGTAAAAAACATGCACATCCCGCATATGTACCCTGAATCTTAAAATTTTTTTAAAAATCAATGTTTCAAGAAGATAAATCTGGAATTTGTGTGCAGAATTTTTTTCCAGAAAGAAAAGAACAGAGATGAAAATACCAGTTACAATGAAAGCTACTGCAAAAATACAGGCAGTATATGATAAGAATGCCTATTAAAATATTTAAATATTCTCTATAAGAATACTTTACATATTAAGAAAATGCAAAAAATGAATTTAGAATAAAAATAAACTGAGATGACCATGGGTACAACATAGGTTAAAAATAAACACAGAATATTTTTCAACACTTCTCTGTGGCATCAGTGAGCCCTCTGAATGAAAGGTTGAACTTAGTCTGGGCAAGCAATTGTATTGAACAGTGTCATCTGAGAGAATTTAGATAAATATTTATTTTAACGCCTTTAAATGAAAAAAAATTTATTTTACTCCGTTCTAGAAGTGAATAATATACTCACTCCCTCATAATAATTGCTCCTTAGCTTTACCTGTGTTTGAAATAGCAGGAGTTTGGGGTTCATTAATTAAATCTATGGCAACTACTTTCATTAAAATCACCATTAAACAATCACTAGTGGTAATTAACACAACTTTTAAAATAATTGGTAAGAGAATAAGCTGACAGCTTAGTAAAGCATGTTGGGGGGTGAACAAACTTTTTGACACCGTATTCCTTTTCTTTGATAAACTCAGTGAGGATGAAAAAGCTTTTCAAATTGGCTGATTTAACAACCTCTGTCCCACTAGAGAAAAATCTTTTCAGTCTGATGATGCTGAAGCAATCTAAATGGAAATATTGGTTCCCACAGATTTGTATAGGCTTTGATGATAAAACCTTCTGCCTGGTATATTTCCTTTTGATCTAGCTGAAAAAGGATGCTGGGAGAGGCTAGGACCAGGCTCCTTCAATGACCAGCTGCTGATACAGCTGTGGCTTGTTAAGGCCACAGGACAAGGAACTGTTCCAAAATGCGCCCTGTTTTATCACATTCTTCAGTTAACATTATATGACTAAGAAAATTGATATCCACACAGATGTGGAATTATGGCGTGTTGTGAAGGCCAAATGAATTGTAAAAATGATGAACCAGCTATGTATTTCAAGAAATTATTAAGATGTAAATGCTTATCAATAAAACCTTTCTTCCAACTTAGAGATTTGAAAACAGAGATCTGCTTTTAGACAGTTGGCTTGTCTATGACTGATGGGGAGAGAGTTTAAATTTTCCGGAGAAACACACTTTCTGGTCTCAAGTAATCAGACGGATTTGCATCCTGGATCTAACCTCAGAGGCTTAAGGAGCACTACAGAAGGCCTCCAGCTGATATGGGGATCTTAGCTATGACTCTCGCTGCTTTCCATTAAGGAAATGAGAAACAACTCATTTTTACAAGGTGCTAACTAAGCTTGGCTGAGCAGCCCAACTGAAAAATCAAACATGCCCAAACACTTCATGTTTATAAAAACAAACTCCATTAACATGCCTGGCTTCCCTTTTCATAAAATTGAAAATGATTTATTACATATCTTAGAGCAGTCCAATTTTCCTATAAAATGCGTGTTCTGTATTATGTTTGGCACATTTTAGATGATCAATGTATAATTGTTCAATTGAACTACAATGGATTTGTTTTCAATGAAAATGATAATGGAGGATTTTACCGAACCTGTGATGACCCAAAGGCATAAAATAGAGGGCTTATACAAGCTATAAGAACTGGTATGTACTCCAGAAAGGAAGTTAAACTTTTTTTTTTTAATGCCACAGTGTTCACCCTTCCTAAGAGAGCCTTAAAAGGAAGAAGTCCAAATTCTCTAACAACTTACTCCACCGAGTTGGGTCTCATTACAACAAGTCTCTTTAGTGTAATGCATGCATCTACAATCCCATATTAACCTTACTATTTAAATTATTCTAGTAAATCCAATCCTAGGACTTTTCTAAATTTCTTAAAAATATTTCCAGTATAATCTCTACTATTTTTCATTATTCACTTAGAAAAAAGAGATTCAATAAGAAGGAAAGGATATAAAACAATGATCTCTGTACCAACTCACCGAAATATAACACCCAGAATTGAAACCCTCTGTTTACCCATCCCTGATCTAGTTACTTGCCCTTGATCCTCAGAAGTAACAACTTATCCCGATTTATCCAACTCTTAACTGAAATTTGTGCACCCACCTGTGGCCTAGGAACAAGGAAGAATAATAGAGTCATAATGAAAATTAGTTTTACTTTTAATTTTTGCAAAGCACAGACTTAGTAGGGTTACGATGATTTCATGTGTTTTTCAGAAGGCACTGGTTATCTTAACCCTATTGTGGAGATATACTTACTACACTTACTGAAATGTTGGCCAAGAAGAAACAGACATTGTAACGGCCTCAAAACCCATGCTTCTCTCATTACACTAGGCAACCTAGTCCCCTCTCTTGCACAAGAGGTCTCTAGCATTCTCTATGCACAGTCAAGTGCAGTTTTCTGCCCTTCTCTAATGCCATGTCTGTGTCCTAAAAAGGAGAGCAAATTCAATGCTTCATAATAATGACAATCACAACTTCCAGTCACTTCTTTAGAACTCTGGTCTGTTCCAGAGTAGGGTGTGCACACCCAAGGCAGGAGCAAATCGAGCCATTAGGTGATGGACAAGTGGTATTTTAATTCCTATTTAAATGTATTTTGATCTAAAGCAAAGAAAGAAATTGAATATTAATACAAATAGTAGTAGTATATATACAATTCATGAATAAATATACATATATTGAGGGTGCATGCTCAAAAGTTTTTCTTGTAATTTTTAACTCATAAAAGAGAGTAATCAAATATATTTGGAGAACACAGATCCAAATAATTCATGTTTACTATCTGTGTTACCTGAGGAAAAATAGTTTTAAGACATGTTGTGTGATTTGAATCACATGCAGGTAATATTCATGTAGTTTTATATACATATACATACCAGATTAAAATAAATTATTTACTTCTGTTCCCATAGAAAATGATATGGTTCCTAGAACTTTTAGTTTAGTTGAAAATGTATAACTAAATACTCATCACTTATCAGCGGCACACTCTAGTTCTATTTTGAAAGACATTTTTATTTTATAATACACTTTTAGTTCTACAAGGATTTTAATTTGTTTTGTTGTTGTGTTTTGTTTGAGTATCAGAGTTTAAAATGTCCAGAAGAGTTTTTCAGTTGAGGATAGTTAAAATTGTAAATAGTTACTTATTACTCCAATATTTATTGAGCATCTACTAGGATACAGTAATGATACAAAGGTTAATAAATAAACATTTTGTATTTGCTTTTTTTCAAGTGCTAGGCATTGAAGAATAAGTAATGAGCAAAAGATCATTAGTAGTTCCTATCTTCAAGGAATTTACTAAGAAATATAAAAGTTGAAACAAATTAGATAAAGTCTTCTGAACAAAGTATGAACAAAGTCATGTAGACTGTGTCTCTTCCACGTCCACCCTGCTTTGCTCCTTCTTTCAGATTTCCTCTTCCACGAGCACTGCTCAAAACAAACAGGCAAACAAAAACCAAACAGATCCCTAGACCTGCTCTTCATTTGCCCATATCTCGGGATCACTCAATATTCTCATTCTCCTGACCTTCACCTCCCATTTCAACTTCTTTATTTTACCTGACCAACTCTATTTGGGTGATATTGAGTTTAAGTTGACTGACTAATCCTGGCTCTTCTGAAGTTCCTCCCTGGATCCACAGAAAGTCCTGAAAAAGGGAGGCCAAGAGCAGGACTTAGGAGCCCCAGAGCAGGCTAGGGAGGAAGAATTTTTATGAGGTAGGCTTTTGAAGGTGGCATAAATTATTTCACATAGACTAGCTAACTTGGACAGTTGTATTTGGGAAAGCTTGTGAGTCCCTCTGCTATTGGACATTTTCTTTCATTTTAATGATTCTTACATTGTTCAAAGTAATTATCATTTTAAATTCATATATTAGGGTCTCTCTGATTGGGAGCCTTTTAGAGGTCCACAGCAACTTCCTTCGGATGTATTAAGCTTGCTGTCTTCCCCCACAGCACAAGGCTCTATACAAAGCAAGCACTTATTCTTCCTAGAAACATTTATTGGACACTGCCTTAACAAGGCATGGTGATAGTGATGTGGAGGACACGAAGATGTATGCACAAAGCAATAACATGCCATTTTGACCAAGAAAATGAGGATTATGTTATCTCCCTCTTACAAACACATGGAAATGTTGTATTTGGTATCTTAAAAATAAATTTTGGACATTGCTTTCAGCTGCACATCTTGCAGCACGGACAAATATATAGTGTCAATATAATACTATTATGTTTCCATTCCCACATAGTCAGTCACAGGCTTATCTGTTTTACACAGTCACCATTTCAAAGCATTTGGGAGACTTTATGATGGGTAATGATTTAGGAAGAGAGGAGAATAGTTGCACGTTGTGTAAAGAGCTGTGAGTGTATTTAGTGGGAATGATGATGATGATCATGATGATAATGATAAGGTCCTCAGCTGTCTGTTGAAGTCCCTTTCTGGGAAACAGCTGGAAACTCATTCTCTAAAGATCGCATCTGGCTTGATTTGCCAGCACTCAAATCCCATTGATCTGGTTCTGTTCTAGCCCTCTGTACTCACAGTTCAAAGAGCAGGGAGGCCTGTAAAGAAATTACTGCCATATTGTTCAATCAGCCACAGTGAGCCATATATACGATTATAATTAGGAACACATTAAGGGAAGCAGCTCAGTGGAGATAAGCTGCCTGACTGCATACGCTTTTTGATGAGGGCTTAGCGCCAATCCGAAAAGAAAAAGATTAAATGTTTGTTACCAATCCTTTTGAACTTGTGGCAGAACATGTGGTAAAGTATTTTTGATTCAAATTAAAAGCATCCTAGGATAAAAATAACCCTGTTCTCCCAGGCCGTTCCAAGTGAAACCATTTGGAGACTGATTTATTGTATCGCCCTTAACCTCTTTCCACCAGCATGATTAACGTAAGCATTTCTGAATCCCTTATAAGCCTGGACAGGTATTTGTCTTGTTACACATCTGTGGAACAAATGGCAATACAAATTATACACTCAACAGATGTAAGTTTTCAAAGGCCAGGCAAATTTAATTTGACTGTGCACGTAAATGAAAAGTTCATTGAGCTCCAAGGTCAGTGATGTGGGTTGCAGGTAAAGAGGATTGTTGCATCAAACATCATCAAAAGGCCAGCGATTCAGAAACCCTCAAAGGGAGCGTCCTAAGCTAAGCAAAAAAAAAAACAAAAAAAACAAAACAAAACAAAAAAAACCTAAGCTGCTGCTGCACCAGCGAAGAGACAAGCATCGAGAAGGCTGCAAAAGAAAGGGACAGCTTGACCACTACCATCTTGAAAGCCTTTATAGAGTCATTGGAAAGAAAAAAAAAAAGGCAAGATGACCATATCAAATATTTTAAGCTTCCATGACAAGAGGAAGCATGGTTGACTGGTTTCTTCTGGAAATGGAGACTAGAAAGTTTGTTCCAGATTTAGTCTCTTCCTTCCTCTGTGGCCTTGGGCAAGACTCTTAGCCTCTCTGTGCCTGTTTAACTGTAAAATTGGGATATTAGTGTTTCCCCTTCACAGGCTTCTAAGGTTTAGCATCTTTCAACAGTGATGTTGACCTGTTTAAAATAATACTACATATTATACCTTTCATGAGTCCAGAAAATTTGTAACCACATGACATTATCTGCCAAAGGAATAATTTAGTTTAAGTTGGCTTTAATTATATCATGTGTTCTTAACATTTCTGTGAACAGTGAAATTTATTTATTTAGTGGTCCTAAATGCTAATTTAAGAAAACCTCAATTATAATATTTTCTCACAGTGTCTGTTTTTCCCAAGACACACTCACACACACACACACACTTTCCTCATTTCCTCTTACCATTCTAAATTTTGAGGTTTTTTGTCCTCTCTGTAATTTCTCCCTTAGTAAGGTGGATTTTGTCAGTAGTAGTAACACTAAGCTTCTGAAAGCAATAAAACTAAATAATTAATACCACAAGGAAACACACAATGTCAGAACATGGTTGGTTCAACCAAGGGATAAGACTGTAATATGGTAAAGTGTCTTGTGAATTTCTAAGAGAGGGAAAACTTGCCTAACATTTTTATACCCCTTTACCATTGAATTCCCTCAGGTCTAGTGTTCTGGAGAAAACAATCTGGAAAAATAATTTGGGAATAACCTAAGGGTTTTGATACACCTGTGTTCTTTGAGCAAGGTGAGTAAAAGTGAGGCCTTTTAAACAACAAGGAAATTATTTCCAAAAGGAAATATGCTTGATTGAGAATTCACATTTGCCTTTAGAAAGAAGATGAAGGCAAAGGGATAGGCAGAGTATTCTTTTCTTCTCTTGCTCCCACCGGGAAGAATATGCTGCTATTACTTTTTTTTGGTTTGTTTGTGTGCTTTGATTCTTTCCTGTAGAAATAACAAGAATAGAAGTATTTGGTGTAATCTGACTTTCTCTCTTGTAAGTCTGTGCTAATTACCAGAGGGTCAAACAAATTGAACCTGTGGTTTATGACAGTTTTATAAATAAACATTTTATGTGTAATTGATCCTTAGCGTTCTTTGAAATGCCAATTAGGAAACTCTTGCTGCTTTATAGCCATTAGTCAGGGAGAGATGGACTGATGACTTCACAGTGGTGTGAGAATAACTCACTGCCTTACTCCGAAACGGTAAAGTTAAAAAGGGGCAAGTTACATCTTTCAGGTAAAAGAGGTGTATATGAAAATGAAAATCCATTAACAACTGCTGCAGCTGATAGCTAGGTAGCCACAGCACCCTTCTTGTAAGTGTCTTTGCACTGATTGCTTTGGGGGCCTGCCTTCCCCATTAAACCTTGGAGGTCAGAGATGACATCTTATTAGTTTCCTTTTTCCTGGAATGCTCTATGATGCTTAAATCAGATTAGGCACCTGTCATGTTTTTACTGAATTAAACTGACAGCAAGTGATTTGGAACAACAGTACTTATAAAAATATACTCACTAACACTTAGATACTGAAGCTGAGTCTTCTATTCAAAGTAAAATAGAGAAACACCATATTTACCTAGGTATTTCTGGCCAGAATATACAGCTCATTTGTGGCTGGAAAGGATGACAAAAAGTATAAATATCTTATAACGTGTATTGTTCAAATGTAATGTTTATCTACCTTATTTATTTTTTGAATCAATGTGGGGAACTTTACTAATATCCTGGGTAAATGTCACTACTTGGTTATAATCTGTTGAGGTGGTTTTGTATTCTTGATTCTTCTGTCGTGAAAGTAATCTTCAGTGCTCTGGGTCATCTGGAATGACCGGGAATAACCCTGCCCTCAATGTTCTCATCCAAAATTTTGATAAAGTATTACATCCATGGCCAATGAAAGAATTCAGTGGTGCAAAAATTCAGAATTTCATTTAACTAATCAACAGTCTTGGAATGTGGGTTTTCAGTCTCCAGCTATGTTCTCATCCAGCCTGGCCTTCTTTAATATATACAAGGATATACCAAGATCTTGTCAAATACTTGGCTGACAAAGATATATTTTGATTCTACTGTAATTGTAAATCTACCGTTACTATGGTATCTGTCCCAAAGCCGACACTTACCTATTGCATAATAGAGCTAAAAGAATCATGAAGATTGGCATGGTCGAGATTCTTAAGAACAGAAAGATCAGTGCATGCCAGATAGTGTTCACACTGGACTGCATATCTTCATATACTTGTCTTCACTGACATTAATACACTCATTGCCATTAAGCTTATATTTATGAAACATATGGCCAGTAACTTAGCTTCCTCAGGCTTCCTTGCCTTTGAGCTGTTGGGATGTGAATCATATACTTAATATGCTTGTTTTGTAATGCCTTCATTTTCCTCTGAAATGTCAAGTAAATTCCATAAAACACCTTTAGTTTATGGCTTTTGGATTTTAAGCATAGCCCTTTGAAGTTACAGACAAATCGTGGTGCCAGAGTGAATTAATTGGTACATTTCCCATAAGCTTTAAGAATATTTTTAAAACCAGAAAATTAAGTGAGAGAATTCCAGCATGTATGAAAATTTAATAAAGACAAACTAGTAATTTATATACACATATATTTAATCACATATATTATATAAAATATCATAAATGTATGTATTTAAAGGAATTACAAAATGAAATTTATAAAAAGGTACTAAGCAGAGATACTATGTGAACAAGTCAAAATACCATTTCCAACAAGGTGAAACTGTTAAACTAAATTAATTAATTAATTTCTGACACTGTCCTGTCAGCTCTTACTATCACAATGTTTTAAAATTACAAAGTGCTTTCCCATGAATTACCTCACATAAAACTCAAACCCATGCCTATGATTAAACATAAGGATGAAAAACAAATACCGAGAATCACTGTCATAGGCAACTTGCATCCAGTTTTGTAAATGTAGCTTAAGAAATTGATAATGCTTTCAGGTTGAATTTTAAAAGTCATTTCCTAAAAGAAAATATTAAATTATAAACTTTTATTCAAAATTGCTTACCATTTTATAAGGCCACAACATCTAAATGATGCTAAAATCAAAGTATAGGAATGGAACACTTAGAGGCAAGAGGCTGGGCCTGAGAATTTCAGTATTCCACCCATGAAGCTGTGGGTCCTAACATGCTTTTAAAAAGCCCCAGCTGAGCTGAGAATGGGAGAATCACTGCTTCTAATCTCAGCTTTACAGAGAACTTGCAATGTGACTTTGAGTAAATCACTTGACCTTTCTGAGCTTTTGATTCTCTGTAGGTAATAATCCTGGCCTTATCTCCCTCATTGTTTCAAAAATAAAATAAGATGGATGATTTATGTGAAAGCACTTTGCATAGTAAAATGTACTATATTATTATTCAAACAAGGCATTATCCTCTCAAACCTACTTAGAAGGGGGTTGTAAATGAAATACTGCATATTAATGTGATCTTGGTCTTCAGAGAACTTGGATTCTCTGGGCACCATTACAGTCTGAGCTGTTTTTCAGCACAGCATAAATTATGTGCTCCAAACAAGTCCTCAATACCCTTCAGAAGCCTGAGAGGCGAGTGTGAGGCTGCTTAGTGCCCCCAAAATAGGTACCACTGTAGAGAAAGGAAGAGCGTTTAAGAAAACAGTGAACAGGCTCTGCCTGCCAAGTCCGTGCGCAGTTTCTCATGTGCACGGGTGTTGAGAATAAAGAAAGCATGTCTGAAAACCCAAGTTTAGGAAGGAATTTCTATACCCTCTGGTTATTTTACCAAGTTACTATAATAGATGCATGTCCATGCATAAGTGTGAATATACACAAATATGACATTATAAAAGGAGATAGCTTTGCCACATTACACGCCCAATTCACAAAATGGCATCAGTTCCTCAAGCCTTATTTGCTATTGCAATTGGGTCCTTTTGCAAACATGTTTCAGGCATTTTTGATCCTCGAGTCATTTATCCATGCTGCAATATTCAAGGTATCCAGGAAGTGCATTTTCCCCCCACAATTGTAGGTTGCATCTCAGAAATAATTCTTTTCCTACTTAAAAGTCTTAGAAATGCCTGAATAGTTTGTTACCATTGTTTTTACAACCTTAGGGCTTTGGGACGAGGCATAACTTGGAAAAATTTGGTTATAACTTTTCTCAACCCGAGGACCCTGACTCAATCTGGGAATTCTCAGTGGCATTTTACTAGAACTACCAAGAATGTTCATCACCTGTGAGGTTTCAGAGGCTATAAGATCTCTAGAGCAAGGGCCCCTGTGTGCCCACATGCACCATGGCCTTTATTCTCCCACAGTCCCTTAAAGGTAATGGTAGTGCACTCTCCTAGGCACACAGTAAAAAAGCCTGATTCCTGGTCACCAAAGCCCATGGGGCTGCCATGGCTTCTGGAAGCCCTCACTATCAGAAAAGAATGTTTCTTCCTGCAATGTGGCTTAATGGTTAAGCATTTGAATTAAGCATGATATGGTTAATTTGATATCCCAGAACAATTGGGTATATGATTAAAGTTCTCTCAACTTCTCAGGTCCTCTTTCTTCATCTGACAAATGGACATCATAGTTTCTAAATAAAAGGATGGGGATGAGGATTAAATGAGATGGGTGCACAGAAAATGCCAGGTGCACTCAATCAATGGCAAGTAGTACTTGCAGTAAAACAACAGCTGTTGGAAGTACCACTCTCCACTGCTGCAATAGGAAAAAGTACACAGTTATAAAGGAAAGTAAACCTATTAAAAGACAGAAAAAAATATTCTTTAAACTAGAAGGGAGACATGCTATTCACATCCATTGGTAAGAGTGTAACTATGCAGACAGCTTTTCTGTCCATAAATCACAGGCCAGGTCACTAAAATTTGTACAAGGAAATCAGGAAGCGGTAGTCTCCACTCTCTTGGGTGAACTCCTGAACAGCTCTATGGCAAAGCAAGAGAGAAAGAATAAATCTAAAAATGCTTAGTACATTTGAAGTATTCATACATGTAGTTTAAGATGTATGTGATATTACAAAACAATGTACATCCATATATACACCTAGAACTATAAACTCCAGGCTGGAAGAACTGGCCTCCATGCCCTGGTACGGCTGCTCAGGTGCAATAGTGTCTTTAGTTTCTTTTTTCTTTTCTTTTTTTTTTTTTTTTTTTTTTTTTTTGAGACAGGCTCTCACTCTGTTGCCTAGGCTAGAGTGCAGTGGCATGATCTTGGCTCACGGCGACCTCTGCCTCCCAGGTTCAAGTGATTCTCCTGCCTCAGCCTCCCCAGTAGCTGGGATTACAGGCACATACAACCATGTCTGGCTTTTTTTTTTTTTTTTTTTTTTTTTTTTTTTTTTTTTTTTGTACTTTTAGTAGAGACAGGGTTTCACCGTGTTGCCCGGGCTAGTCTTGAACTCCTGACCTCAGGTGATCCACCAGCCTCGGTCTCTCAAAGTGCTGGGATTACAGGTGTGAGCCACAGTGCCCAGCCTGGTGTCTTTAGTTTCTAGTCTTGTCTTTTAAAGAAGAGATCAGGCTTGTCTGAGTAGTTCCTGTGGGCACAGCTGGGGATAGAAGCATCCCTGATTTATAGCATTGCCAATTTCCATGGTGTAAACACTCTCACCATGAGACTTCACTGAAAACAAAATTGAGAAGAGATGCACACAATGGTATCTCACGAGCCAGTGCTAAGAGGCTCACCACACCACTACATAAGCAGAACTGGCACTGAAGGTGGATGCTGTTCAGATGAAGATTTCAGCACACTGCACATCTCAAGTGACTTCTATGTGCCTGGTCCTATTTCTGTCTTCAGCCTGAATTATTACCATTTCCTTACATGTTTTTCCCCCGGATCTTACCTTTTTGTCTCTAAGTCCTTCCTGTTGCTCTGCTATGAAGTATGGGCAGTTTGCATCCTTCTGACTCAAGATAACAAAAGAGAGATGTAAAAAAATCAGTCATTTACAGAAATATGGGGACCTGGATTTCTAATAATGCTGTTAGTTTTTAAAAAGCTTATTTTATTCACGATTCACTATATTGTGTGTCCAGAGTAAGTTGCGGATATTCAAGTTCAGGTCCTTACAACTGCACATATGGTCTATTTTCCACACACTTTAATATGGTCTATCAACTTCCTCTCTCCCCACCCTACCCAGTCTGCGTAGCGCTGCCAGATACATCTTTCTGAAATAACACTTGGATCACATTTCTTACTCAGAAATTCTAGTGGTTTCCCAGTCCCTTCAGGAAAAAATCTCAAATTCTTAGCCCTCAAGGCTTTTCACAGTTAGAATACCAACGGCTTCAGGTGACTTTTCATCCCCTCCTCTCCTGAGCTTTTTACCCAAGCCTAACTGCCATCTGCTCCTGCCTCTGAACTCACATCTTCCTTTATAGAGAGAACATTTTCACTTTGTCTTCAACTGCTGTTTTGGATGCAATGCTTGTTTATCCCAAATTCGTATGTTGAAACCCTACCCTCTAATGTGATGGGTAGGTGTTAGGAGATGGGGTCTGTGGGAGGTAAGTAGGATTAGATAAGGTCGTGAGGGTGGAGGCTTCATGAATGAGATTAGCGCCCTTATAAGATGAGACATGATTTTAGCATGCTTCCTTTCTCTCTCTTTCTCTTCCTCCCCACAACCCACTGCCATGTGAGGATAATGAGAAGGTAGCCATCAGCAAACCAAGAGGCAAACCCTCACCAGACACTCAAATATTTTAGCACCTTGATCTTGAACTTCCCAGTCTCTAACTGTAAGATATAAATATTTGTTATTTAGGCCACTCTATGGTGTTTTGTTACTGTAGCCCAAGCTAAGACAATGACTAAACTCATACTTTCTTCAGTCCCACCTTCAAAGTGTACTTTTTCTGTCACTCTATTCTGACAATCCTATGTGATTTTCTGTTTTTCTCTGAATTCACTCAGTTGTCTTATCCATACCTCTTAAATTGCTCACATAATACATGTTTGCTACTGCATCTACTTGTTTACGCAATCTGCTCAAGTGGGTTACCAGCATGAAAAGCACCAGGATATCTTTGACTATTCTGCCAGCATTCTCCAATAAATTTTTCTGTTATGATATAAATATTTTATATCCCCACTGTCCAATATGATAGCCATTAGCTACATTGTGGCTATTGAGTACCTGACATATGGCCAGTGCAAATGGGAACTGTGCTGTACTTTTATTTATTTTAATTCAATAAAATTTAAACAGTCACAGGTGACTAGTAGCTACATACTGGACAGCATAGATAGACCCTCCATGACCATAGCACAGTGTCTTTTACTCTGGAGCTGCTCAACAATTATTTGTTAAAGGAATCAATGAAACTCCCTTATAAGTCACATAACCCCAAACTGCCTTATAGCGCATTCCTGCTTTCTAATCATCCTTTCCTACATTCTGTGATCATGTCCTCTTTGACCTTTCTAATTTCCCAAAACCCTTTTGGGTAATCTTGTTTACAATAGCCACGGGATGGATTTAGATGTTCACCAGTACACAGTCTGCTTCCAGCCCACTAAGACTCTCTAAGGTGAGCTCTGAGCATTTCAAGATTAGAGCTTCTGAGAGAAAACTATTTGTTTGGACAGACTCATCTCCACTCTTCAGGGCCAATATGCCAAAACCTAGGTGTTTTGTTTGTTTATTTGTTTGTGACAGAGTTTCACTCTTGTTACCCAAGCTGGAGAGCAATGGCATGCTCTTGGCTCACTGCAACCTCTGCCTCCCCAGGTTCAAGTGATTCTCCTGCCTCAGCCTCCCGAGTAGCTGGGATTACAGGCATGTGCCACCCCCACCCTTGGCTAATTTTGCATTTTTAGTAACAATGGGATTTCTCCATGTTGGTCAGACTGGTCTCAAACTCCTGACCTCAGTTGATCTGCCTGCCTGGGCCTCCCGAAGTGCTGGGATTACAGGTGTGAGCCACCATGCCCAGCCACCTAGGTGTTATAGTCTACAGACTTTCTAGAAACTGTCCTACCACTTTGGGTCATTTTTGTCATGCTGTTTAAATACAGAAAAGTCTAAATTTCAGTTTCTCATAGATGAAACATGGTTAATCCTCATTAGAAAACATAAAATAGTTTAATTTGTAGCAAATAATCTTATGTATTATTGTGCATTCACTTGCACAGATGGCAGAACAGTTCGTTTGCAATTTAAGGAGTCTAAAATAATGTAAACACTCTGTTTCAGTGGCATTGAAGAAAAACTAAAAAATTCTTTTCTCAAACAACTTGGAAAATGCTAAACTTCATTGAGAAATAACTTAGGATATAATTTTAAAGTGAAATGGACCTTAGACATTAGTGAGTCCATCACACTCATTTTACACTTAACAAATATAATTGTGGTCATTTAAAATTTTTTTAATAACACTATTAGTAAATGTTTGACTACAGCAGAGATAAATAGAAATTTATCCTATTTTTGTAGAATTCTCCATTAATTAACAGACTCTTAGTTTATAGGACTATTAAAACTGATTTTATTTACAATAAGCAAATTAAATTAGATCACTGAACTTTATAAACATAAAAAGTAAAATGTTGTTTTTATTTTTCACTCTCTAGCAATCATTTGGAACCAGGTAATGTAATAACATCTGTCTCCTACAAAAAGTTCAATGTCTGTAAGAAAAGGAAACATTTACTTATTTGTCCTGTGTTTTTATTAGACACTGGGCTTTGCAGATGCCACTTTCTATGAATAGTTCACCCCAAAATTTGGCCGTATTCCTTACTAGCTTCTGTTTCTTAGAAGGCATTTAGAATTGCATCACGTTTTGATTTAGCACATGTGCACATTCACACACACACACACACACAAATGAGAATTGAGAGTCAAATGTAATTAAATATTTTATAGTACAACATAAGTCACAGAAGATATATTTTCTGAAGTTTGTGTTAACCAATAAATACTCTGTAGAAAAATTAGAAAACACTCCTAGGCAACTAATCATTTTATATTTTGCTTTCCATTCCCATACAATCTTTGACTTCCAATTACACTGAATTATGGGACCTGTTACACTACACAATGATTGTATTGTTCTACTGCAAATCCACAATTTCAGCATCAAAAGGAATACAAATGTGCTTTCAAGATAGTGATACTAAAATGTATTCTCTGTCAATTGACAATTTCTCTAGGTCTAAATACAATAGACTATAAAAAGACATTCTGGATGGCAAGATTAATAATTTAGCACACTTAAATGAATGCAATGTTGTTATCTCTGAATTCTCATAGAACCTAACTAAGTCAAAAGATGCTACCAGAATATTTTGCCAGTTAGAGGTTATGTAGCACTTTATAGTATAGATAAGACTAAAGTGTACAAAATTAAATATTTTATACAGGAGTATCCTAATGAAGAGGTTATTAATTGTTCTACCTTTAAAATTTCCTTACATTCATTCACCTACCTATTGGTTTTCCCTAATAATGTGCTCATAAATCCCCTTCTACACAAAATACAACGGTCCTCTTTAGGTCAGCATGTTGTGTTTATCTTAGATTACAATTTGGATGTTACACTATACCAGGATTTTTTTTTTTTTTTATTGTTCTGTTTTGTCGTAAGTTCTCAGTTTAGCATCTAGGATAATCAATTTGGTCTGAGACACACAGATACTTCATACTACATCACTATAACCCGTTGGACCGATGACCCAAAGGCAGTTACTGATTTGTGTTTTTACTAGAAACAGTTCCAAACTGCTGAGCCACTCACTTTTTCCAACAGCATGCTCACAATCAGTCTAATATCTTTCTTCACCAGCAAATGCACAGCATGAAACAGGTCCATATTTTAAACAACTTAGCTTACATTGTATTCAAGACAACAGACATTAGAGTTAGTTGGTGTATTCCAACAGCACTGAGACAGTGTGAAGGCAGTATGTGGCTCTCTTGAGAAACAGTCATAGCTGAAGCTATGACTCAAAACCAGGTCCAGTGAATAATTTACTAATCAATTGCATAACACAATAAAAAAATTCTCATGTTTAAAAAAGAAGAAATTTCTAAAAGCACAAAAGATTTCTTGGCTGTAATAAAATAATACAAAATATAATAATGAATAAATAATATAAAATACAATAAAATAATAATGAAGCCAAATGCTGTCTTTATTATGAGATAAATATATATTATAAATATGTAGGTTAATATATAAATGTAGAATATATGTATATATAAATGTATATATAAATATAGAATTATATATATTCTAATGCCTCATTAAATGGTAAGATATGTTAAAATCAGTATAATTTTGCATTTAGAATAGAAAATATTAAAAACATATCAACAATATTATAGTTAAAACAGAAGTACTTTGTAAAATAGTAAACGTAGCATGATGTAATGCTTTTTGAGAAACATACATACATAAATCAAACTGTTAATGATTATCTTTAGGTAGTATTTTATTTTTTTCCTTTTTTAAGCTACTTATACTTTTTCTGTGATAAGTAGGAATTAATTTTTGAATTTAAAATAGTTTAAGATCCAGCAATCCCACCATTGGGTGTATACACACACACACACACACACACACACACATGAAGGAAATAAAATCATTATGTCAAAGAGATCTCTGTCTGCACTCCCACGTTCATTGCAGCATTATCACAATAGCCAAAATATGGAATCAACTTAAGTGCTCATCAACAGATGAATGAATAAAGAAAATGATGTGGTATGTATACACAACAGAATACTACACAGCTTTAAAAAGGAAGGAAATCCTGTCATTTGCAATGACATGGATGAGCCTACAGGACATTATATTAAGTGAAATAATCCAGTCACAGAAAGTCAAATATCACATCACATTATCTCATACATATGTGGAATCTAAAAATGTTGAACTCACAGAAGTAGCAAGTAGAATGGTGTTTACCGTGGGCTGGGGTAGCAGAGATTGGGGGAAAAAAATAAAATCATTTAAATTTTTCAAAGAACACCTATTGACTGGAGCTAGTAGCAGTTTACTCTGTAGCAATATCAGCAACAGCAGTAACCATAATGATGAGAACAAACACATCGTGCTTAATGCATGCCAAGCACTGTTCTAAGCTCTTTTTATATATTGATTCATGTAATGCTTACTGAATTCTGAAGTTTTTATTTAACTCTTGTTAGTGGGCACTTCCTGTCTTGCAGAGGAGCCTTCATTTCTTTGACCAATCTCTCTCTTGATTTCTGCTGTTGAAGATCTCTGGAGCAGTAGTGAGTTTACTTTAGCCACTGAGTCCCTCCCTTGACATCTTAGGAGAATTTTGGAGATAGACAATACAGGCCTGTTACGACAGCCCCATTACTATCAGTGACAACATGTTCTCCTTCCAGCTTTGTGCACCAGCATCACTAGCAGGTTACCCATAATCTCGTGGTTACAAGATGGTTGCTATAACCGGACCACGATTGCCTCATTCCAGGTAGAGGGATAACAAAGAGGCCCATTTATTTCAAGGGAAAGAGAATTCAGAATACTTGCACTGGTGGCAGAAGTATCATCCCAATTATCAAGCACTTAGACTGAACATACTAATAATTTGTGTCCGGCTAGTAGAAAAAAAATACTCTCTGTCCATACTAATTATTCTTATTTTGCCATAAAAAAAAATATTGCTCTGGAGCCTCATTCGACATTCACAATTGATTGAATGGTTCATACACAGTCAATTCACATTGTCAAATTCAATGAAAATATCCCATTTCTGAAAGTGAAATTTTCAGTCTACTGTGATTCACTTCTCTTGAGTCAGTCCCACTGCTGAGTTTTTGTGCCCCCACCAGAGACTTGGTATGGATGATGAAACAAGATTTTTTTCTCTGCTGCCTATTTGCTGAATGGCTACTTAGCAAGTCACCTGACTCATTCATGAATTGAGCGGCAACTGTGTGCCAGGCACAGAACTTGAGATACGCATGTGAAGATGTACAGACATAAATATCACAGGATTCTACCTCTTATGGTCATATATGTTTAGTGTACATGTGGAGAAATGTTGGGAGGCAGGAAGAAAGATATGGAACAAGTAATACAATGGGTATAATATACGCCACTAGAACAAAATACAAATTACTAGAGAAATAGAAAGGGGGAAAAGTCTTTCATCTGGAAAATACATTCCTCTGAGTTCACTAAAAGCACATTACGAATACTACTGTCCACTAGGATTATAACACCTTATCTCCTATGTATAAATCAGTTTAATATAAGCACACATTAGGCATAAAGCACAATGAGATTTATTACACTTGATCTTAGCCAAAAGGCCGAGAAGCGATGCAATGAGATTTATTTATATTCTTTAGCAATTCTGTAATGGGGAAAAGGGGGCTTTACATCCCCATTAGCACAATCCTATCAGCAGGTATAATGGGAATAGCCAGGATATTAAATCAATGTATTTTCATCCTAGGTGACTCTTACCTTCTAGTTTTTCAATTATTCTTTATACACAAACCAAGCCTGGCCACCTCATATTTTAGAGTCCTTTCCTTTGTATGTAGAAGTTATCTCTGCCACCCGTGAAAGCTAAGCCATGAAGCTACTGAAATAGATGTGACCTAAGAAGTGTTTCGGCCGGGCGCGGTGGCTCAAGCCTGTAATCCCAGCACTTTGGGAGGCCGAGACGGGCGGATCACGAGGTCAGGAGATCGAGACCATCCTGGCTAATACGGTGAAACCCCGTCTCTACTAAAAAAAATACAAAAAACTAGCTGGGCGACGAGGCGGGCGCCTGTAGTCCCGGCTACTCGGGAGGCTGAGACAGGAGAACGGCGTGAACCCGGGAGGCGGAGCTTGCAGTGAGCTGAGAGCCGGCCACTGCACTCCAGCCTGGGCAGCAGAGCAAGACTCCGTCTCAAAAAAAAAAAAAAAAAAAAAAAAGAAGTGTTTCAACTAGAAAGCTGGTAAGAAGATACAATAGGAAGCCAATTCTTCAAACACAGTAGAATGTAAAGAAAAGTAAAGAGGTGATAGAGTCAGATTATTAAGTGTTTAATCCTTGCTGCTCCCTAACATATTGGGAAATCCAGGAACACGGGAGCTAGTGACCGACTTTCTCTGGTGTAATTTGTGGGGTGGAGAAGCTCTACATTTTTCGCTGTGTCTCATTCAGCATGCCACCAGTATACAATACAGCATCAAGAGAGATGACCCTTGATAGCCTGAAGTAGTACTCCTCTGTGTGGGATATACTTGGAGCCTGTAAACTCCAATGATGGCAAGACAGAAGTGTTGGGAGAGCTGGCAGAAGCCTGGCCAGAAGCAAGGGCAGCATAGTGTGGAGATCAGAGACTTTAGGCAATGGCCGAAGCCACACGTGTCTCAGCATGATCTCTGCAGTCCATGACGAGACAGCTACCTATCAGCAGACCCCCATGGGTTGGCACAGACTAACTTCCTCACCACAGAGCCCAAGAACAAACAGTGCACCAAACAAGGACCTGCATTCACAGAAGCTTGACCCTGCTGCATCAGGATTATAAGATTGCCCCCTGGCCTCAAACCCCCAGACATATGGCACCATCTCGGGGAAGAAGAGGGAAACAGTTGGGAAATCTGACAGACTGAACATTTACCCTAAAGAGGATGAGTCATCCAAAAGAAATTATCTAAACAGGAAGAGACAGAAATGTAGTTAACTAGCAAGATTAAAGCACCCTAACCCCCAACCCTATGCCCTTAATAAGCAGAGTTAATAAGCTCAGGGAAAAATTAAATCATTATCAAAAGATTCCCCCAAGCTTCTGAAAAGCCTAGAGAGGGAATTACATGGAGTAGTATTCACAGGGCAAATGTCATTTATCCTATTACATTTATCCTATTACACCTAGCAGTCAAAAGCTGCTCCCTTTGAAGCAAGGTGGCCCTCATTCAGTTGACAATTTGGACTGATTGTATTGGAAGAAAAGTGCCCCTCAGTCAGTAGATCTTGATGTCAATAGAGATCACTTTTTAATCAGCTGCTTGCTGCTACTTGCTTTGCTCTGCAAAGTGGGGGGTCAGGGACAAAGGGCTAGCCACAGTGACTTCCTCCTAGTTCTGTTCCTCCTATGTTATGGCCCCTAGACTCACTGTCCCCAAGTATTATGAGATAGATAACAATAAAAAAGTAAAACCTGTTCACAAACTGGGGGCACGTTTTGGCAGAGTGGAAAAAAAATCTGAGTTAGGAGACAGTAGACAGAGCAGCTGGTAACAATTTTGTCACTAACTTTCCAAGTTTCCACACAATGTGTATTATTTAGGGGAAAAATGCCAAATAAGTTTGGAATGCTGAGTTAAGTAAAGTTAAGCAGATGTCTTATCTGAAGAGCTACCTCTAATAAAGCTAATATTTATAAGTATGCAGTTTCCCAAACTTATTCCAGTGGTTTGCTGCAGCTGGCCCATACCAGCTCAAGGTTGTGGCATCTCTTTCCAACTCTGAGTTCAGTGATGTCACTGTGGTAGTTTGAAATTGGCCATGGTGAGAGTAGCTATGCCATAGAAATTGACAGTTACTGACAGGTTTTCTTTACCGCCATACCATTGTCTTAGAAAACACTTGTTAATAAAACATGTCACAGGACTAGTGCATGAGTATTCTACTGCTGTTTTAACAACTTACCACAAATTGAGTAACTTATAGCAACACAAATGTATTGTGTTATAGTTCTTAGGTAGAAATCTGACACAGATCTCACTGGGCCACAGTCAAGGTGTCTGCATTCCTTTCCAAAGGTTCTAGGAGAGAGTTCATTTCCTTACCTTTTCCAACTTTTAGAGCCATCTGCATTCCCTGACTCAGGGCCCCCTTTCTTTACCTTTAGAGACAACAACAACAACAACAACAACAACAACAACAACAACAACAGACTGGTCCCTTCTCACAGGGCAGCACCTCTTCTACACCCTTTTCTACTTTTAAGGACCCGGTGATTATAATGGGTTTACCCAAATAATCCAGGATAAAGTCTCTATTTTCAAGTCAGTTGATTAGCTACCATAATTCCACCTGCAATCATAACTACCCTTTGAAATGTCAAGTAATATAGTCACAGGATCCAGGGAGTAGGATGTGGACAACTTTGAAGGTGCCATTATTTTGTCTGATACAACTAGTGTTCCAAGGAACACACTTTAGAAAGACTCACAAAAGCCTTGTGATGGAAAGTGCATTGGGCTACCCACTTTCTAAGTTTTCTTCAGTAAATTATATATCTTTTTAGAGCTACAGTAAATTGCTCTATGCAATGAGGCTAATGTTTTCTTGACCTGCTTGGCAAAGTTGTTTGATAGACACGACAATGTCTTAAAAAGTGATGAGACTCCCTACATGTGTAATATATCATTATTCTTAATAATAGTTAATATAATACACGTTTTTGTTTAAGTTCAAAATAATTCCCATAGTTTGTAACTCAATTGTCTTCTAGCAGTATCTTCCCAAAAAGATAGGCTAGCTCTGGCCAGTGCCAAGAGGAGAGTGTGTGAAAATTGAGACCAAAGGCACATGCGCAGACTTTGATCATTTTAGATTTTTACTTGAGCCTGAATCTAGAATAAGACTTCTCAGAATCTTTAAAATTAGTGAAACACCTGAAAAAAATGCAGGATCCTGTAGGTCTTTCAGGACTAGATCTGTGCAAATTCCCATTTGTGTGCCCATTCTTTGCTTTCTCCCTCACTTCAACTTTGTCTGTAAAATTCTGTAAGCCACAATACAGATAATCAGGCCAATATGGGGTAAAGAATGGGAAAATTTTAAAATAAATATTCCCTTTTAGACACAAGGTGAAATCCAGATCCTTCCCATGGTGAGTCATAGAACTCAACATTCTCAAGTCCTAAGTATTGGTGGCTGAGTTGATGACTCTCTGCATTTTAAATAAATTATTGCGTTACTGATTGAAATGTAACCTTTACTTTTTCCTGTTTAAATATTTGGTGCTTTGTCTTCTGTCACCTGTATATCCTGAGGTTACATAATTTAAAATTTGAATTCAGGTTGCTAATCACCAACTGCTGGCCCTTTTATATACTCAAACATTTACACCGTTTTAGGGGTCTTATTACACAATTGTCTCCTGTACCATCATCAGCTTTGAGATGCAGCTGATAAAGAGTATTAAGGAAGGAACTTTAAATGAACTATAGATTTTGCACAGAAAATAAATTATAATAAACTATGTGTTCAATGTGACTGTGCAGAATTTTGACCTGTTTCACTCCACCTCATTTTGGGCCAAGGCAAGTAGCTACAAGTTGTTAGTTATCAGCCTTTGATAAACCTGACACTACCCAGCTGGGTTATATAATCCACCACCCTCTGGTCCTGGAAATGGCTGTGCCTTTGGAATCTGTGTCACATTATGCTGGCATCAACAAAACCAGCCAGGTAAGATGGTGACCTGGGCAGAGCTAAGATTACAAGAACAGGATCACTTTCTGTTTTGTGTTGACTCCATTGTGAGGATTGTGAGTGTCAGATTTTTAGTCTTTGGTGCTGGGGCTTTTCTGATAACCTTGTCAGGGCCCAAACTAACCTGTCCTTTCTGGGCTGTACTCCAAGGAGCTAGGAGGGGATTAGTAGCAGCAGCAGTATCTTGGCAAAAGGAGTCTTGAACCAGCCTTGACCAACCAGCGGGGCTTCTGTGGGCTAGTTCTGCCTGTGCACCATGTTGATGTGAGTTTTCATTAGTTTTGCCTTCTTGAGAATGACAGAAGCTTTCAGATCAGAAATGTATGAAATGTACATGTACAAGGAGAATAAATAAGCCTTGAAACCTAGAACTATGTCCACAGGAAATGAGAAAAGGAAATGCTAAAAACAAAAATGTGTTAAGTGTGGAGAGGGAGAAATAATTACGAAATCTAGTTGTAACCTTTCTATTTCAAAGAGTATTTGAAAGCAGATATCTACATAAGTATATATACATATATACACACACATACATGCATGCAAATATATGTGTGTGTGTGTATACACACACACACACACACATACACATTTTACATTTGGTTTAGGCCCTGAGCTCATTCAACAAAAACTGGTATGCCCAAAAGAATAATAGAGCATAACTAGCATAATAATACTGCTCAATAAAATCAGCTGTGTAGGTTTCCAAAGGAATAGCATCATTTTACGGAAAGAGTTCAGATTACAAAGGAAATGTAAGAATAACCCCAGAGTGACAAGGCACGGTGTCTCATGCTTGCAATCCCAGCACTTTGGGAGGCTGAGGCAGGCAGATCACTTGAGTTTAGGAATTCGAGACCAGCCTGGCCAATGTGGCGAAACCTTGTCTCAACTAAAAATACAAAAATTAGCTGGGCATGGTGGTGCACGCCTGTAGTCCCAGATACTTGGGAGGCTGAGGCACGAGAATCGCTTGAACCCAGGAGGCGGAGGTTTCAGTGAGCTGAGATCGCAACACTGCACTCCAGCCTGGGTGACAGAGTGAGACACTGTCTCAAAAACTACAATAATATTATTAACAATAAAATAACCCCAGGGCAGTCCTAGGGAACACAGGAAATAGATATCTAACAAGGTGTGGGCTTTTCATGAGGTATCAAGGGCTACGTCTGCTGAAGGTAATTCAATTCAATTAAAATGTACCTGTCAGATCCTCCACTAAGGTATTGTTCTAGATTCTGCAGAAGACACCAAGGCTGGTGATGCAGGGGGCCTGCTGTTATGAAATCTATGATCTTGGTAGCTGGATGGAGGAGAGAGTTGGTAGGAGGAAACATATTAGGTAGAATATATTTCTAGGCAGCTAGAATTAGAATCAAAGTTTCAATGTAGTCAAAAAGCACACCTCTCTGAAAATATAACTCAAAATATCTCAACCTCTCTGAAACCTAGGGAGACCTCCGGGTTTCCTTGTTACTATGTCTTCTTTATCTCATCTTTATGGAATCCGTTTCCTCCCCATAAGATCACCTTCACTACTGAGCACTCCTTTTTGTTAATACCATCTCACTCTAATCGCTCATGCATTCCAGCTCAGCTGCCTATTAAGAATGGTTATACGTAGTTGTATGTTTCCATGGTGTGTGTAATTTTACATATTTCTGCAGTGACTGTACATTTTTGAGATGTTTGTGCTTTTCTACCTTTTGCATAAGATGGTAAGTTCCTTTAAGGATAAAAACTCTATTCTCTTCCTTATAAGGCCCCACATCTTCTCATAAAGACTTTGACACTGTAGGTATGCATAAATCTGCTATTCTTATGTTAATCCACATTTATTACAGAAGCAGAAATTTGAGTTCTTTTTCATCCTCTGGATCTTAATTTTTTTGTTCTCAATAATGGACAAGGGCTCTGTGAGAGAATCTCTGAGAATCTTTCCTCGTGGATGGTAGTGTGACACAGTAACCTGGTTGGAGATAGAGAGTCTTTGAGGAAACTGAGCCAATCAAGTCAGATCCTCTTGATATAGTTTGGATGTGTGTCCCCACTCAAATCTCATATTGAAATGTAATCCCCAGTGTTGAAGATGGGACCTGGTGGGAGGTGACTGGATCGTGGGGGCAGATTTCTCATGAATGGTTTATTACCATCCCCTTGTTGCTGTCCTTGTGATAGTGAGTTCTCATGAGATCCAGTTGTTTAAAAGTGTGTAGCCCCTCCCCTCTCACTCTCTTTCTCCTGGTCTGGCCCTGTGAGGTGCTTGCTCCCTCTGTCTTCCGCCATGACTGTAAGTTTCCTGAGGCCTCCCTAGAAGCTGAGCAGATGCCAGCATCATGCTGCAGCCTCAGAACCATGACCCAATCAAACCTCTTTTCTTATAAATGATACTGTCTCACGTATTTCTTCATAGTAATGTGAGAGTAGGCTAATGCAGTCTTCAAAAGCTCAGTGACCCTGGAAAGAAACATGTCCAAGGGTTCAAAGAAGCCGCTAGTCCCAGAATAGATTAGGTGTATGTAATGCTAATATGAGTTTAGTGGGGATAAGTACAAAACATATAATCAGTCAGCACTCAGCAAAATTTAGTCTTTCACTATCTCTCTTGTGTCAGTAAAGTATTCATCTCACATGGAATGAAAAGGGTCTATGCAAATTGAAATAGAGTCACCAAGGAGTCACGGAGTAAACAATCTGAGTGCTATCTACAACACTTGAATGAAGCTGATTCAGAGAAAAGCTATGCCTTCTGGTGCACTTTCAAGGCAAGATCAGAATTCCACGACAATCATCAACAAATCAAATCTGTTCATCTCCCCTTGCATCTTAGTGGCCTTGTGGCAGGGCTGACCAATAAAACAGAAGTGATTTCCAAGGTCAGGTCACAAAAGGCCATGCAGCTGCCATCTTTTTTGCTGGAATTCACATTCATAAGGTCAGCTACCCAGAGGCTACCATGCTGAGAGTAAGCTCGAGCCACATGGACAGCCCATGCGTCAGAGCTCTGGTTGATTAAACTATCTGAGCCCAGCCTTCAGGTCATGTCAGTCCTGGGTACCAGACATATAAGTGAAGAAGCCTCCAGATGAATGTAGCCTCTCATGGTCTGATTTATGCCCCGTATTTCAAATCTTCCAGAGCTGAAGCTTCCAACAGGTGAAGCAAAAATAAGCTATCTCTGCTGTGCTCTGTCTGAATTCCTAATCCACAAAATACATAAGCAAAATAAAATGTTGCTTGATGCCTCCATTCTCCTTCTGCTTTTGTGGAAGATTGAGAAGACAGATTAAGACTATTTTATTTATTATCTATCAAATTACCCCATTTTTGTGATTCAATGACAAATATTAAATTCCATCTATCATCAGAAGAATGAACACCTAGTGTATGGTTTCTGATAGGTAGTCTGTGAATTTTGCTAAACTACACACACACAAAATTGTGTCCAGTGGGCAAGTTTATACTCCTTGTTTCTTCATCAGAACGGGAAGACGTAGAGAGGTCCTATGCTGGGTACACTGAAAAAAATACTAGCCTCCTCACTCACAGCTGACATGACCTGAAGTAGAATGAGGCAAACACCAACTCTGACCTATGGATCATCTCAAGAGATGAGATATCACAGTCCCTTTCCATGAACACATGATTAATAGAAAGAAATGGTGAAGTGTTTATTAACGAAATAGCAAGAATGTTAGCAACACTGTTATACTAGCATAGGATAATGCCAGTGAAGTAAAAAAAAATTTTTTTTACCTGAAGACATAGGCTAGAGATTCTTAGAATAGTCACACTTTTCAAATATTGAAAGAATAGTGTTTACAGTAAGAATGGAGAAAGGGTTAAAAGCAGGAAAAAGGCATGGCAAGGCTAATAAAATAAGGACAACTTCCTAAAGATAGTACTGATTCAACTATTCTGTAAATGCATCCAAAGTACATTATATTTATTACCAGGTGTGCACTATTTCATTAAATATTAATAGAGCTCCAAGTTATGTAGCATATTTCAAACTTAAACTGAAACAACACTATTCAGGCTACAAGCCAAAATGCAATATGTTTTAGTATAATTAAAGGTAATTTTTATGACTGAAGTTTAATAATATTTTCTTTTTTTTTCTTTTTTTTTTATTATACTTTAAGTTCTAGGGTACATGTGCATAACGTGCAGGTTTGTTACATATGTATACTTGTGCCATGGTGGTGTGCTGCACCCATCAACTCGTCAGCACCCATCAAGTCATCATTTATATCACGTATAACTCCCAATGCAATCCCTCCCCCCTCCCCCCTCCCCATGATAGGCCCTGGTGTGTGATGTTCCCCTTCCAAGTCCAAGTGATCTCATTGTTCAGTTCCCACCTATGAGTGAGAACATGCGGTGTTTGGTTTTCTGTTCTTGTGATAGTTTGCTAAGAATGATGGTTTCCAGCTGCATCCATGTCCCTACAAAGGACACAAACTCATCCTTTTTTATGGCTGCATAGTATTCCATGGTGTATATGTGCCACATTTTCTTAATCCAGTCTGTCACAGATGGACATTTGGGTTGATTCCAAGTCTTTGCTATTGTGAATAGTGCCGCAATAAACATACTTGTGCATGTGTCTTTGCAGTAGAATAATTTATAATCCTTTGGGTATATACCCAGTAGTGGGATGGCTGGCTCATATGGTACATCTAGTTCTAGATCCTTGAGGTATTGCCATACTGTTTTCCATAATGGTTGAACTAGTTTACAATCCCACCAACAGTGTAAAAGTGTTCCTATTTCTCCACATCCTCTCCAACACCTGTTGTTTCCTGACTTTTTAATGATTGCCATTCTAACTGGTGTGAGATGGTATCTCATTGTGGTTTTGATTTGCATTTCTCTGATGGCGAGTGATGATGAGCATTTTTTCATGTGTCTGTTGGCTGTATGAATGTCTTCTTTTGAGAAATGTCTGTTCATATCCTTTGCCCACTTTTGGATGGGATTGTTTGTTTTTTTCTTGTATATTTGTTTGACTTCTTTGTAGATTGTGGATATTAGCCCTTTGTCAGATGAGTAGATTGCAAAAATTTTCTCCCATTCTGTAGGTTGCCTGTTCACTCTGGTGGTAGTTTCTTTTGCTGTGCAGAAGCTCTTTAGTTTAATTATATCTCATTTGTCAATTTTGGCTTTTGCTGCCATTGCTTTTGGTGTTTTAGACATGAAGTCCTTGCCCATGCCTATGTCCTGAATGATACTACCTAGATTTTCTTCTAGGGTTTTTATGGTATTAGGTCTAACATTTAAGTCTCTAATCCACCTTGAATTAATCTTCATATAAGGAGTAAGGAAAGGATCCAGTTTCAGCTTTCTACTTATGGCTAGCCAATTTTCCCAGCACCATTTATTAAATAGGGAATCCTTTCCCCATTTCTTGTTTCTCTCAGGTTTGTCAAAGATCAGATGGCTGTAGATGTGTGGTATTATTGCCGAGGACTCTGTTCTGTTCCATTGGTCTATATCTCCGTTTTGGTATCAGTACCATGCTGTTTTGGTTACTGTAGCCTTGTAGTATAGTTTGAAGTCAGGTAGCGTGATGCCTGCAGCTTTGTCCTTTTGACTTAGGATTGTCTTGGCAATGCGGGCTCTTTTTTGGTTCCATATGAACTTTAAAGCAGTTTTTTCCAATTCTGTGAAGAAACTCATTGGTAGCTTGATGGGGATGGCATTGAATCTATAAATAACCTTGGGCAGTATGGCCATTTTCACAATATTGATTCTTCCTATCCATGAGCATGGTATGTTCTTCCATTTGTTTGTGTTCCTCTTTGATTTCACTGAGCAGTGGTTTGTAGTTCTCCTTGAAGAGGTCCTTGACATCCCTTGTAAGTTGGATTCCTAGGTATTTGATTCTCTTTGAAGCAATTGTGAACGGAAGTTCATTCATGATTTGGCTCTCTGTTTGTCTGTTACTGGTGTATAAGAATGCTTGTGATTTTTGCACATTAATTTTGTATCCTGAGACTTTGCTGAAGTTGCTTATCAGCTTAAGGAGATTTTGGGCTGAGACAATGGGGTTTTCTAAATATACAATCATGTCATCTGCAAACAGGGACAATTTGACTTCTTCTTTTCCTAACTGGATACCCTTTATTTCTTTCTCTTGCCTGATTGCCCTAGCTAGAACTTCCAACACTATGTTGAATAGGAGTGGTGAGAGAGGGCATCCCTGTCTTGTGCCAGTTTTCAAAGGGAATTTTTCCAGTTTTTGCCCATTCAGTATGATATTAGCTGTGGGTTTGTCATAAATAGCTCTTATTATTTTAAGGTACGTTCCATCAATACCGAATGTATTGAGCGTTTTTAGCATGAAGGGCTGTTGAATTTTGTCAAAAGCCTTTTCTGCATCTATTGAGATAATCATGTGGTTCTTGTCTTTGGTTCTGTTTATATGCTGGATTATGTTTATTGATTTGCGAATGTTGAATCAGCCTTGCATCCCAGGGATGAAGCCCACTTGATCATGGTGGATAAGCTTTTTGATGTGCTGCATGAATTCGGTTTGCCAGTATTTTATTGAGGATTTTTGCATCAATATTCATCAGGGATATTGGTCTAAAATTCTCTTTTTTTGTTGTGTCTCTGCCAGGCTTTGGTATCAGGATGATGTTGGCCTCATAAAATGAGTTAGGGAGGATTCCCTCTTTTTCTAGTGATTGGAATAGTTTCAGAAGGAATGGTGCCAGCTCCTCCTTGTACCTCTGGTAGAATTCAGCTGTGAATCCATCTGGTCCTGGACTTTTTTTGGTGGGTAGCCTATTAATTGTTGCCTCAATTTCAGAGCCTGCTATTGGTCTATTCAGGGATTCAACTTCTTCCTGGTTTAGTCTTGGAAGAGTGTAAGTGTCCAGGAAATTATCCATTTCTTCTAGATTTTCTAGTTGATTTGCATAGAGGTGTTTATAGTATTCTCTGATGGTAGTTTGTATTTCTGTGGGGTCGGTGGTGATATCCCCTTTATCATTTTTTATTGCGTCTATTTGATTCCTCTCTCTTTTCTTCTTTATTAATCTTGCTAGCGGTCTCTCAATTTTGTTGATCTTTTCAAAAAACCAACTCCTGGATTCACTGATTTTTTGGAGGGTTTTTTGTGTCTCTATCTCCTTCAGTTCTGCTCTGATCTTAGTTATTTCTTGCCTTCTGCTAGCTTTTGAATGTGTTTGCTCTTGCCTCTCTAGTTCTTTTAATTGTGATGTCAGAGTGTCAATTTTAGATCTTTCCTGCTTTCTCTGGTGGGCATTTAGTGCTATAAATTTCCCTCTACACACTGCTTTAAATGTGTCCCAGAGATTCTGGTATGTTGTATCTTTGTTCTCACTGGTTTCAAAGAACATCTTTATTTCTGCTTTCATTTCATTACGTACCCAGTAGTCATTCAGGAGCAGGTTGTTCAGTTTCCATGTAGTTGAGCGGTTTTGATTGAGTTTCTTAGTCCTGAGTTCTAGTTTGATTGCACTGTGGTCTGAGAGACAGTTTGTTATAATTTCTGTTCTTTTACATTTGCTGAGGAGTGCTTTACTTCCAATGATGTGGTCAATTTTGGAATAAGTGCGATGTGGTGCTGAGAAGAATGTATATTCTGTTGATTTGGGGTGGAGAGTTCTATAGATGTCTATTAGGTCCGCTTGGTGCAGAGATGAGTTCAATTCCTGGATATCCTTGTTAATTTTCTGTCTCGTTGATCTGTCTAATGTTGACAGTGGGGTGTTGAAGTCTCCCATTATTATTGTATGGGAGTCTAAGTCTCTTTGTAAGTCTCTAAGGACTTGCTTTATGAATCTGGGTGCTCCTGTATTGGGTGCATATATATTTAGGAGAGTTAGCTCTTCCTGTTGAATTGATCCCTTTACCATTATGTAATGGCCTTCTTTGTCTCTTTTGATCTTTGATGGTTTAAAGTCTGTTTTATCCGAGACTGGGATTGCAACCCCTGCTTTTTTTTGTTCTCCTTTTGCTTGGTAGATCTTCCTCCATCCCTTTTTTTGAGCCTATGTATGTCTCTGCATGTGAGATGGGTCTCCTGAATACAGCAGACTGATGGATCTTGACTCTTTATCCAGTTTGCCAGTCTGTGTCTTTTAATTGGAGCATTTAGTCCATTTACATTTAAGGTTAATATTGTTATGTGTGAACTTGATCCTGCCATTATGATATTAACTGGTTATTTTGCTTGTTAGTTGATGCAGTTTCTTCCTAGCCTCGATGGTTTTTACATTTAATTGGGGCATTTAGTCCATTTACATTTAAGGTTAATATTGTTATGTGTGAATTGGATCCTGTCATTACGATGTTCGTTGGTTATTTTGCCAATTAATTGATGCAGTTTCTTCATAGCATCAATCGTGTTTACAATTTGTCATGATTTTGCAGTGGCTGGTACTGGTTGTTCCTTTCCATGTTTAGTGCTTCCTTCAGGAGCTCTTATAAGGCAGATCTAGTGGTGACAAAATCTCTTAGCATTTGCTTGTCCATAAAGGATTTTATTTCTCCTTAACTTATGAAGCTTAGTTTGACTGGATATGAAATTCTGAGTTGAAAATTCTTTTCTTTAAGAAAGTTGAATATTGGCCCCCACTCTCTTCTGGCTTGTAGAGTTTCTGCCAAGAGATCCGCTGTTAGTCTGATGGGCTTCCCATTTTGGGTAATCCGACCTTTCTCTCTGGCTGCCCTTAACATTTTTTCCTTCATTTCAACCTTGGTGAATCTGACAATGATGTGTCTTGGTGTTGCTCTTCTCGAGGAATATCTTTGTGGGGTTCTCTGTATTTCCTGAATTTGAATGTTGGCCTGCCTTGCTAGGTTGGGGAAGTTCTCCTGGATAATATCCTGAAGAGTGTTTTCCAACTTGGTTCCATTCTCCCCATCACTTTCAGGTACACCAATCAAACGTAGATTTAGTCTTTTCACATAGTCCCATATTTCTTGGAGGCTTTGTTCGTTTCTGCTTACTCTTTTTTCTCTAACCTTGTCTTCTCACTTTATTTCATTAATTTGATCTTCAATCACTGATACTCTTTCTTCCACTTGATTGAATCAGCTACTGAAGCTTGTGCATGCATCACAAATTTCTCACGCCATGATTTTCAGTTCCATCAGGTCATTTAAGTTCTTCTCTACTCTGTTTATTCTAGATAGCCATTTGTCTAATCTTCTTTCAAGGTTTTTAGCTTCCTTGCGATGGGTTTGAACATCCTCCTTTAGCTGGGAGAAGTTTATTACTGACCTTCTGAAGCCTACTTCTGTCACCTCATCAAATTCATTCTCCAACCAGCTTTGTTCCATTGCTGCCGAGGAGCTGTGATCCTTTGGAGGAGAAGGGGCATTCTGATTTTTAGAATTTTCAGCTTTTCTGCTCTGGTTTCTCCCCATGTTTGTGGTTTTACCTACCTTTGGTCTTTGATGTTGGTGACCTACAGATGGGGTTTTTGTGGAGATGACCTTTTAGTTGATGTTGATGCTATTCCTTTCTGTTTGTTAATTTTCCTACTAACAGTCAGGCCTCTTAGTTGCAGGTCCGTTGGAGTTTGCTGGAGGTCCACTCCAGACCCTGTTCGCCAGGGTATCACCAATGGAGGCTTCAAAACAGCAAATATTGTAGAACAGCAAATATTGCTGCCTGATCTTTTCTCTGGAAGCTTTGTTCCAGAGGAGCAGCCACCTATATGAGGTGTCTGTCAGCCCCTGCTGGGAAGTGTCTCCAAGTTAGGGTAAATGGTGGTCAGGGACCCACTTGAGGTGGCAGTCTGTTTGTTCTCAGAGGTCAAACACCATGCTGGGAGAACCACTGCTCTCTTCAGAGCTGTCAGGGATGTTTAAGTCTGCAGAGGTTGTCTGCTGCCTTTTGTTCAGCTATGCCCTGCCCACAGAGGTGGAGTCTAGAGGCAGTAGGCCTTGTTGAGCTATGGTGGGCTCCGCCCAGTTCGAGCTTCCCAGACCCTTTGTTTACCTACTCAAGCCTCAGCAATGGCAGACGTCCCTCCCTGAGCCAGGCTGCAGCCTCACAGATAGATCTCAGACTGCTGTGCTAGCAGTGAGCAAGGCTCCACAGGCGTGAGACCCACTGAGACAGGCACAGGAAAGAATCACTTTGTCTGCCAGTTGCTAAGACCTTGGGAAAAGCACAGTATTTGGGTGGGGAGTGCCCATTTTTCCAGGTAGTCTGTCACAGCTTCCCTTGGCTTGGGAAGGGAAATCTCCCGACCCCTGGTGCTTCCTTGTTGAGGCTACGCCTCACATTGATTCAGCTCACCCTCCGTGGGGTGCACTGTCCACTGCACTGCACTCTGTGGACCCACTGTCCAACCAGTCCCAATGAGAGGAACCAGGTACCTCAGTTGGAAATGTAGAAATCACCCATCTTCTGCATTGATCATGCTGGGAGCTGTGGACTGGAGCTGTTCCTATTCTGCCATCCTGGAATGCCCTCCCTGATACATACATTTAACAGTGAAAAATGGTGGATACTTTATACCAGTTTTTTTCCATCAGGGAAAAGAGCACACAGAGGGATAAATTACAGTCAGATAATAAATAGGCCTGGAACCTTAGGCCCACTGTAAGATACGGCACAGATGCCTTCCCAAATCTTAGAAAAACTAACTCATAAATCTCGATTAGCAATAAGGAAGACAGCTGAAGGAGTATAGCCACATCTGTGCAAATCTGTCACTGTTCCTAGAACAAGTATTCAAAACACAGTAAGCAATGTCATGAAAATCAGAACACTTATCACCAAGAAAAACCATTCTTCACTTCTCCTTCCCATTCTGTTCTGCAGTTGGCAAAATCAGAGCTATACAGTGAACTATCTTCAGGAATTTACCTGGAAGGCAGCAGGTGAGCCACCATATTTCATAGAAATGCTGAAGACAGCAGCAATGAATGGACAGCTATTCCTTCTTTCTAATTTTAAGCATATTGCCAAAGTGCCTGGGTATCATCTCCTCTGGAAAACTTAACTCCTAGAAATTTAGCTGAAAGTCTTAACACTATAAATGTTAAGACCTGACACTATAAATTCTCCCTAGTGGGTCAAGTCTGTTCTTTTGGCAGTCCTATGCAGTATATATTTTTTAAAGTTTCAGTGAATATTTGAGTACTTTCTGTGCTGGCCATATTCAAAGTACTCTGTTCCATTAATGAAACACATTTGCCCCAATGAATCATCAGTACTATGTAATTAATCTTGTCTTCTAATGAACCAACATCCCACAAACTAATTGATGAGCAAACATTTAAATAGTACTAGATGAGGGTAACAGAATGAAATGTAAAATATTTCAAGAATAGTGTTAAACAGCAAGTTGAGTTACAAAATATGTTTCTTCTATTTAAATGTCATTTTATTAAATACTTTCTTACCTATATTTTTCTGGACTTTTATTTTCAGTTCAAAGTTTGATATCAACCTGTATGGTTAAATGCAAGCTGTTAATTTGCCTTGTTCTTAAATTCATGTAATCCTAAAAATAATGTCTACTACCAATAAGGCATACATTTGCAATTATGCTCTCAAAATTATAACTTTTTAAATCAGTACTTTTATAACATTTTCCTATAATTACTTGAACTGAACATTGATCTAGAAAGCTAGTTCAGCTGGGCCAGGTACGGTGGCTCACGCCTGTAATCCCAGCACTTTGGGAGGCCAAGGCGGGTAGATCATGAGGTCAGGAGATTGAGACCATCCTGGCTAACATGGTGAAACTCCATCTCTACTAAAAAAATACACACACACAAAAAAATTAGCCGGCATGGTGGCAGGTACCTGTAGCCCCAGCTACTCGGGAGACTGAGGCAGGAGAATGGCGTGAACCCAGGAGGCAGAGCTTGCAGTGAGCCGAGTTCATGCAACTGCATTCCAGCCTGGGCAACAGAGAGAGACTCGGTCTCAAATAAATAAATAAATAAAATAGAAAGCTAGTTCAGCTCTTGTTGTGTGCACCTGGCAATGAAAATGAAATGTGGACTCATTCATATGGTCAGAATTATTTCATAAGGCTACCTTCTCTGGTTTTAGAAATACCATGTTTCACATATTTAAATTATCCTTCTCTCAAAAGGATAAAAAACCTTGATTGAAATAACTTCCTCCTTTTTTCAATCAGCTACAAAAGAGAAAGAAATGAATTAAGTACTAGGATTAAATTAATGCTGATGTAGCAGCTCATAACCACTTCTCAAATTTAGTAGTGGTGGTTGGGAAAAGAGAAGAGAATGTACAAAGAGAAGAATCAGCTGAAGATACATAATAGGACAACTGGACCGTGAGTTAATTGCCTGAGGGTCACCTAGGAACCTTGATTAAAAACATTAACATCTTGATGTAACAAATCTAAAGCACTTCTTCATGCCTCTTCCCCCAGGCTCCCACAGGCTTTTGGGGGCCTTCTGGTTGCCTTGGTCACAGAAGGTTTTCTTCCTTTAATCAAACTCCCCTCCCCCAACTCCATAGCTTCCTGCTTTGAAAAAAAGCAGCCTTTGCTCAGCAGACCAGTTCCAACACTTATTACTCTTTTCTCTTGGCTCCAACAGCACAGAGCCCATGGTTCGATGGCAGCTAATTCCAGTGGCGCACAAAGATTTCCAGGAGACCTACCTGAAATGTGGGCAGAAAACAAAGACCACTAGCTGAGAACGTTTTAAGAGAATCTGTTTAAGAAACTGTGGCTACATATTGTAAAATATCTGATTAGTATTTGTCTCCCATTTTCAAATGTCTTGAAGGTTTTTTTAGTTCTCATATCAAAAATAGGAGGAAGGCAGTGTAGTGACATGAACACAACAGGTATTTGCTTTCCATAGTTTCCCTTCAGGGTCCAGGCCTTCTTGACAATTTCAGATCTCATTTTCTTTCTACTTCTCTTTTCTGTCTTTTCTCTTTTCTTTCTTTCTCTTTCTTCTTTCCTTCCTTCCTTCCTTCCTTCCTTTCTTTTTCTTTCTTTCTTTTCTTTCTTCTGTCCTCCTCCACTAAATTGAACATTTCTAAATAATTGGGGCTAAGTCTCTTATTTTTTATAACCACTCTAGAGAGCCTGCTTTTCTGTGATTGTAATACTCCAGTAAAGCATTACAGTGTAACAGTTATTCATGATGTCCTTCCATCCTTTAGCTCAATACCCTGTCCGCACCAGACCTAAGCCTGAAATTCACTCTCAGAGCTTTACTTTATTAACTCAGTAATTCTTTGCTAGGATGAGGTTGACATATAACCACATCATCCCGGCAGATTTTTGTGTTTTTAAAACACAGAAAATTTCTTCCCCTAGGGGTTGTATCAGAATGGTTTGAGAAAGGATAGAGATATCTGTTGGTTGAAAAGACTGACCAAAACTTTCTTACCCCATCTCCTTCCTTGCTCCTCACTACATACCTTTACTAGAAAGACAGTAAGACTATGTTGAGAAAAACTGCTTAAACTAAGACAGCAATTACCAAGAGGTTAACTGATCAAGTCATTTATCTCTCACAGTTCATAGATTCTGTCTTCCCTTCTTGTTTAACCTCAAGTAGGCTTCGAAATAGAATAGTCACCTTCCAAAATGCAAATCTGATGAATACTCTACAATTATTCTCCTTCATCCTCAGAATGAAGCTCAAATTTCATACCTTTTAGGTGCATCTACTGCTGTAACACTACATGTTACCTATCCTATAAATTCACTCCAATCTCAGGTACTCTGCACTTTCACCCTTTGGTGCTTTAAACACAATACCTTCCACCTCGAACATCCTGCCTTGAATTAAATTCCATGATGAACATCCTCTTGTTCTTCCTCTCCCACTTCCTCTCACCCTTTGTGAAGCAGCTCAAGAGCATTTTTCTCCAGGGACAGTATTTGAACCCTCCAAGACTGAGTTAAATGTCCATGTGAGGTAAGCACCCTTTGCAAAGTTCCCTTATAGAACTTCTGATCATACCGCATTTTTAAAGAGGAGACTGACTCCATGTTTTTGGTGTTTGATGCTGAAAGCCCTCTTTCCTCACTTCCTGGTGCCAAGTATCTGGATAAGCTGATAAAGAAAACTGGTGATCCCTTCTTTGATGCAAGTGGGAGATTCAAGCCACACAAGCCCACAATTCCGGCCTCATTTTGGAATCACAACAAAAACCTAGAGTGAGTCTCCTTTCCTTGCCCTTAAGCCATTTTAGACCTGATTGAAAGTCTTGCTTTTCTCACCTCAGAGATCTCAATTTTGCAAGTAATTAACCATTTCATACCCTTTCTATTAGTATGTGGCATCAGAAATCTCAATATCCAAACTAAACTTTAAGTGGAAGTTCTATCGGCCATTGAAGGTAACCATAACAGTAATTGTAACTGATACAGAAGCGAGGCAGGGAAGTGCTGGGTAGAAAAATGTGGGTCCCTTGCTTGGGCTCCACCCCCATGGACCTAGGTGAGGACAGGCTCTCTCGCCTTCCTGCCCAAATGTTACAGTTTCCAAGACCACCCTGGCCTGCCATGCCCCGATCCTGGGCCTATAAAAACCCAAGACCCTAGCAGGCAGACACACAGGCAGCCAGAGGTTGAGAGGAGCACATCAGCGGAAGACACAAGGCGCTGGATGGCAAGGGGATGTAGAGGGAGCACGCTGGTGGAAGAGCACACCGACAGACACTGGCAAGCCAGCAGGCTATTGACCTATGGCATGAGGCAGAGTTTGGCCAGGGCAATTGAAGGAGAGCTGGGTGTTAAGCAGCCCAACTCCAGAGAAAAACCATCTCCCTCTGGCTCCCCCATCAGCGGAGAGCTACTTCCACTCAATAAAACTTCACACTCATTCTCCAAGCCCACATGAGATCCAATTCTTCTGGTAACACCAAGGCAGGAACCCGGGATACAGAAGCCTTCTGTCCTTGGGACAAGGTAGAGGGTCTAATTGAGCTGGTTAACACAAGCCGCCTATAGATGGCAAACTAAGAGAGCACCCTGTAACGCACGCCCACCGAGGCTTCAGAAGCTGTAAACATTCACCCCTAGACACTGCCGTGGGGTCAGAGCCCCACAGCCTGCCTGTCTGTATGCTCCCCTAGAGGTTTGAGCAGCAGGGCACCGAAGAAGCCAGCCACCCTCCAAGCGCACGCCCTGAGAGGAAGACAAGGGAACCTTTCCCGTTTCATAACCACTGTTTTTCTTGCCTACAACCTCCCCTAAATCATGAGTCCTTTGAGGACAAGGGCTGTGTGTTGCTTAAATATCCCCGGTACCTGGTAAAGTGGTATTGTGTCTGGCACAATAGTGAATGCTCAGTAAATGTTCACTTGCTGAATGAAGTACATATCTTTTGCTGAGTGCCTCCATTCATTAAATAAAATGTAAATAAATTAAACTTTTATGGTTTGAAAGAAACTTGGGTATTATCAAATACGACCCAAACTAATGAGTCATGCAAACTAATGTGGCGTATATATTAGCATTTGTATTAGCACTCTCACTGCTATAGAGAAATACCTGAGACTCGATAATTTATGAAGAAACAAGGTTAAATTGGCTCACAGTTTCACAGACTGTACAAGAAGCATGATGACTTCTGCTCAGCTTCTGGGAAGGCCTCAGGAAACTTACAATCATGACAGAAGGCAAAGAGGAAGCCAGCATGTTTTACATGGCTGGAGAAGGAATAAGAGAGAGAGGGGGAACATGCTACGCACTCAACCAGATCTCATGAGAACTCACTCATTATGCAGTACCAAGGGGGTATGGTGCTAAACCATGGGAAACTGTCCATGTGATGCAACCATTTCTCACCAGACCTCACCTCCAACACTGGGAATTACAACTGAACATGAGATTTGGGCAGGGACACAAATCCAAACCATATCAGCCTTGTTACCTACTATGGCAAAACAAATGTACATAAGGTTTTCTTTCTATTATTGTTACCATTTTATAGTAAGAAGTCACAAAAAAGTCTTAGTAAAATACAAAGTTGTCCTTTGTGGACTAGGTTGAGAGGTAATGAGATTATTACCTTGGTTGGTTTTTAAAAAGGCATCACTTGGAGGTGTCTATTCCAGTCTCAACAGCTCAAATATAGTATGTTAGGATTACTACTGATTTGGATAGCTTGAAGAACCTGGAAGTAATCATGAACACAGAGCCAGGTAGCAAGTTTTATGTACATTTATTACATATTTCACAATTATTTCAAAATGCTTTCAGATGGGATGCTTATATTTCAAAGCAGCCAGTATCAACATTAAATCTCTACCAGTAGCTGAGTTTAATAATTGCCCATAATTTACTTGGATCATCATCTGCATCAATAACAAGAATAATAGATAAAACCCTAGTGGACTAGCTATACAGTATAAAGCAATGAGGCAATTGCCTCCAGTCCATCACCGATTCACACAGACACACCCACCGCCAACCCCCAACCTTGCTACAAGCCTGTTTGTAAGTTCCCTGGGCTTAACTCCGTTGCAATAATGCATCATTTCATAATGTAACTTTCTGTGTTCTTTTCCATCTTCCTCCAACTCCTATGGACTGCTTTCTGCTCACTGCTGCAGCCCCAGCCTCTAGCGTGGGGCCGATCACCAGGGCTCCATTATGATCTCCCTAGGCTTTGGACATTTTAGACTTGGTGGGCCTTTTCCTCCATAAAAATATTTTAAAATATACCTTGTGGCTGTTGGTATAAAGAGGAATAGTTTAATATTATATGTTAAAAGATGTTCTTGCACCTGAAACTTCATTTTCTTCTTGTGTTCATAAAAACAATTAGAGCATTTTTCTGGACTCCTAAGAGTACTGTTGACCTTAGTGCTTAATGGATAAGTTGACCCTGATGGGCACATCAAAGGTGGTCAGTTACTACTTGATGAATGGATGACAGATGACAGAGGGAAGGAGAATGCAACCAGCCAGTTAGTACTAAAATAAATAAAAATTCGCACCCATATAATCAGTCTAACCCTCACATACACACTACCATTATCACTTAAAGCCATTGGATGCGAGGAAGCAGGACTGCTGCTGCATTTCAAGGGGGTCCTGTTCTTTAAAGTACCATCCTCAGTATTTTCATCCAAGTCCCCCTCTTCTGCCTGGAACCAGCAGGAGCCACATGCCCCATACCTTGGTCAAGACCCAGGAGTCTTGGTCATGATCCTGTTTCTGTTCCTTTCCTTTGAGGTACTCTCCAAACTTCTAATCCCAAAAATCCACCTCTCCTAAAAGTGAAGTTGACCAGATGCCCTGAGTTATACCTATGCAGTGTTCTTGAAGTTCCATGGCTGGGGCATTGTTGTGAGCAAGTGGATCATTTTCATCATCCAGTATGGTAATTGAACTGCCAGAAGAGTACTGCTGACATGCTGATTTGGACAGACTTTTATTCCCAACAAACAAAGGACAAGTCATGCTTTGGGCCAACCCTGGGGCTTGAGCAGTGTGTGTTGTGGGTTCTCTGCATGTGGGTCTAGAGCACCTTTGGTTGGAGGGGTGAGGTGAGCATCTTTTAATAGGTAGATCCCTCTTCATCCCCACACTGGCACTCAGGACAGTTACCCCACCCTTTTCCAGCTATGCACCATGTGGCAGGTGTCCCTCCAGGGTGGCAGTGCCTATCTCCTCCTAGGACATTCACTGCTCCCCAGTGCCAATGAGCCTTTCCCATCCATATGGTGACATGGTGCTCTTTGGGTTAACCTGAAGTCTTGTTGGATAAGGAATACACTTTGCTTTCAAGAATTGCTTTTCTCTCTCCACCTATTCCCCCTTTCTCTCCACTTATGGCCCTTGGTGGCAGCCATGTGTGAAAGGCACGTTGTTGATCAACATTGAAAGGTTTCACAATCTAGGAATGCAGGGATTATGGCCTAAAGAGTGCAAGAGGAGACATGGATGGAAGATGTATTTGTGCTGTGTTTATGCTACAGAAATCCACACAATAAATTCAAGGTGACTGGAATTTATTCCACGGGCTATTGTTCACATTTTCTGTGTACTCTGGACAAGGTTTGTATTTGTCGCTATCAATGAAGCCTCACACCTACCTTTGAGAGAATCTCTGGAAGCCAGGATTTGTGGACAGTGGGGTGAATAATACAGGTCATGAGTAATGATGCAACCAACATCAAGTAAATGGTACTGAGAAGTTTCAAAGGCAAAAAGGTCAACATTATTTTAGCACAAATAGGGTCCAGAGAGTCATGGCCATGGCATTGTGAACAAAGGCACTATTGCTACCTTATTCTCAGTATAAGGTAATAAATGTACCTTATTACATTTAACAATTAAGAACATGCACCAGGTACGGTGGCTTATGCCTGTAATCCCAGCACTTTGGGAGGCTGAGGTGGGCGATCATGAGACCAGGAGATCGAGACCATCCTGGCTAACATGGTGAAACCTCGTCTCTACTAAAAATACAAAAAATTAGCCAGGGTAGTGGCAGGCGCCTGTAGTCCCAGCTACTCGGGAGGCTGAGGAAGGAGAATGCTGTGAACCCAGAAGGTGGAGCTTACAGTGAGCTGAGATAGCGCCACTGCACTCCAGCCTGGGCAACTGAGCAAGACTCTGTCTCAAAAAACAAAAACAATTAAGAACATGACGAGGTGGTGCCTGACCACCGCAAAGAATCCTCACAGGCTCTGATTGGACAGTAAACAAATGCTTAAGTACGTCTTCTCTTATTATTCCAAGTCTTCATTTATAAGGCACTATGCGTGACCTCATGAATATTGTAATAATTTTTAACAGTGTTTATGTAGACACAGGTGCTGCAAAAAATAAATATTTGCCTCAGGCTTTGAACACCTAAGGGGTGGCCCTGATTAAGAAAAAAACAGTTGGAAGGATCCTTCTTCCTTTCAAGATGATGAATTCCTGCAAGGAAGCCTATGGCATGCTTTTTACCTTGATTTTATACAAATGTTAAGGAAAAGGTCTAAGGAACAAGGGGTAACACGTAATTAGCGCATCAGAGCTGATAGCCACAATACACACACACACACACACACACACACACACAAACACGCATTGATAGTGACAGTTTGTGTCAAGACTTCAGGCCTTAGCAGTTTATCATTTTCATGGCAATTGCCAGAAGTAGCCCAAAATAATAGCAGCTCTTTGAAGAGCTGTAGTGAAATTCAAGCCCTATTGAGAAGGTCTGAAAATTGTGCTCTCACAGCAAACAGAAACAAAATACTTTCTTTTTCCAGGTGTCACTTGAAGAAATTTAGTCATCACCATAGTTGCTACATTTTCAAAGAATCTTTTGAGGGTTGGGTCTTTTCATTATTTAGCAATTAGCAGAAGCAGGCAGATACTTACTTAAATGGGAGGTAGAGAATTTGGGAATGAATAAGTAATCACCGTCTTCTTCATAAATGCCTAAATAAGGGCCTGATAAAATATCAGCATTCTTGACACTTCCCAACCCCTTATTTCATCCACAGTTTAAAAAGCATTACATCAACCAAGACAAAATCAGGAAAACAGCTGTTTAAAAATGAGGTTCTCTCCTGATGAGAAGAGTCAGAAAAAAAGAAAACATATGTTGATGTTTTTGAAATTCCATTTGATGATTTTGTGGTAAGGCAAACAATGCAATGAGGAGTAGTAAGAAGGAAACAAGCTCTAGCTAATTAGCCAATTCCAGAAGCACTCTGCAAATGTCTTCAGAACAGTGAAACTCTGCTATAATATTTTGCAAGTATTCAGCTAGATGGCAGGGTACATGCTACCTCATATTTCTCATCCTAAAACCCAGTTGAGTATTCTACATAAAATGCATATTTATTTAATCCTTAAGATTTCACTAGATTAAACTACCCTCACTATATAGAGAAAGGGGGATAGGCAGGGTGACTAAGTCTTTTTTTCCATCACTTATGAATAAGCAGGTTTGATAAGATAAAATATCAGCAAAGAATAATATTTGAACTGCAAAGAGCATATCAGACTAAATTAATATTATTTAAACAACAGAAGGGGCATGAGGAAATTAGAAGCTGGATTTGTTTCTAATACTGAGTTTAAATAGTGAATCAAAGATCTATATAGAGCAAAGTAGTTATTAATGGGTTTCTGCAGGAATAAAGAGAAGGTGAAATAAGGGCAAAGATGGAGAGGGTAATACAAGGATTTAGGTCTGAAGTAAACTATCTTTTTATGAAGACATGAGAGTGTGAAAAATCATAAGATCTGCAGACCTAATTCACAGTAAAAATATATATGAGTAGAAAATAATTTAGAAATTATCCAGTCAAACCCTCTATGGAAGGCAGAATAATGCTGTCCCCACCAAAGATGTCCATGTCCTAATCCCTGAACTTGTAAAAATGTTACTTTACATGGCAAAAGAGACTTTACTTTGCAGGTGGGATTAATTTAAGAATCTTGAGATGGAAAGATCATCCTAGATTATTGGGGTGGTCCCAGTATAACCAAATGGGTCCTTCTAAGAGGTAGGCAGAAGTGTCAGAGTAGGAACAAGGTCTGGAGATGCTATGCTGCTGGCTTTATAGAAAGTGGAAGGGACCACAAGCCAAAGAATGCAGGTGGCCTCTGGAAGAAACTAGAGAAGGCAAAGAAACAGATCCTCCCCTAGAGCCTCCCAGAAAGAAACAGTCCTGCCAAAACCTTGCTTTATCCCAATAAGATATGTGTTGAACTTCTGATCCTCAGAACTGTAAGACAATAAATGTGTGCTATTGCAAGCCACTAAGTCCAGGGCAATCTGTGATAGCAGCAACAGGAAATGAATACACTGTCGTTCTTACAGTCTAGAGAGTAAAATAAGTTATATAAGATAACAGAGCTGGTAAATGGCAAAACAGAGAGTTCAACCTACAGACCTCTTTCTGCCTGGATTTTGTGTCAACAGAGAAATAGACATATGATTTGCTTAGGCATCCAAACTGGTAAAGTTGTATTAGGATAGACTGGGCTTGAGGTCAAATTGGGTGTCCTAGTCCTACTCCCCTGAGTCGGTCCCAACACAGCAGCTGAATAACTCTAGGTACATCCTCTCTGTGTGTCCTCTCTGCAGAACAGAGCTTCCCCAGTGAGGCTCGGAGGAGAGGGGAATGCCTACAGTCTGTAAGCAGGAGCTCCCAGGAGGGTAAATGGTCACAGGCCACACCTGAAGGGTGACCTTGAAAATATTAAACTCACCCAAATGGGAAACATAGGTCATATCACCCAGGGGACAGAGATGAGACAGAAGTATGTTCTTCCCCAGTGCTTGAATGAAATGGCAGGGATGTTGGAAAAATTCTTCTTTTATTAGCCACAAGAACTTTCCGAGACCAAGGGCTCTCTACGCATCTGACTTAAATCCCTTCTGGGCTTTCAGTCCTCACCTGCCTCTGTCACAACTCAGCTAGAGCTCAGAGAGCCTAAATGAAGTTAAAGAATCTCATAATGAAGGTAGATTTATTTATCTTTACCTTAATTTATAGAAAGGATGTTTGTAGTAAAATATATGTGTGTGTGTGTGTGTGTGTGTGTATATATATATATATATATATATATATGTAACACTGTTTTAAAATTGCCACAGTCTAAATGGTTGTGTCCCCTTCCACCAAAATCGTAATCCTCAATGTGATGGTATTAGGAGGTGGGGTCTTTAGGGGCTGAGTAGGTCATGAATGTGGAGCACTCATAAATGGGATTAGTGTCCTTATCAATGAGGCCCCAGAGACACCCCTTACCCCTTCTAACATGTGAAGGCACAGCTGGAAGGCACCATCCATGAATAAGAAAGCAGCTCTCACCACACATAGAATCTGCCAGTACACTGATTTTTGGACTTCTCAGCTTGCAGAACTGTGAGAGATAAATTTCCATTATTTGTAAGCCACCCAGTCTTTGGTATTTTGTTAGAGCAGACCAGACAGAGTAAGATAAAAAAAACTTGTGGAGGACTTAGGGTGACGTAAAGAAAGTAAATAGTGTACCAACACAAGAATGGTACCTCCTGAAATATGAATGCATTTTTTACTCTACAGAAAATGTCTCTCCACTGAACTATTAGATGCTCCTTCCCAAGGCAATAATATGATCTTTATATTACCAGCACTTAGCATGGTGTCTGGCAGAGAGTAGACTTGCTAATATTTGTTGAGGAGGAGAATAATTTAACAGGGTTTATTGGCTTGTTGAACTATATTTATTTAATGCCTTATTGAAACACTAAAAATTAAATATTAGTATGAACATCTCTATTTTACAAATTAAAAAAACTGAGGGCACAGATAGATTTGGGACCACGCTGAAGTTGACGCGGTTAGGATTCAAACCCAGGTATTTGGGTCCTAAAGCCTTAGCTATTGACTGCTGGGTACTAGCACTTTGTCTTTTAGGCCACCAGGATATCTAGCTACAAATAGATTTAGAAGAGCCAAAGGACTGAGTAACTATTCACAACTAGGGAGCAAATTGGAAAAAGAAGTTAAGAAATTCACTATTCACCCTGTCTCATCTCCTTTCAAAGAAAAATTGTTACAATAACACAATTTTATAAATGAAAAATAAATTCCCTCCACTATCATGTGGTTTAAAATTGCAGGACTTTTTTTCAAACATATAATTTAATAAACATGAGGTTTAAAATGTCAGTCTTCCCCGCTGCCTGTCCCAGATACATTAGGCCTAGTAAACCTTGAAAGGAATTCCCCATGAAGGCAAATTCTAGGTATATGTGACTCTGAGTCATCTGAGCAAGAAACCAGAAATTTATGTTGAATGACAAGACCAGTGTTGGAGGCATGAGCCATGTGCCAAAACTTCATCAGGCTGTGCTACAATAATAGGTGTTTTTCCTCCATGACTCTTATTTAGGAGCCTGTCTAATTTTTCACTGTTTCTTTTTCTTATTATGAAAAACACTGCCCTTCTTCTGGGCTGTAGGAAGGTTATTCTAATGTGAAACTCATCGATTCATCCCACTGAGAGACAGCTGTGACTCAGCATCACATCGGGTGGTGCCATCTGCCTGGGTAGGCGGCACCATCACAAACAGGCCCTGTGAAAGTCACCCTGTCATTTGCTATGATGATGCCACTAAAAACATTATTTTTCCCATCAAATTATCTCCATTTGTGAGTCTTGGACACAATTTTTTCTGATTCTGGAATTAAGATGATTTCTACTTTTCTTAAATGATTAGTTTGCTTATTCTTTATGTATTGTCAGAAGGACAATTTGCTTTTTAAAGAAAATAAAGCCTTAAATCACAAGAGTAAGGCCAGGAAGTTGGAAATTCGCTTAACTAGTCAGTGGGGAGAAAAAATAATTTGGAGGACTCTCTTATCTCTGACATCAATCTAGCTCTGTCACATAGAACTCTACACATCAGAAAAGTGATATGCCATGAACATAATATAGGACCCCCCCACCAAAATAACTTAGCCACATTGCACAGAGTGAGATAGCTAATAGAAGTACAACTATGACTTCAGGGATTTATTTTTAAAATTTTCTTAAAAAATCAAAGAAGTATGGTGGATCTATGGAGTTAAAATATTCTAGTCTGATTTAGTTCGCACTCCGTGAAGGCAGCACTCAATAGCAACACACTCACACCAACCTAGTGTGAAATCTAAATTATTAACCTTTCCTTAAAAAAGACATACTACTGCATACACTTTTAATAGAGTGGTATACTTGTATAGCAGCAAGATTCATACTTTACAGTAATTTACAAATGTATATGAAGAGATATGTACAGGAATATTCATAGCAGCATTGCGTGCGAAAAGAAAAAAGTCCTGAAAGTAACCCAAATGCCCAGGAAGCTGAATAACTCTATTGTGGTTATTCCAACAAATGGAATACCATACAGCAGTATAAATGGATGAGTTACAGCTACACACATCAACATGAACGAATTTCAGAATTACAAAGATGAGTGAAAAAACTCACCAAAGAATACATACAATAGATACCATTTGTATAAGGGCCAAAAATAACAAAAAAAATGTTAACCCATGGGCATAAATATATCTGTCATGAGATGATAACCAAAAAGCTAATAAAACAGTGTTTGCTCCTGAGCAACACAGAAAGAGATGCAAGCAGAGGCGAAGAGGCATGTGTAATAGAAGACATCAACTGCATTGGTAATATATTATTTCTCAAACTGAGTACTCATGTTGCTATTCTTGTAACTTCCACATATGTGCATGTATTCTATCTCAGAAATGTTCCATAATAGAAAAATTGGTTGAACTAACTATCGTGCTTTGGCAGCAACTAGTTGTTCACCAGTCATTTCCTTTGTCTTTCTGAGCATGTTACAGGCCTCCATTTCCCAGCCTTGCTTGCAGTTAGGTGCCGCACTGTGGTGAGTTCTGTACCAAGGACAATGGGCAGAAGAGGTACATGTTCTGTCCAGCGTGGCCTAGAAAGCTGGCCCTGCGCCTGGCATACTGTCTTCTTCCTGCATCTGCTAATCACATGCAGAAAGTCCGGTGCAGGACTCTGTGGACTGAGAGGGTGGCAGAGGCACTGGATAGTGGCAGAACTGCCATCCTCATTTTCACCCAACTGTGTTAAAAGCAAAAAACAAAAGTCAGTGTGATAAGCCACTGAGGTTTGGGGGTTACAGTAGCAGCCAGCTTCCCCTGCCAATACACTTACTATAAAGAGATAATCATTCAGCCTCCGGCTTCCAAATGAAATTAAAACTTCAGAATATAAACTGAAATCTATTCCAGAGAAATGAGCTCAATCTCTCTTCAGTGATTAAAAACACCAAGCAAGATTTGAAACTATCTAAGGACACTGAGGCCAGAAGTTTCCTCCCTTAGAAAACAAACAAATATTATTTGGAATAAAATCAATCCCACTTTAGCAAGAAAATAAGATAATTCACAGATCTTAATTCGAGCCAGTTTCTTTTTTTTTTTTTTTTTTTTTTTTGAGACGGAGTCTCGCTCTGTGCCCCAGGCTGGAGTGCAGTGGCGCAAACTCGGCCCACTGCAAGCTCCGCCTCCCGGGTTTACGCCATTTTCCTGCACCTCAGCCTCCTGAGTAGCTGCGACTACAGGCGCCCGCCACCGCACCCGGCTAATTTTTTGTATTTTTAGTAGAGACGGAGTTTCACCGTGGTCTCGATCTCCTGACCTTGTGATCCGCCCACCTCGGCCTCCCAAAGTGCTGGGATTACAGGCGTGAACCACCGCGCCCGGCCTTATTGGAGCCAGTTTCTCACTTCCAGTTCCAGGCAAGAAGAGAGCCATAATGTACATACTTGTAACCAAGAGGCCAAGCATCCAAAAGAAATGAATAATGGGGTCATGATGGACATTCCACAGAAAGATTCCAGGGAGGGGATAAGTAACTACCTCTTTCACCCACAAACCATAGCTGCAGAGTATCATATAGAAGAGAATAATCAGCAGAGCTACATTTTGTCAGCCCTTACTTTATGACAAGCATTATTTTCATTGGCCGACAATCACAGTTAATTCTTCATAAATATGATAGTGCTATTATTAGTATTTTACAGATGAGGAAATTGAGGTATAGAGAATGAAGTTCAAGGCTGTCCCAACACACTATCTTAGACTGTGTTAAAGAACTAATATGTTATTCTTCCAAAATATGGGATAGTTATTTCTTTTTAAATATAGGTGTTGCAAAGAGGTCAAGGCCTTCTTGAATTTTCTTTTTTAATAATCAGTGGGCCCATCTGTAAATTACTGACACCATCAACTGAGAGTAGAAGCAGTAATAAAGCCCATCTCTAACCTCTAATGGGAACCCAAGAGAGAGGATTCAGAAGAAAACGGGGTTAGAAACAGCTTCTCATCCTCCACCTTTCCTCTTGCTACTGCTTTTAAAAATCATCAATCTTACTTGGAACATGTTTCAGAATCCTTTATTTTAAGACAAGAAAAACCATTAACAAACATGTCCTGAGTTCCTACTGGGTGTATAATGTTCCGTTACACACAAACAAGGCCTGACTTATAAAACTGGGTCCCCCTTTCCAAGTTTCTGCAATGCAGAATAAATACATAAACATGTCAACTACTCCACTGGATAAAACAAACAAAAAAATCAATATCCTGTTTTCCTGAACCACAGAACTACTAATTGCCTTTAAGTGGGCAATATATTTCCTTGAAGTAAGATGAGCTAATTACTTTCCTTCTCTTTTCAGAAACCTATGATAGTAAAAGAATGGTAAAGTGTTTCCCCTTGAATTAAGATTGATTTAGGTAGAGTATGAAATGTATAATCTGGAGGTAAAATAAACAAAGAAGTGAGGAAAACAAACAATGATTAACAAAGATCAAAAATATTAAAAAGTAGGAAAAGATCTAGCAACATTGGAAATAAGTTGAAAATTATCAGAAAAAGTATCTATGGATCTCTGAGAATCTTTCCTTCCCTAGTAATTAAGCTAACACTAGGTGACATTTTGTTTTTTGCCAGACACTGCTATAAACATTATCCATATATTAACTAATTTAAACAGCCAAGCTAGGCAAATACTATTTATATCCCCTGTGTTTTAGAATGGGGACCTGTGTTTTAGAACGAGGACCTGTGTTTTAGAATGACCTGGTGCCAGGTCATACAGCTTTTAAGATACACAATCAATATTTAAAACTGATTCTCCCCCTGCCCAAGCTGAAATACTGAACATCTCTAAGGAAGTATCCTCTCGTCTCTTTTGGTTCCTTTGCGTAAGTCTTCACATATTCTAGTGGTCTTAATGAATAATGAAGGTGAGAAGCCCAGGTAAAACTTTAGAGGTAAATCTGAATATGCAGCTTTTGAAGATGCTGTCTAGGGAGAATCCCCCCAAGTTTATCTGAGGAGAATTATAGCAATAGAGAAGTGAGCGGCACGGAAATCCTACCAGATGGCATAATATTGTTCAGACAGCGTTGACTGGTTTCTTTTGTATCATATGGAGAGACAACATGTGAGTAAGAAGGGGAGGATGCTGGTGTGAGTGTGGAGATGATAAAGGGAACAGGAATGAGAAAAGAAAAAAGATATAATGATTATTTTACAGTTTCTAGAAGTTTATGTGCCATATTGCAAATAGGAAATGATTATATGAATTCAATATAATTCTTACAAAATAATAACATTACAAAGGACTAAAGGTATTAACCATCCCAACATGTGATTGGTGGAGTTAAGAAATGTAAAACTAGAGTAGGTTAGGCCAGTTGTCTGAGTTATCCAGCTAGTTAATGCCAGAGCCAACAAGAGAAATTCGATTCCCTAACTTAGTTTCTTGTTGCTTTTTTTTTTTTAATAACCCTGTGCTACAATATCTAATAAACAATGTCAAGTCTTGATCATTAGCATCTACACTTAATTTAATATGAGCAATAGGCAGCAGAAGCTTCTATAGGCTTCTAGATTGTTTTTCCTCAATCTGTGTGAAGTTGCTAATTATCTGTTGTTAATGAAAACAACCTTGTAGGCAGCTGAAGAAATGGACTGGAAATAGTAATTTGAAGGCCAGTAAAGAAACACAGGTGTTGCTTTGTTCAATTAAAGCCTAACAAGAAACTTAGTGGGATAAAAGGGTGGGAGGTGGAACAGGAAAAGGGAAAAATGACATCATCCTCTGCTGGAACTGTAGGAGAAAGGAGAAAAGCAAGAAAAGAGCTTACTAAGCACTTCCTAATAAGGAATTTGTAAAGCTGAAGATTTGCAGGACTAACTTTTGTCCACAAAACAATTCATATTTCAACAAACTAATTTGTGAAAGATTTTCTTTTAAAAACAGTAGAAAGTCATAGTGGTCAAAATTGAAGCAAAGACTAGATTTTGAAGCAGACAATAAATTACAAATTGAGGGATTGTTTTTGTTTTTGTGGAGGGCATGGCAGGGGAATAGATTCTATTTAATTTGTTAAAGGTGGATATTTGTACACTGAAAACAGTATATTGTAGCACCTTAAGGTGTAGGCACTTTACCTGTTTTACTGCAGTCTGGATGAAAAAAAAGTCTTTTTGGTTTGTTTTTAACAATAATAGTGTACTTCTCAGAAGTCTTTTAAACAATAGTCAATGTTCCAGAGTTGAGATACATCATGTACTGTTGACTTCTCACTTGAACACTAATTCTTAGTCTTGTTAGAAATTCCATGTAGTACAGAAAAAACGGCAACATTTATTTTGATTGCCTATTTTGCGTACCACAAGGCAAGGAGTTCTCAGGTTCTAAGGAACACCAAAAAGACATACAGAAAAGCATTACTTAAAACTTTTTCAGGAAGCTCTTGGCCCCCCCTTCCCATCTCCATCACCTTTAAATCCAGGTATATTTGTAGTAGGAATTTGTTCTGTGAAACCCTGCAGCAATATTTTCCTTCATTTCCATGACAACATCTCCCTATCAACTTCTGAAGGAACTTGCCTGTATTGTAAACAAATCTCTTTTGGCAATTGGCCTGTTTCCTCTATCTCATCTTCCATCTGCTCAAAGGCTTTGCTTCAAAAAGAAATAGGTTGCAGGTGTGTACTTTTTCTTTCTCTCTCCCCCTCCCCCTTTGTTTCTGAAAGAGGTCTATCTCAGAGATTAAAATTCCCTCAACTAGCAAAATTAACAGTCTCGTGGAGCGAGGCTGAGTACCTGTGTGTACCTGGAAACCAATATTTGGAGCATATCAATACATAGCATGTTTGGTTCCATTTTAACACAAGCCTCCTCAGACATAAGAGACCAACACATTTCATGAAGTGAATTCTAACGACAGGAAAAAATAAGAAACGATTCATGTCAGGCAAAAATAAATCCAAAGTAAGTTTTATTTCCGAATCTTTCATTAAGTCAAAAGTACCTAAGTTATTATAGAAATATTATATACTGTATTAACATTATATATACATTATATATAATAGAAATAGCTTAGTATTAATAACAGAAACAAAATCTTACCCTAACCAAGGTGAGAAAAAATGTTTTTGTTTACTTGTTGGGGGAAAAAGAAAGTCTCTTACACGTGTAACTTGAGTTTCATGATCTCACACCAGAGTACAACTTTAATCTTCAGGGCTTGAAATGTAGGTCAGTGATTTGTCCAATCTAATAAATTTGACATTTTTGTAAGTTCTTTTACCTACACTGTTCTTTATTTAATTCACTATCACGGCTATTGAATCAAGTGACTACTGGAACAAACCTAATTGTCTGGCATTATTTAAGACAGCTAAAACCAAAAAAAAAAGTCAAGCAGGAAGAAAAAAAAGATAAATTTTCCTTATTAAACATAAAGTTTGAAGAGACATAACTGGAAAGAAAGTACTTGCCTAGAATTATAGAGAGATTTGGGGGCATATGAACCACATTCTCAGGTTTCTGTTGGAAATGTTGTTATATTTGCTTGTTTCGTCCTTAATTTTCCTTAAGACTCATGAGGAGGGACCACCTCACTAATAATATCTGAAGAAAGGTCTTTTTAAAATGTATTGTTAGTTGACAAGTGAAAATTGTATAGATGTATGGCACACAATGTAATGTTCATTTATATATAGTGCAATAATTAAGGAAAGCAAATTAACATATTCATCACCTCACATGGTTATTTTGGGGGATGATTGTTGATATCTCCAGAAAACTCCAGATTTGTGAAGCCTGAGGTATCTTCTCTTAGATAAACAATAGAGAATAACAAAAAAAAATAACATTTTATATTGAATTTCCAGTATGTTTTTATTTTTCTATTGGTACTCTTATATTATCTAAACCTAAAGTACAGTACTAATAACAACAGACTTCTTTTAATTTTAAAGCATCTTCATGTCTTTATGTCATTTTATCATATGGTCTTTTCTCTGTATAATTACAAAAATAATTTTATAAAAAGAAAATCCCACATTCAGCATAGTCATAAAAACAACAACAAGAAGAATCCTTACATCTTTCTTGTTGAAAGTACCCAGTTATTGTCTAATTATTTGTCATGACAAAAATCATTAGTTATTCAAGACACAATGCCTGTAACAATTTATATACAGTAAGATTTTAGAGATGCCACCTTATTGTGAAAAAACTCAGATTATCTAGGGTTTACTTACAGCTTAGCTGATATTGATTGCTATCTCTTTAGGCAAGTTTCTTAGACTCTCTAAGTCCATTTCATGTATAAGTGTCTCCAACACAAAATGGAAACAGTATTTATCTCTCAGCACATAACTGCACATAACAAATGTTGTTCCATTCTCCTTTTACTGAGTAGGGGAAGAGGATCATTATGGTCAGAAGCATAGTTGGGAGGTATAGAATTAGTTAAGCTTTTAAAAAGTAAGGTTTCCAGTATTATTTTTTAAAAACAAAGTATAAGTGTGGTAAAAATCTTCACAGATATTATACTCTACCCTGCATTACAAATATTACTCCAGCAGAAGTCAGTTGACATAATATGCATTATCATTCCACTGCTAACCACCACTTCCTCAAGAGTTCCCCACAGCAGTTTGCTAAGGGGACATAAAATACCACTACTATAAACCTTGCACTGACTTTGTGCTCCAAATAAGGTAGAGAAGTGAGTCCAAATTCCAAACAGAATCTAAGTTTCTATGTGTTTAAGGTAGTCCCATTTGAAAACAGATTCGACCTCTCAAGGCAATAGGATTTGGGGATGCTGTTGAATTATGAGGTAAAGTGAATCAGGGCCACTTTTATGTATCAAATTCATTGGAAAATCATTTTCAAAGCTGTTCTAGCAATTCCAAAGAAGGAATCTGCCCAAGTCCTGGAGAGAATTGCTAATGATCTGGCTGGATCTTGGTAACCAGGTGCGAGATGACTTCGTTTTGGAAATCTCCACCTCCCTTAACAGCTATCTTTTTCTCCTCTTAAGTGTACCACTGACCTGTCAGTGCTTCCCAACTGCCCACCCTGCCTCCTTCATTTTGTTTCACTTGAATTTCTACTAATGTCAGCTATATTTGTAGTTGATTAGGGTATTTGGGAAAAGTGTCTTATATACTGCTTCTCCCTGGAAGTTTAAAGCCAGTCTGGAAATTCTATTAAATGTCTGGATGTATGCTCTTTGTGTACCTTCCCACTTGCACATATATTCATTCAAAAAGTATTTATTGAGTGCTTACAATGTGCCAGTAAGTAATACTGGGAATCTGGTGGGAACAAGGACAAAATCATTGTCCTCATGCAGTTCCATAGGCAGTGGAGGATACAGGCATTAATCAAATAATCACACAAACATATGTAAAATTATAATACAGGAACTTTTAATGGAAGAATTTGACATCTAGCATTTGGAAGCAATTTTCAAGGAAGACCTCCCAGAGGAAGCTGAGGCTCAAGCTAAAATTTGAAGACAGTAGTTAAGCAGACAGTCACACATATATTGTATTTATCGTCTGTTCCTGCTGACTGGGATTTAAGTCCCACAAAAGCAGATCCTGCTGTCTCCTTTGTCACATTATCCTTAGGGCCTGAGACTGTGTCTGGCATCAAGTTCAAAACTCCATAAATGTTTATTAAGTGAATTAACTGAAATGAATTTAACTAAAAAGAAAGGGTCAGAGCAATTCAGACGGGCTTATACAAAGACTCTTTAGCTGAAGGAATCGTGAAAAATAAAAGAGATTGAAAAACGCCAAACAACTCAGGGAACTGACTGTAGGGTTGGGACCTGTGGTATTAGAGAGGTATTTTCAGTCCCTTGGTGCTGAGGCAATGGGATCTATTTGACATCTTTTCCCCTTTCTTTATTTACTTTCTTTTACTTATCATTCAAGATTCCAGGGCTTCTGTAGACTGTAATGCTTTAATGAAGTCATGTGTAGATAAACCCACCACCCTTCCTTCTCACTGTAGTTGGATCGGTTGTGATCAGTTATTGTTCTCACATCAAAGTGTAAGGTGATCGAATATTTCCATAGGGCAGCACAGGGGCTAATGTGTAAAGATAATCTTTCCGCCGGGGGCGGTGGCTCACGCCTGTAATCCCAGCACTTTGGGAGGCCAAGACGGGCGGATCACGAGGTCAGGAGATCGAGACCATCCTGGCTAACTCGGTGAAACCCCGTCTCTACTGAAAAATACAAAAAACTAGCCGGGCGAGGTGGCAGGTGCCTGTAGTCCCAGCTACTCGGGAGGCTGAGGCAGGAGAATGGCGTAAACCCGGGAGGCGGAGCTAGCAGTGAGCTGAGATCCGGCCACTGCACTCCAGCCCGGGCGACAGAGCGAGACTCTGTCTCAAAAAAAAAAAAAAAAATAATAATAATAATAATAATAATCTTTCACCCTCCTCTTCCTCTCCTCCTCCCCTTCCTCTCTTTCTCTTCCCCTTCCTCTCTCATCCTCCTCTTCTTCCTTTCCTCTTCCTCCTTCTCTCTTTCCTACTCTCTTCTTCTCTCCCTTTCTCCTTCTCTTTCTCCACATCTCTCTTTTTCCTTCTCTCTGCCTCCTTTAATGACTTTGAAAAAAATCATCACTTTAATGACTTAAAAAAAAAATCATTGCCACACATGTTGTAAACGTAAGAAGAGTCATGAGAGCAGGAAATACATCAGCCTTGAGGTGAGCCAGTCAACAATCATTGAGCATTCCCGGCATGACCAGATCCCTCCTTGACCCCAGCTTTCCGGAAGGACACTCTTCATTCTAAGCAGCCAACTGTGTGATCGGAAAAGTTGAAACAATATTCTCCAAAGAAGTTACCATCAAGATCAGGAATTCATGTCATACAAATGAATTCAATGTGGCATTGTATAAGACTACACAGTACATTAAGTTAAATTGTGTAGGCTTCCAGAAGAAAACAGATTTTTTTTTTTTTTTTTAATTTTGAAAGAGAAGGAGGATATGGATTATCAGTGAGGAATGGATAGGTAGAATTCCTTTAGAGAAATATTTTTCTGTGCATAATGCAAATGTCTTCAAAGCTTAGAACCCTTTGGGGAAAACTAATCACGTCTGAAGCAAAATCTTGATATGGTCACCACGGCTCAGTGGAAAATATAGCAAACAAGAACAGCTACCAGATCTTTTCCTTTAATCCTTTGCAAGGTCAAACAGGAGTCTTTCCCCTGGCACACCAAAAAGAATGTGAACCCTTTTGTCCAAAGGACAGGCAATGGCTCAACAATAAAAGACTCCGTGAAGAACCACATAGCAGCAAATTTCTTCAAAAGTGAAAATTTCTTAACTTACAAATTATTAATTTTGATATTAACCTTGCCGTTATCTTTCCTCTGCTATATGACAGAATGCAATAGTATGATAAGTAATTGTTTCTTTGAGCATGCGTACCATAAAATTCTTAAACATCTTCCATAAGACTAAAAAGTAGATAATATTCTATTTGTTAGGCATTCCCTACCTGGAGGCACAAAAATAAATTTACACTGGCTGTAAGTTTGTGCTGAGAATGTTTTCACCTCTTTTTGGATCAACACCTGCTAGGTCTGGTCTTGTGTCTCTTTCTCTCAGATAGTATTTCACTGCTTAGAGGCCTTTGAAAGGCAACAGATAACAAACACTCTTTGGTCCCTTGCATTTCAATAGAATAACCTGAAACTTCTTATCATGAAGGCCCAGACTGACCATGATATTGAAGGGAGAGGCGGAGGCTCCCAGGTCCTAGTTCCTTGAATAATTTGATTTCTTTTAACAAAGAATGGGTTAAACTCAAATTCATGCGAAAAATGATTTTTTACAGCATCACCAATGGTCTGCCCAGGTCCTCCCATTTTCCTCATTTTGAAACCTAACATTTTGTTTACATCACATCTTATGCCCACGCATGCGTGACGCATACAGAACAGGCTAGACATCACGGCATCAAGGGCCCTGTTTCAGTCGGAGACAACGGTGAAGTTCTATAAACCCGCATTTGCAGATCTCTTGATGAAGAGGCTTTTAAATAGTACCTAAACAGGTTGACTAGTCCAATCAACAACTAAATCAGGCATTAAGGAGCACCCATCTATGGTCAGAAAGAACAAGAAATGAGTTCTCCGTGTACACTCAGGTTGTGTTACTAGACATTCACAAAGCCTTTTTAGGGAAGAAAACCGCTAGTCCAGCTAAAAGAGCTGTGGTTTTCAAATGTTAACAAACAAGTGTGTGTGTGTGTGTGTGTGTGTGTGTGTGTGTGTGTGTGTGTGTGTGTGAATTAAAGGATCCCTAAGAACATACTTGTTTAACATATCATGGTTCACAAGAATGAGTGCTTGTAAAACTATCTGCCTTTAGGAACTGTGATTTGCAATGCACACGACAATCATTCGTAATATATAGCCCAGGAACTTACACATTCTAGGCACTCATTCTTTGTTGAATGAATGAATGAACATTGTCACCCATCCTATTCAAGCTAGGAACTCAGTAACACATTCTGATACTGGCTAGTCTGAATAAGGAGACAGATGCTAACCTGTAATCCTCTCCTTGATGAGTATACAGGTAATCTGTCATGGTCTATTATATTTCTGGGACTGTCAGTTAATGCCTCTCTGAGTGGCCTGTGGCAAGTAAATTACCATCTCTTTAATTCTACTTCCATTTTGTAGCCAGAAATGAAAATACAAACTGACCATCTTTTTCAGAAGCAGTATGAAGTTAAAGAAGAAATGGCTAGACATAGCAATATAAGCCAATAAAATGGGATCATATAAGTAAATCCATGGAGATAGAGAAGACACAGGTAATTTCCAGGGGGGTGGTAGAAAGTAGATTGGAGAGTGACTGTTTAATGGGTAATGGATTTCTTTTGGGGAGATGAAAATGTTTTGAAATGATAGACATATGGTTGCATAACATTGTGATGAACTTAATGCCACTGAATTGTACACTTTAAAATGGTTGATTTCACATCATATGAATTTCAGCTCAATAAACCTCTGTATGATAATACTTACAATTCTAAAGCATATCATTGCTAAGCCTGTGAAAAGAGTGGCATGGTGAATGTTGTCTATCTAAATGTTTGAAAAGGACAAGGATTACTCTACAGTAGTTTTTCAATAAACTTATGGTGGGTTTACAAATAACTAGAGTAGATATCAATGATGAATGTGGTAAAGTCCTGGAAAATTTACGCTGATTTGAGTCTGGACCTGAAATCAGGGCAAAATTTGTGATTTGGTAAATGCAGAATATTTTCTGTCAAGCAAGAAATTATTTACCTCCTTTATCATTTTAAAAGGAAAGTAATTATCCATGACATGAAAAACATTAATGAAGAACATTAATTTTGGATTATGGTCTATTTGCATATTTTCTTTGAAAGCAAGATTTTTAAAGCAAACTGTCATCACAAGTACATTTGAATTTCACAAATTACACTCTTTGATAAATCAGCTTTATTATACACAGCATCTGCCAGTACTATTGCCAGACTCTAAGGGGTAAAAGAAAATGACAAAACAGGTTTTCATTGCCATCATTTTATGACTTACAGAGTTTACCTTATCAAATAGGTGATATCAAGTGATTATACTTTGAATTAAGCAACATAACTCTGCACTTACATAACTCTTGGCAAAATACTTTGGTATATATTATCCTTATAGTCACCCTGGGAAGCAGACAAAGTAGATTACTTATTTCTGTAATGTAGGATTAGAAAGCTTTTGTGACACACTACAAGTTGTACAGCCAGGACTTGAATCCAGGTCTCAGATAACTGGGCTGGTACTCCTTTCATGGCAACTAGGAGTTCGAAGATCTGAGTTTATAATATGGTTCTGCCATAAACTTTCTAGGTAGCATTAAACAAGTTTCTCAACCTCTTGAATTTTGATTTCCTCCCCTTTTAAATACAGTGGTTGGGGCACATCTCAAACGTGCTCTTTTTGGAGTCTGCATCCTTTGTTAGCAAATGCAAAAGTTACACATTTATCAGCTAACTACTCTTCCCTATCATTTTGTAAGCCAGGTGAACCTTTTACCTTAATATAGCTCCATTCTTAGATGCAGTAACCCACACTTTTTGAATGCTCATCGTGTAAAAGTTATGTTTACAAAGACATCAATTAAAGTAGCCTGAAAAAGGATTTCCTCAAATTCTTCAGCTTATAGCATACGAGTGTCTAAAATCACACTAGTCCTATCGATAGACAGCATTCGTTCTTGTTTGCTATAGCCTCCACCATGTGTAGAACTTTTGTCTTCAAAAAGTGCTTTTCCAGCTCTTGTCTCACTTGACATCACTAGAGTAAAATACAGACCTTAACAGGTACCAGGCAAAGACTCAGTCTAAGCCACACTATCTCTCTAAACTAACACGCCCTACACCCAGTCTTATTGTTAGCCTACAAGGGTGCGACAGAGATAAGGCAGGGTGGGAACCTGACCCAGTGACAGCCAATCAGAAGGGCTTTTGTCCGTGGCTCAGACCAGGAGTGATTGATCAGCCACCAATCCCAGAGGCTTTCAATGGGAGAACAAAAAGTCCACTATTTGCCCCAAAGGCTGTACTTGGGTTTACTCCCTTGTGCAAAAAAAAAAAAAAAAAAAAAAAAAAAAAAAAAAAAAGTTTAACTGTCAAGAGCAACTTCAGAATTCCCACAAAACAAAGTTCAAGAGAGGAGAATAAAAGCAAAACCGAGCTAAGTATACTGCTTCTACACTGTGACCATGCAATCTAGGATAATTTATTCCCAAAAGAAGATCCCAATAACCTCATTTATCTTAAATGTCAACAAAATCCTTGTAAAAAATACATTATTCAGAGAATGACCTCAGCATGTTAATTGCAGATGGAGTCTCATTGTGTGTCACTTCTTTTACGGCCTCCTAGGTTCTTACTAGACATGTGTTTGTGCAGAAGTTTTTGTTTTTTTTTACCTGCACACCTCAAAATGTCTTTAAAAATATACAATTAAGCAAGTTTTTCTTTTCCCTGACTTCTTTTTTTTAAAAAAATTGTATTGCCATGGAATACGGTGGTATTATACATTGTAGAATCCAGAAAAAATCCCATAATCTGTATCAAGAAACATGACATATTCAGAAAACCACAATTTTCTGCACAGTGAATTGGTAAGTAATCCAGTGAGTGGAAGATGGTGATGACTTTTTCCATCCAGGGAAAGCCTCAAACCACCTCAGGGTATTAGTCAGGGTTCTCCAGAGGGACAGAACCAATAGGATATATGTATACATACCAGGGAGTTTAGCAGGGAGAATTGGCTTACATGATTACAAGCTGAATTCCCACGACAGGCCATCTGCAGACTGGGGAAAGAGAGAAGCCAGTAGTGGAACAGTCCAAGTCTGAAAGCCTCAAAACCAGGGAAGCTGATAGTGCAGCCTTCAATCCATAGCTGAAGGCCCGAGAGCCCCTACAAGACTGATAGTGCAAAAGTTCAAAGGCTGAAGAACCTGGAATCTGATTTCCAAGGACAGGAGGAGAAGAAGCAAAGTGTCCAGCAATGGAAGAGAGAGAACAAGAAAACTCAGTGAGCAAACTTATCCTGCTTCTTCTACCTGCCTTGTTCTAGCCACTGAGGACTATACTCTGATTCTTTTTTTATCTTGCCCAAATTTCTATCTAAAGGGGTCTGGGGAGTCATGCCCTACAAACCATAAATTCTCATCAGATAGGTTTTATTTAACCCTATATATCGTGACTTACTTTCCAATCTGACTCTGGCATAACATTATGTGACAAAGAAGAAAGTCAACATGTTTTACCCCAAAACATGTTTCTTTGCCATATTTTGAAATGGCCCCCCAGTTTGTCGGGAAAACTCGCATCTGTAAAGACTCTCTATTAACACAGCTAGATCTTTTTCTTCCAGGCCCTCCCAATCCTGAGGAGATTAATTAAGAATCTAGCACCTTTTAAAGGTCTGAATAGAAAACACTTGCCATTTATTGTCTCTAATGGCAGCCACTATAAGACTTCAAAAGAACCTTGGTCTCCACAATCTTTTATCTTAACCTGCATTTCCTTTCTGTCATGCCAGGTAGGCAAACTCAACTGACAACCAGGAAATATTTAAATTTACCTATAGCCTGTAAGCACCCCCCTCATATCCCCCACTGCTTTGAGTTGTCCCACCTTTCTGCACCAAACCAATGTATTTCTTAAATGTATTTGATTGATGTCTCAGGCCAGCTTAAGATGTATAAAACCAAGCTGGACACATGTTCTTAGGGCCTCCTGTGGGCTGTGTCATGGGCCATGGTCACTCATATTTGGTTCAGAATAAATCTCTTCAAATATTGTACAGTTTGACTATTTTCATTGACACTGCACTGGCAACCAATTGGATGGTGTCCATCCACACTGAGAACAGGCCTTCCTCTCCTAGTCCACCAACTCAAATGTCAGTCTCCTCTAGCAACACCTTTAGAGATGCACCCAGGAACAATGTTTCATCAGCCATCTAGGTATCCCTCAGTACAGTCAAGTTGAAATCTAATATTAACAATTACTAGTCCAGCCACCCCTTGTCAACTTGGCACCCATAGACATCTCCTTAAATCATTCTTAATCTCCAAATAAAGCCAATAACAAAGTTATAATCCTACCTAACATAATACAACTATCCTTCATACAACCAAAAACTTGATAGTCCTTAAATACTGTTACATAAAATTAACAATATTTAAATGCTGATATATAGTCAATAAACCTTATGTTACATGATAAATGAGAAATGAAATAAAGCAAAGTTATTTGCTTAATACAGGTGTATATGTGCACAAATGTATTCTTTTTTTTTTTGAGATGGAGTCTCTGTTGCCCAGGTTGGAGTGCAGTGGCATGACCTCAGCTCACTGCAACCTCTGCCTCATGGGTTCAAGCGATTCTCCTGCCTCAATCTCCCGAGTAACTGGGACTATAGGTGCCCACTACCACATCCGGTTATTTTTTTTTTCTGTATTTTTAGTAGAGATAGGCTTTCACCATATTGGCCAGGCTGGTCTCAAACTCCTGACCTTGTGATCTGCCTGCCTCAGCCTCCTTAAGTGCTAGGATTACAAGAGTGAGCCACCGTGCCCAGCCACACCAATGTATTCTTATGAAAATAAGGAGGAAATACTCATGATAATTACAGTCCTCATGTCCATAACTGCTCACATGGCCATAGCTGATATTGATAATGACTTCCTTCTACTACCCATTCTGTATTCCCTTTGTCTTCAGCAAGCACCTCAGCTGGTTGTGGTTTTGTACCTTGTGGAGTGACCCAAACCTTCATTCCTAAAGGATCTGGGCAATTTGTAGCTCTGCCTGGATTGTGTTGCCATAGTTTCCCATTGACCTTAATTACAGGGCAGGGTAATACCAAGAGATGTCCTAAGGGATCACCTGTATTCCAGACATACTCTTCCTTATCTCCACTGTGAAGTAATAGTTTGATTTCATCTTGATAGTTTGGGTCAGTCATCCCAGTCAGCACTGTAAATCCCTTCTTAGCCTGTTGACTTAGAGGTATGAGGAGCTCAAAGTGGTCAGTAATAATCTTTTTTTTTTTTACTCTGGTGGTGGGGGGGTTGGTATTTATTACCTTTCATTTTAATTTGTTTAATTGCAAATTTATATAATTTAATTTTAATAATGGCTGTGTTTAATAACTGGCTCACAGATTTTCTGTTAACAATCAGCTCTCACATTCAGCTTTTTAATCGCTTACAATTGCCATTTTGGATAAGGTTCAAAATTACTCTTTGACTTAGAAGGCCCTTCAGGGTTGTTTCATGTTATAACACTATTCTCAAGTCCCCAAGATATTCTTTTATTTATTTTTCATTATACTTTAAGTTCTAGGGTACATGTGCACGGCGTGCAGGTTTGATACATTGGTATACATGTGCCATGTTGGTTTACTGCACCCATCAACTCATCATTTACATTAGATATTTCTCCTAATGCTATCCGTCCCTCAATCCCTCACTTCCTGGTGTGTGATGTTCCCCACCCTATGTTCAAGTGTTCTCATTGTTCAATCCTCACCTATGAGTGAGAACATGTGGTGTTTGGTTTTCTGTCTTTGTGACAGTTTGCTGAGAATGATGGTTTCCAGCCACGTCCATGTCCCTGCAAAGGACATGAACTCATCCTTTCTTATGGCTGTATAGTATTCCATGGTGTATATGTAAATTAGTTCAACCATTGTGGAAGACAGTGTGGCAATTCTTCAAGGATACAGAACTAGAAATACCATTTGACCCAGCAATCCCATTACTGGGTATATATCCAAAGGATTATAAATCATGCTACTATAAAGACATGTGTACATGTATGTTTATTGCAGCACTATTCACAATAACAAAGACTTGGAACCAACCCAAATGTCCATCAATGATAGACTGGATTAAGAAAATGTGGCACATATACACCATGGTTAGTGACAATCTTAATTTCCAGTGCAATGGAATCATTGTGTCTCCTGGTGGCAGCATTCCTCTCTCTGGAACTAAGACCTCTAGGGCAGCAGAACATAATGTTGCAGAAACAGGAAGTAAAAATTTTGCTACTGGATGATGGTGAGTGGTACCACTTCCACTTCTGCCCCTTGATTCCTGGACCAGTGAATCCTAGCTATGGGAGAAATAGCGCCGTTATTGGACACAGATTCAGAGCATATATAGTCTTTTGGAGAACTTTGCCCTGGCCCTGCAAAGTATTGTCACCTAGTTGGTATTGTAATTGTGACTTCAAAAGGCCTTTTCACCATTCTTTCAAGTCAGTTGCTTCAGGACGATGGCGAACATGGTAAGACCAGTGAATGCCATGAGCATGAGCCCATTGTCACACATTTTTGGCTGTGAAGTGAGTTCCTTGGTCAGAAATAATGCTATGTGGAATACCATGGTGGTAGATAAAGCATTTTCTGAGTCCACAGATGATAGTCTGGGCAGAAGCATATGTGCAGAAAAGGCAAATTCATATCCAGATTAAGTGTCTATTCCAGTAAGGATAAACCACTGCCCCTTCCATGATGAAAATGGTCAAGTGTAATCAACCTGCCACCACATAGCTGGCTGATCACCCTGAGAAATGGTGCTATATTGAAGGCTCAGTGTTGGTCTCTGTTGCTGGCAGATTGAGCACCCAGCAGTGGCTACAGCATGGTCAGCCTTGGTGAGTGGAATTCCATGTTGCTGAGTCCGTGAGTAACCTCCATCCCTGCCACCATCGCTACTTTGATCATGAGCCCATTGAGCAATGACAGGGGTGGCTTGGGAAAGAGGCTGAGTGGTGTCCATGGAAAGGGTCATCCTATCCATTTGATTATTAAAATCCCCCTCTGCCAAGGTCACCCTTTGGTAAGCATTCACATGGGACACAAATATCTTCACAATTTTTGACCACTCAGAGAGGTTCATCCACAATGAGGGTGGGTTTTCCTCCCAGTCCTCTGACTCACATGTCAATCTCCTCTGGCAACACCCTCACAAACATACCCGAAAACAGGACTTCATCAGCCATCTTGACACCCTTCAATCTAGTCAAGTTGACACCCAATATTAACCATCATGCCACCTTTGTCTAGAAGTTAAAAAAGAGTAACATTAAACAAGGGAAGCAAGGAAACAATACAAAGAAATATATAAAAAGACAAACGGTACTTTACAACATGCTCACATTACATTCAGGGTCTGATTACTTTCTCTAAATGTTCACCTATTGACTAATTATTTAATTTTATCATTGAATATAAAATGGTATAGAAAATACTGGGAAGGTAATCAGGAAGTACAAGTTCTTTTTAAAATTGTATTTACACATTAATTTTTTTATTTATATATAATAGTTGTACAGGAGGTATAAGTTCTAATGGAAGCAGGAAGACCTGATGTTACTATTGTATATCCTCAGCTCAGCCATTTTTAATTTATTCAATACTTCATCTTTCAATGATTACTTAAATGTAACACATTTCCAAATGCTATGCTGGGTGCTGGCTCCAGAAATTTGCCATGTCTGAGACACCTTTCCAAGAAGATAGTATAGGCAGTTCCTTACATATAGATGTCAGTGATTGGTATTCTATAACCCTGATACCATGACTATATCTATTTGGATCAGAAATCAGCAACTGATCCAAACACAGCCATCTGTTGGCCTTCCGGCAGTTTACAAAATAGTGTATATAAAATGCCCAAAATGCTTCTCTATACTGGATAATAATTGAACCAATGCAAGAACCTCTCAGAGGGTTTAGATGTCAAATGTACAGAGAGGAGAGCAGAAAGTAGAGTGAAGTAGAAGGCAAAACAGAGATATGACTACATGCACAAGCCATGAAGCAACAGAAGTCATGCCGAGGTATATACTGTTAGAAGAGTGAAGAGAGTGGGGAATTGATAGCAAAAGGAGTAGCGGTCTTGGTGAAGAAGAATGACAAATACCTTTCAACAAGAGAAAAAAACGCATTAATTGAATCAATAAATAAATGTTTCTCAGGCATCTTCTATATGTGAAGATACAAATGTGAAAAGAACAAAAATTGTATTCTCATGAAGTCTACTAAAAGAGCCATACATTAATCATATAATCACATGAACCACAGTAAATGCTTAGAAGCAAAAAACACAGGGAGTTACAAGATAAAATAAGTAGGGAGGAGTTGACTTAGCGTAGGGGCACTACGGGTGAGCTCCGTGAAGACTACCTGGGGTGGTGACACTGGAAAGGAGATCCAAAAAATCCTACAGGGCAAAAGTAATTTGGGAAGAACCATGATATCATGAAGACACTGAAAGAGTAAGGGGCAGAGGAGAGCAAGGTTAATCTAGAAAGTTAGGTAGAGGCCAGATCATATCAGACCTTGTAGGCCATTTTATGATTTGAGTTTTAATCCCATGAGCAGTGGGAAGCCATCAAAGGATTCCAATAGGGAATTCACAAACTGGGATGTGCATTTAAACTGACAACTGTGACTGTCATGTGGGAATTAATCGAAGGGGCTTAAGTGAAAAGACCAGTTCAGAAACTTCCACAGGAGTCCAGAGGAGAACAGTGACTTGGGACCAGGGGACTGGACAGCATCCTGAACATGGTAGGCTACAGGGTGGGGAAAACATCTAATTTTTCTTGGCAACCATAATGTATGACACAATTCTGGTACCTAGTGAACTCAGAAAATGGTTGGTGAATAAATTGAGATGCATTCTTTTTTTTTTTTTTTTTTCTTTTTCTACAGAGTCTCGCTCTGTCGCCCAGGCTGGAGTGCAGTGGTGTGATCTCGGCTTGGCTCGCCGGAAGCTCCGCCTCCAGAGATCAAGCAATTCTCTGCCTTGGCCTCCCGAGTAGTTGGGACTACAGGCGCCCACCATCACACCCAGCTAATTTTTTCTGTATTTTTTTAGTAAAGATGGAGTTTTGCCATGTTAGCCAGGATGGTCTCAATCGCCTGACCTCGTGATCCACCTGCCTTGGTCTTAAATTGAGATACATTCTAAGGAGTCAGTGGTCAGGAATAGTATAGTAAGTTTCCTCTTCCACAGTGAATTCACCTTAAAGGGGAAATGTCTAATGGTGATATTTCAGGTACTTTGTTTCTCTCTCAAAGGAGATATTTGAGAGCATGGAAAACTTTAGGCCCCGATATGACCCAATTAAAGGCATCTCTATCCAAGAGCCAAAAAACAACAGTGGATAAAAACACAGGTTCTAGAATCAAAGTTCCCAAATTCCTCTACCAGTTCTACTGGTTTCTTGATGTGTTATAATTGGCATACTATGTAGACCCTCAGTCTCTCTTTCTTTTCTTTTCTTTTTTCTTTTTTTTCCTTCCTTCCTTTCTTCTTTTTGAGACAGGGTCTCATTCTGTTGCCCAGGCTCCAGGCTAGAGTATGGTGGTATGAACACAGCTCACTGCATCTTCAACCTCCTGAGCTAAAGAATCCTCCTGCCTCCATCTCTCAAGTAGCTGGGACTAAAGGCACACATCACCACACCTAGCTAATTTTTTATTTTTTTATAGAGACAGTCATGACAGGTTGCCTAGGTTGGTCTTGAACTCATGGCCTTAAGCAATCCTCCTGCCTTGGAATACCAAAGTTCCGGGATTACAGGAATGAACCATCACGCCTGACCCATTTCTTCATCTGTATGGTGGTGATATTATTATGCCCACCTGAAATAGTTACTTTGAGGATTAAATGAGATTATATATTTTAATCATTTATCACAAGGCTTGACACATAGGAAACTCTCAACAAACACCGTTATTATTCTCACTTAGATGACGAGCTTCTTAAGTAAAAGCCATCTTTATTAGAGTGCAGGGTCTGTGATATTGTAGGTACTCAATAAACTTGCACTATTGACTTTGCAACTCTCATCCATCATCCTGAATTTTAAGATTTTATTTCACATGTTTGTTTCAGAGCCATCTTTCTTTACCCAGGTCTCCTAATAATCTTTTGTATCCTGAAAGAGAACATTCTTCTCAGTCTGTAATTATCAGTGTTTCTGTCATCTTCCTTTTTTCCTGTTCCAAACAAAATTATTCAGTCTGCTTACCTTTCCCCTGACAAATCCTGCCGTTTCAAAGTTAATTGCTTCTACTTCCATTACACACCTGCTTTGCTTTATTTTGTCTGTTAACTATGCTTTCTTGTAAGTAGATTGTATCTATTCCACTTGTCCCCTTTCCCTTCTTATTAATGAACTCCCTAGCACTGGCATCGGTTGAGAATTATCCTTCAACCCAAGCTTCTTAAACCAGTCTCCAAATTATTTACTGCTTGGATCATTGCTTTTGGCATCGCCCTTGCTAATTCACCTTTGTTAGGAAACTCTTGTCTCTGAAAATATCCCTTTCTTACAGAGTATAGGAGGGAATTATTCCTTCAAACATTTTTTTTAACTACTCTTTCTTTTGAGTTGGTTTTATTTTCTCCTCCCTTTGAATGTCTAGCAGCATGTGTCTTTCAGCTAGAACTGCACCATGTCTATACCTCTGGCAGGTAAAAGGAGGAAAAAAGCACACCTCCAGGTACTCTTCCAAAAGGAATCCAATAGAAGTCCCCCAAGCTCCATCCCTCTGGGTAGGCTGAGCACAGGCTGGTTTCCTTCAGGAAGAATAATACTGACTTTTCTAATTGTTATGCTCCACTGGCATTCCTCATCTTCCATATCTGAATACTGTATGGGTTGATTATTTTTCTCCTTAAATGCTTTTTGTTTTTTGTTTTTTTCCCTGAGATGGAGTCTTGCTCTGTCGCCCAGGCTGGAGTGCAGTGACACGATCTCGGCTCACTGAAACCTCTGCCTCCCGGGTTCAAGCAATTCTCCTGCCTCCGCTTCCCGAGTAGCTGGGATTTTAGGCACCTGCCACCACACCTGGTTATTTTTTGCATTTTTAGTAGAGATGGGGTTTCACCACGTTGGCCAGGCTGGTCTCAAACTCCTGACCTCATGATCCACCCACCTCAGCCTCCCAAAGTGCTGGGATTACAGGCATGAGCCACCATGCCCAGCCTAAGTTTCTTGTAACACTGATTCCATCTACTTATTCTGGACCTTGTTTCATGGCTCACTGCAAACTATTCACTTTCCTACCTACCCCCCACCATCCTTGATTTCTTTACTCAATTCTTTAACAAGATCCTTGAGATGATTTTTGTTTGAAGGGTGTTTTTATGTAGGGCCTCCTTTTGGTTTTGTTTTGAACCCTTACTTATTACTTATTACTGTAGAGAGTAGTGAAGGGACTTAAAGTGGAAAGACCAGTTCAGAAACTTCCACGGGAGTCCAGAGGATAGTGACTCCAGGGCTCCATGCTTTGTTTGGCTGCATTTCTCCCTTCACTACTAAGTGATGGCTCATAACTGATCATGTTCAAATTTGTCTCCTTATTCACAATGGATTCAGTAGACAGTGAGGGCTACTGGGTTAAAAACCAAAGGATTTTAACATGGAGAGAACCCTAGATGCTATCTAACACAATCTGTTCTCCAACACTGATGTCTTTCTGCCCAAACACAGACACTTCTCTTGACAGGAAGCTCACTGCTCTACAAGAAAACACTTCTCACTCTTAGACATTTCAATGTTCTAACACGTTTCCTAATGATTAAATTAAATCTAGCTTGTTGCAATTTTCACATCTGTATACAACTTTTTCCCTTTGAAGTGCTATGCAGAAATATTGAATCAATATTCCCTGACATTCAGTATTTTGAGATATTTTACAATAGATATCTTAAATCTTTGAATATTACTCTTTCCCAGACCAAGTATCCAACATTCTTTCAACTATTGATCAACTGTCTTGGCTTCCACCTTCCTTACATTCTCCAATAGAGTAACAGCATGCTCATGTCCCTTCTGATCCATATGACCTGGAACCAAATGCAATGTTCCCCCAGGGTCTGACCAGACCAGAGCATAGTGTAAGGAGATGATTATTTGGTTATATTTATTAGCCTAAGATTGCATTAGCTTTTAGAATCCTTTCTTTATAGTGACTCATAAGATGTTTTATTCATAATTTTATATGGGTTATTTCTGAATCAGGTATCCTTTACCCTAGAAATATATGGCTAATTTTTGGAACCTAAATATAAGGCTTCACATTTAGACTGATTAAAATGCATTTTGTGGCAGGGGGGCAGAGCAAGATGGCTGAATAGGAACAACTCCAGTCTCCAACTCCCAGCGCGAGCGACACAGAAGACTGGTGATTTCTGCATTTTCAACTGAAGTACTGGGGTCATCTCACTAGGGAGTGCTGGACAATCGGTGCTGGTCAGCTGCTGCAGCCCGACCAGCGAGAGCTGAAGCAGGGCGAGGCATCACCTCCCCTAGGAAGCGCAAGGGGGAAGGGAGTCCTTTTTCCTAGCCAGGGGAACTGAGACACACAACACCTGGAAAATCGGGTGACTCCCACCCCAATACTGTGCTTTGAGCAAACGGGCACACCAGGAGATTATACCACACCTGGCCGGGAGGGTCCCACGGCCACAGAGCCTCCCTCATTGCTAGCACAGCAGTCTGCGATCTAACCACAAGGCAGCAGTGAGGCTGGGGGAGGGGCGCCTGCCAGTGCTGAGGCTTAAGTACGTAAACAAAGCCTCTGGGAAGCTCGAACTGGGTGGAGCTCATAGCAGCTCAAGGAAATCTGCCTGTCTCTGTAGACTCCACCTCTGGGGACAGGGCACAGCTAAACAACAACAACAAAAAAAGCAGCAGAAACCTGTGCAGATGCAAACGACTCTGACAGCTTTGAAGAGAGCAGTGGATCTCCCAACATGGAGGTTGAGATCTGAGAAGGGACAGACTGCCTGCTCAAGTGTGTCGCTGACCCCTGAGTAGCCTAACTGGGAGACATCCCCCACTAGGGGCAGTCTGACACCCCACACCTCACAGGGTGGAGTACACCCCTGAGAGGAAGCTTCCAAAGTAAGAATCAGACAGGTACACTTGCTGTTCAGCAATATTCTATCTTCCGCAACCTCCGCTGCTGATACCCAGGCAAACAGGGTCTGGAGTGGACCTCAAGCAATCTCCAACAGACCTGCAGGTGAGGGTCCTGACTGTCAGAAGGAAAACTATCAAACAGGAAGAACGCCTATACCAAAACCCCATCAGTACGTCACCATCATCAAAGACCAGAGACAGATAAAACCACAAAGATGGGGAAAAAGCAGGGCAGAAAAGTTGGAAATTCAAAAAAATAAGAGCGCATCTCCCCCTGCAAGGGAGCGCAGCTCATCGCCAGCAATGGATCAAAGCTGGTCAGAGAATGACTTTGACGAGATGAGAGAAGAAGGCTTCAGTCCATCAAACTTCTCAGAGCTAAAGGAGGAATTACGTACCCAGCACAAAGAAACTAAAAATCTTGAAAAAAGAGTGGAAGAATTGACAGCTAGAATAATTAATGCAGAGAAGGTCATAAACAAAATGACAGAGATGAAAACCATGACACGAGAAATATGTGACAAATCCAAAAGCTTCAGTAACCGACTCGATCAACTGGAAGAAAGAGTATCAGCGATTGAGGATCAAATGAATGAAATGAAGCGAGAAGAGAAACCAAAAGAAAAAAGAAGAAAAAGAAATGAACAAAGCCTGCAAGAAGTATGGGATTATGTAAAAGACCAAATCTACGTCTGATTGGGGTGCCTGAAAATGAGGGGAGAAAATGGAACCAAGTTGGAAAACACTCTTCAGGATATCATCCAGGAGAACTTCCCCAACCAAGTAGGGCAGGCCAACATTCAAATTCAGGAAATACAGAGAATGCAACAAAGATACTCCTCGAGAAGAGCAACTCCAAGACACATAATTGCCAGATTCACCGAAGTTGAAATGAAGGAAAAAATCTTAAGGGCAGCCAGAGAGAAAGGGCGGGTTACCCACAAAGGGAAGCCCATCAGACTAACAGCAGATCTCTCGGCAGAAACTCTACAAGCCAGAAGAGAGTGGGGGCCAATATTCAACGTTCTTAAAGAAAAGAATTTTCAACCCAGAATTTCATATCCAGCCAAACTAAGTTTCATAAGTGAAGAAGAAATAAAATCCTTTACAGATAAGCAAATGCTTAGAGATTGTGTCACCACCAGGCCTGCCTTACAAGAGACCCTGAAGGAAGCCCTAAACATGGAAAGGAACAACCGGTACCAGCCATTGCAAAAACATGCCAAAATGTAAAGCCCATCAAGGCTAGGAAGAAACTGCATCAACTAACGAGCAAAATATCCAGTTAATATCATAATGGCATGATCAAGTTCACACATAACAATATTAACCTTAAATGTAAATGGACTAAATGCTCCAATTCAAAGACACAGACTGGCAAACTGGATAAAGAGTCAAGACCCATCAGTCAGCTGTATTCAGGACACCCATCTCACATGCAGAGACATACATAGGCTCAAAATAAAGGGATGGAGGAAGATCTACCAAGCAAATGGAGAACAAAAAAAAGCAGGGGTTTCAATACTTTTAAAGTCTGATAAAACAGACTTTAAACCATCAAGATCAAAAGAGTCAAAGAAGGCCATTACATATTGGTAAAGGGATCAATTCAACAGGAAGAGCTAACTATCCTAAATATATGTGCACCCAATACAGGAGCACCCAGATTCATAAAGCAAGTCCTTAAGACTTACAAAGAGACTTAGACTCCCATACAATAATAATGGGAGACTTCAACACTCCACTGTCAACATTAGACAGATCAACGAGACAGAAAGTTAACAAGGATATCCAGGAATTGAACTCATCTCTGCACCAAGCGGACCTAATAGACATCTATAGAACTCTCCACCTCAAATCAACAGAATATACATTCCTCTCAGCACCACATCGCACTTATTCCAAAATTGACCACATCATTGGAAGTAAAGCACTCCTCAGCAAATGTAAAAGAACAGAAATTATAACAAACTCTCTCTCAGACCACAGTGCAATCAAACTAGAACTCAGGACCAAGAAACTCAATCAAAACCGCTCAACTACATGGAAACTGAACGACCTGCTCCTGAATGACTACTGGGTACATAATGAAAGGAAGGCAGAAATAAAGATGTTCTTTGAAACCAGTGAGAACAAAGATACAACATACCAGAATCTCTGACACATTTAAAGCAGTATGTAGAGGGAAATTTATAGCACTAAATGCCCACCAGACAAAGCTGGAAAGATCTAAAATTGACACTCTAACATCACAATTAAAAGAACTAGAGAGGCAAGAGCAAACACATTCAAAAGCTAGCAGAAGGCAAGAAATAACTAAGATTAGAGCAGAACTGAAGGAGACAGAGACACAAAAAACCCTCCAAAAAATCAATGAATCCAGGAGTTGGTTTTTTGAAAAGATCAACAAAATTGACAGACGATTAGCAAGACTAATAAAGAAGAAAAGAGAGAAGAATCAAATAGATACAATCAAAAATGATAAAGGGGATATCACCACCGACCCCACAGAAATACAAACTACCATCAGAGAATACTATAAACACCTCTACGCAAATCAACTAGAAAATCTAGAAGAAAGGGATAATTTCCTGGACACTTACACTCTTCCAAGACTAAACCAGGAAGAAGTTGAATCCCTAAATAGACCAATAGCAGGCTCTGAAATTGAGGCAATAATTAATAGCCTACCAACCAAAAAAAAGTCCAGGACCAGATGGATTCACAGCTGAATCCTACCAGAGGTACAAGGAGGAGCTGGTACCATTCCTTCTGAAACTATTCCAATCAATAGAAAAAGAGGGAATCCTCCCTAACTCTTTTTATGAGGCCAACATCATCCTGATACCAAAGCCTGGCAGAGACACAACAAAAAAGAGAATTTTAGACCAATATCCCTGATGAACATCGATGCAAAAATCCTCAATAAAATACTAGCAAACCGGATTCAGCAGCACATCAAAAAGCTTATCCACCATGATCAAGTGGGCTTCATCCCTGGGATGCAAGGCTGGTTCAACATTCGCAAATCAATAAATGTAATCCAGCATATAAACAGAACCAAAGACAAGAACCACATGATTATCTCAATAGATGCAGAAAAGACTTTTGACAAAATTCAACAACCCTTCATGCTAAAAATGCTCAATAAATTCGGTATTGATGGAACGTACCTCAAAATAATAAGAGCTATTTATGAAAAACCCACAGCCAATATCATACTGAATGGGCAAAAACTGGAAAAATTCCCTTTGAAAACTGGCACAAGACAGGGATGCCCTCTCTCACTGCTCCTATTCAACATAGTGTTGGAAGTTCTGGCTAGGGAAATCAGGCAAGAGAAAGAAATAAAGGGTATTCAGGTAGGAAAAGAAGAAGTCAAATTGTCCCTGTTTGCAGATGACATGATTGTATATTTAGAAAACCCCATTGTCTCAGCCCAAAATCTCCTTAAGCTGATAAGCAACTTCAGCAAAGTCTCAGGATACAAAATTAATGTGCAAAAATCACAAGCATTCTTATACACCAGTAACAGACAAACAGAGAGCCAAATCATGAATGAACTTCCATTCACAATTGCTTCAAAGAGAATCAAATACCTAGGAATCCAACTTACAAGGGATGTCAAGGACCTCTTCAAGGAGAACTACAAACCACTGCTCAGTGAAATCAAAGAGGTCACAAACAAATGGAAGAACATACCATGCTCATGGATAGGAAGAATCAATATCATGAAAATGGCCATACTGCCCAAGGTTATTTATAGATTCAATGCCATCCCCATCAAGCTACCAATGAGTTTTTCACAGAATTGGAAAAAATTGCTTTAAAGTTCATATGGAACCAAAAAAGAGCCCGCATTGCCAAGACAATCCTAAGTCAAAAGAACAAAGCTGGAGGCATCATGCTATCTGACTTCAAACTGTACTACAAGGCTACAGTAACCAAAACAGCATGGTACTGGTACCAAAACAGAGATATAGACCAATGGAACACAACAGAATCCTCAGAAATAATACCACATGTCTACAGCCATCTGATCTTTGACAAACCTGAGAGAAATAAGAAATGGGGAAAGATTCCCTATTTAATAAATGGTGCTGGGAAAATTGGCTAGCCATAAGTAGAAAGCTGAAACTGGATCCTTTCCTTACTCCTTATACGAAAATTAATTCAAGATGGATTAGAGACTTAAATGTTAGACCTAATACCATAAAAACCCTAAAAGAAAACCTAGGTAGTACCATTCAGGACAGAGGCATGGGCAAGGACTTCATGTCTAAAACACCAAAAGCAACGGCAACAAAAGCCAAAATTGACAAATGGGATCTAATTAAACTAAAGAGCTTCTGCACAGCAAAAGAAACTGCCATCAGAGTGAACAGGCAACCTACAGAATGGGAGAAAATTTTTGCAATCTACTCATCTGACAAAGGGCTGATATCCAGAACCTACAAAGAACCCAAACAAATTTACAAGAAAAAAATAAACAATCCCATCAAAAAGTGGGGAAAGGATATGAACAGACATTTCTCAAAAGAAGACATTCATACAGCCAACAGACACATGAAAAAATGCTCATCATCACTCGCCATCAGAGAAATGCAAATCAAAACCACAATGAGATACCATCTCACACCAGTTAGAATGGCAATCATTAAAAAGTCAGGAAACAACAGGTGCTGGAGAGGATATGGAGAAATAGGAACACTTTTACACTGTTGGTGGGATTGTAAACTAGTTCAACCATTATGGAAAACAGTATGGCAATTCCTCAAGGATCTAGAACTAGATGTACCATATGACCCAGCCATCCCACTACTGGGTATATACCCAAAGGATTATAAATTATTCTACTACAAAGACACATGCACACGTATGTTTATTGCGGCACTATTCACAATAGCAAGGACTTGGAATCAACCCAAATGTCCATCAGTGACAGACTGGATTAAGAAAATGTGGCACATATACACCATGGAATACTATGCAGCCAGTAAAAAGGATGAGTTTGCATCCTTTGTAGGGACATGGATGCAGCTGGAAACCATCATTCAGCTTACTTATTCTGCTTCAATTTTCTTTAGCTGTAAGTTTGATAAGCACTTATCCTCCTTTATCATAATGCAAATTATTAGCAAAAATGTCGAGTCAGGGCCAAGAATACAAACCAAAGAATTCCATTGAGGTTGATATCAATTAAACAACCAGCACTCTTTAGGTCCACCAATTTCCAGAAGCTCTAATTCTCTGGAACACAGAGTACTGCCCACATTTCTTCAGATCATATACACAGCTAATACTCAAATCATAGTTATGATAACAGCTAACATGTATGACACATGGTGAGTCTTTATGTGCTAGACATCTTTCTAAGAGGTTTACATGCATTAGCTCATTTTGTCTTTGTAATAACTCTATGAAATAGGCCATGTTATTATTTTCATTTTTTATATAAAGAAACTAGGACACAGAGCAATTAAAATGTTGGATCAGACAGTGATGGCATGGGGATTTCAACTCAGCTCTCAAAGACTCCTAACCCAAAATACCAAAAACTCAGAACCAGAACTCCTAACCCCTCGAAATTTTGTCAAATATTATGCTGAAAAGGGAATTTTTTTTATGACTCTCCCTATTAAGTAACCTAGTGCTTTCCAAAATTAAAAAAAAATGCAACTGGTTTAACGTGGATTCTTAGTGAAAGTGAATGTGACTCTTAGTATTTACAACTTCATTCTAAGTCCTCATATACCACACCTTCTGTTATCCATAGATGGCATTTTGCCAGGAGTAGAAGCCACACTCATACCTCTATAGCCTCAGGATTCACATTTTACCACCTTCATATGCTCCACATGATATGTGCAGTCCAATTACCTTTATGACTTATTGGCAATGATTCAGGGACGATATATTTACAAGTTCCTTGACTGGTCTCAGAACTAATAGTCCACTTTAACTATTTAACCCACTACTCTTTGAATTAGTTCACCATTCTTGGGCCTCAGTTCTCCCTTAACCTTGACAGCTGTGACCCTCAGCTGAAGAACATCCCTAAAAATAATTTAAAAAATAAGTTTTTGAGAAAAAACAGAGGGTGAATATTTTAAATCTCTCACTTTCATCTGAAAACATTACAGCATCTTCTTCCCATGGTGAGCCTTATATCTCTATCATCCTGGGGATTATAGTGAAGAATGCCCGTATTACAAGGTGTCCACCTCCTTGCATGAAATACAGCTCAAGGGAAGATTTTATGAAGGCATATAGCATCCTAGGGCCTTTCAAGGACAGAATATAGATCTCCCCAAATACCTTCTTGCATCATCCCTGTAGAAGAAAACAATGCCTTGTGTAGCACAGGTACCCTGACACAGTTCACACCAAACAAGTTAGAAGTGGCCAAGACTGATGGACAGAGATACAGAGCCCCAGGGACTCAGGGAGGCTGAAGGTTCACAGTCACAGGCTGATAAAAGAACAGGAGCTAAAGAAAGAATGAAATATGAGAAGATAAGGACCAAAGAAAAGGGAAGAAGAAATGGGGAGAAAAAATTCTTTTGGCCCAGAGTAATTAGCATGGGTCATGAGTATCTTTTAACAGTCAGCTAGTTTACCTTTCCAGCTTCAACTACCAACATTTTCCTTCCACAACCCCAGTGTATAACAACACACAAATGTTGCCCCTAGTCAAGGATCGTGAACAGCACATCTTGACATCATGAGTCCTTGCCTTTGTTTACAAGTACAGAAGATTAAGTAAGTAGAGTGTTTAGTGTTATATCTAGAATATCGTATTTGTGTGGCCTTATTATTAAGGCCGTGGTTCAGTGGCACTGAACAGAAGGAAAAACTCAACTGGGTTTTACATACAGATAGGCTTCAAGGCCTTGCAGAAAATGGCTTGGATTGTGAATATCCAAAAATGACCAAAAATGACCTTGGAATGACTTTGAGCAGTGCTATGGTACATAGAAAAGGCTGAATCAGGCTGCCTGGCTAAAGCTCCTCAACATTTATTTCATGTTTAGTATGTATAACCCAAAAATATGCCTCTTTGAGCCATTAGCTATAAATATGTATTCTTTTTTAAACCCACACATCTTATTCAGAATGTAATACTCATTGTAGATGTAAGGACTCCTTCCACCGCACCTCCCCCACCATGCATTTCCACAGAAATTTTTCCAAGAAAATTCATTTAAAAAGTATTCTGTTTTTTAAAGCAAAGTCTTTTGAAAAAGGAACTGGTTTGGGGGAATCTAGTCATATGAGTTGTATTTTGGGCTTGACCTCTTGAATGTCAATCCATGAGAGAATGTGTAGCTCAGAGTTTAGAGAAAAGAATTGAGGGTCAGGCGCGGTGGCTCATGCCTGTAATCCCAGCACTTTGGGAGGCCTAGGCAGGCAGATCATCTGAGGTCAGGAGTTTGAGACCAGCCTGGCCAATATGGAGAAACTCCATCTCTGCTAAAAATGCAAACAAAAATTAGCCGGGTATGGTGATGAGTGCCTGTAATCTCAGCTACTGGGGAGGCTGAGGCAGGAGAGTCACTTGAACCTGGGAGGCAGAGGTTGCAGTGAGCCGAGATTGTGCCATTGCACTCCAGCCTTGGCAACAAGAGCTCAACTCTGACTCAAAAAAAAAAAAAAAAAAAAAAGATAATTGAGAAGAATGTTGTCCACATACTGCTACTAAACCATTGGAGGTAGTTTTTGTCACTAGATACTTCAGGAAAAGTTGAATCCAAAAGAAATGAAGAAGGGGAATGTTGAATGTTTCTCCTGGCTACTTCTCTCACGGCTCTCAGCACCCTGGCCTGATGGGGGCAAAATCACATGGTAATCTTTTTGAGATGGAGAACATGGGAATAGCCCTTTCTCAGCCTGTGCTTGCAATCTATAAATTCCAGCCAAGCCAGATTTCATTCTCTCTCCAAAATTGTTGCGAGGCACTAACACCAATAGAATTGTGTGGCATAGGCTTTTTAAAGAAATTGATGACAAACCTCTTTTATTAACCAAACAAGTTCAACTACCAGAAATATTTTGTGTGAAACATATATAAAGACCTGAAATGGTCTTGTATGGTGTTTACAGGTCAGCCTTTTATATGTACCAAGGTGGAATATGATTAACGAAACACAAGTTTTCACAATACATGGCATTTTTTCTCATGCTTCCTGCATGGATTGTGAATGCTAAAGACCAGCCATGGGGAACCTGCAGCCAAAACAGAATTCAGGGCCATTCTCTCTGACAACATTGTGGAGTTACTCAGGGAACAGCAAGATGAAGCTTTCAGCCTTTTTCAGTGTCTAAGAGAAAATATTTAGAAGTAGATTATGCTTGGGGAAAGTTTTGTTAGTTTCAAACTCAGGGAAGAGTCATGGTACAATTAGGACTGAAGGAAAGAAATCTTATTGAGAGTCCTAAAGGGTAAAGCTGAATTTTCAAATCTGCTAATCAGAATGGGAAACTGCTTTAAAAACATAGGGTTTGTGAGGAATTCTACAAGATTATCTCCCTTTCTTTTATTCATCAAGTCCCTACTAACTAGAGATGCCTGGAAAATTTGGCTAAGCTAATAAAAATGACTGACTGTACTAGGCAGGTTTCCATGTGTGGAAATTCCAGATTGTGTGCAATATTGAATCAATATTAGTAGACAAGTAGAGAAGTCCATAGATCTTTAGAAAGAAACCCCTCAAGTCTAAATAGAAGGAAAAACAGGGTCAGAGTGATGGATGTCATGTCTTGACAAGGGATAGAGGAGTCATGCCTTCTTGTTCCCCTCCATGTGCTAAGGAACTTGAATTCAAAAATTTAAAGTTTCCCTGAGGTTCTCATCAAGAAAGGCTAGTAAGCATCTCAAACCAAAAATGTTTAAAGCTAACTTCATCAATTTCCCTACCAATCCCGTTCCTCTTCCTGTGCCCTCTGCCTCAGTAAAGCGATCCGTTCAGTTTATACAAGCTAGAAATCTGTTTCTTCCTTACTCATCTTACCAAGTCCTATTCCTTCTACTTCCCAAACATCTCTTCAAACTATCCATACCTTTCCTTTCCATTGACACTATCCTAGTTTAAATTACAATCTTCTGGTCTCCCTGCCTCTTGTGATATCCTTTCCCGGCTTGACTCTCAATTCATAGTTCTTTCCTCGTCATAATGTGACTATCTGAAAAGAATTCCTTACTGCTTGTCAACACAGGTCTAGGAACTCCAGAAACTAAAAGCAGATCTTGACGCTGTAATATGCTAAATTAGACTGTAATTCCAATCAAAATAACACCCTGACCAGGTCTTTGGTGTAAACGTTAAGGCATTGGCTGGAAAAATGAGGCATCCTTGCAGTTGCAATAAGACTGGCTGTCTGTGAAGGTTCAGAGGACTTATTTAAATGCTTCCTATTTTACAATTTCCTTTAAGACCTTCTCATTATTGCTAATTATTCTTGCATTGGATCTCAATGTTGTCCAAAGGGTAAAGTGTGGCATCTGAATAAGAAAGAGAGAGAGTTATTTCCAGACAGAAGGACAGGGATTTCCTAATTCATATTTTAAAAAATGTACAGAAAGTGTATGTCATACATTTTGAAGATGTTGGCCCCAAGAGTGCAGAACATAATCTTTGGTTAGAGGGCAATCACCACTGATGCAGGCGCAATCACCATGGTGTCTGCATGCTGTGTGCTGGCCTAGGCAGCTGGCCATAGTCCAAACTGGTTGCTTGGTAGCTGATTCAAACTGAGATCAAACAAAGGATCACACTACGTGACATCAAAAGGGCAGAAGATCCATGTTTTATGTGGAGGGGGCCTTAAAAGATTTTGAGAACAGGAAACTGGATTGAAACATTCAACCCACTTTTTTTTTCTTTTTTTTTTTTCTTTTTTTTGAGACAGAGTCTTGCTCTGTCACCCAGGCTGGAGTTCAATGGCACACTCAGCTCACTGCAACAACCCACTTTTTTACCCATCCCTCAGGAAGGCCCAAAAGTTGACCTCCTCCTTTATCATAAGGAATAGAATGGGGAGGGAAGCAACCCAATCTTTAAAATGCATTCAATAACTGGGCTTAGTAGACTGCAAGTGTTGATTATAGAGGATCCAAATAAAATGGAGAAAACCAAAAGTAGGAAGCAAAGGGGATATAATTGCAATAATAGGTGGAGCTCCTAATTTGGAAATCCGATGTTAGAGAATGATCTGACCTGCAGAATAGACCTGTGGCTATTTAATATTGGGTATGTAGGCATTAAGATGATGGGTTTTTTTGTGGTAGGTAGAACCTGTACCTGAATCCTGACTCAAGCACTCCCTAGAGAGTCATGGCCTCTACAGGCACCAGACACACTCAGTTCCCAAGTATACAGCAGCTTGTATAAAAGAAATACTGGGTACCTGTGGAGAACCTCTTTCTTTTACCACCATCTGTTATAATGTGAACTTCATGCCTGCCCTTAATCCAGGTGAAAAGAAAATCCTGTAAGTTGTGATTTCTTTTAGATACTGTCTCTGAAGTAACACTAAGACCTGCGTCCCAGAATAAAATTTGTCATGGGTCCACTCATCAGACTGTCTTTTGTTAACTTTCTGATCTCCCATGCCCTTGCAGTGGGTATGGTGAAACTCAAACACATCCTGTGACCCTTTCCCCAATTTCCCCATGTATAAATGAAATGGATCTCCTCAATGACTATCAGAATATCCATAATGGCCCTTAGCTTTTGAAGTAATGGCCGAGTGAACTTCATTGGTTTAACTCCTCTCTATCCAAAGAGTATATAAATCAATACCACTTCCTGAGGAAATAGATGAGATTGGTGCAATTAAACAGTCTCTAAATGAACAGGCATGATGATGCCTGTTGGCTCGTCATTGAATTGCCTCATTTAACTTGGCTTAAAAGTAATATAGGAAGGCACTAGGTGAAAGAAGAATGCTGTAGAAGGGAAGTCTTTTTCAGGGTTACCCTGAAACACTGTGGAGTATAGAATAATCTTAATTTTTCTCCTCCCTTTTCCTAGAAGAACAGGTTCAACATGAGCACCTTGATTTCCTGGGATATGACAATTGATTTGGCTCCATGGTCAAGAACTTGAAAAGAGATGCATTTGAGTTTGTGATATGAAATTTTGAGAAAAGGTTATGTGAATGAACTCTGAGAATGGGCCCACACCCTCTGCAGAGGAATGTTGTTAAGGATAGAAGGTCCAGGTGTTAACATCTGACCTCCTTTGTCTTTACAGTGGGTATAGTGAGACTCAAACACATTTTGTGGTCATTGTCCCACAGATGTAGATTGGACAGTCACTTGATGGATATCTGTCATCCTCCTTTCCCAGGCAGCCCAGTACTCTCTCAGTGAATTCACAAGAAGAGAGGCCATGGTGGGCCTGCTGCAGATAGATCCCATCACAAAGGTGGATTAGGCTATTCTACAGGAACGTGCTCAATTTGATACTAGTAAAATGATTGAGATCTCACGCTATAGTTCAAGGAAACCAGCCAGAAACCACCCAGTGACAGGTCCATTTTCCTGAACCTCTAAATTGCAATAATTTGTCCTTGTTAAAAATAAAAACTTATTATGATGTTTTTTCCTTCCTTGTCATAATTTTGTCAGTACCATTAACCATGTATTTATTAAATTTCCCATGGAATCATGTGACACAGTTCAGACCAATGAGATGAAAACAGAAGTCTGTTGGGATTTTGGGGAAAAGTTTTTGCTCTCCTGATCCCATCCTCTTCCTCCCTTCCTCAGCCTCCTGGCTGGAACACGGACATGATGCCCGGTGTTTCAGCAGATATGCTGTAACCATGAGACCACAATCATGAGGATGAAGGCATAACTGCTAAGGCTGGTGGCCCATAAACATGGAAATATTCCTGATGTCATCACGAAAGCCATCTGTCATTGGACTCCTGTTGAATGAGTCACATAAACCTTCCTACCATTCAAGCCACGGTTGCTCACAGCCAACTGCATTCTTAGTTTTTTTACTGTTTAAAGGAATTTCCTAATTGTCATAGACAAAAGTTAAATGGTAACTGTTAAGAGACAATTTTTGTCAATTTGAGTTTTGTTTTGGGAGGTTTATTGTCTACTCTGGACCAAAGATGAATAGCTGCTGCTTTTTTTCTGTCTCTCTGAGGCAAAATACATGGGTAGGGGAACCATTGGTCAAGGTGAGAATCTTACCTCTATCTTGTAGTGACTCACTCTCAATATTCTTGTCTCAGGTTTTTGACTTGTGCTGCTATTTTGAGGTTTTAGTCATCCAGAGAGAGTCTCCCACCAAAGAAAAATTAATGACTTCACTGAATTGGAAGCTGAGATGAAATACTTGGTCATTTCAAGTTGTTCATGTCCATAGGAAAACAGACAAAAACTACCCAGAAGACTGTCTGATGGACTTAACTGCACTTCCAGGCCTAGTGATAAAGGCAAATGGAAGACCACTGGCACCCAGGCAGGCAGGATCATTGAGGGTTCAGGCCCATGAAGAACTGACAGAAGGTAATTGCACCAATAAAGAGCTTTGACCCACTGAGGTCCTGGTAAGAGGCAGAGGGAACCTGGAATCAACGAGGAAAGGGAAAAGTCATAAATACAGTTCTGATCAGCTCCAGAAATGAGAACTGAAGCCTCTAATTGCACTTTCTTGTTTTCTATGTTAATGTTATTAGAATACATTTTTGGTGTTTTATTCTTTGTCTTTACTCCCATCCTATTGTATATAATGTTATCAGTAGCCAAATGTAACTGTTATTCTGCAAGTTGAAAAATAACAATATCGTCTCAGGATATACCTAGAGGGGAATGTAATATGACCTTTGCTCCTATGAGCATCTGATGATGTCAAGGAGATAAAACTAACATAATGAAAAAGAACAAAAACAATAAAAATGTACAAGAGTTCAATGTGCATGCTGGTGAAATAACTGCTTCCAAGAGAGATTACTGAGGATCAGAAAACTCTAGAAAGGGGCTATCAGCAATAACCTGAGCTTGATGAAGGGATTATATTGGTATGGACAGAATGAAGCTGAAAAGTATGCCATGCTGGGGAAAGGAAGGAAACTGCAAGAAGCTATATGCAGGAACATGTGAGGAGAAAGCATCAGTGATTACGCATAGAAACAAACTTTTTGTTGTTGCTTTTTGTTTTATTTCTTCTAAAAAATAACAGGAGGGATACACGTGCAGAACATGCAGGTTTGTTAGACAGGTGTATGTGTGCCATGGTGGTTTGCTGCACCTATTGACCCATCCTCTAATTTCCCTCCACTTACCCCCCACCCCCCAACAGGCCCTGGTATGTGCTATTCCCCTCTCTGTATCCATGTACTCTCAATATTCAATTTCCACTTATGAGTAAGAACATGTGATGTTTGGTTTTCTGTTCCTGTGTTAGTTTGCTGAGGATGATGGCTTCCAGTTTCACCCATGTCCCTGCAAAGGACATGATCTCATTCCTTTTTACGGCTGCATAGCATTCCATGGGGTATGTGTACCACATTTTCTTTATCCAGTCTATCATTGATGGGCATTTGGGTTGGTTGCAAGTCTTTGCTATTGTAAATAGTGTTTCAATAAACATATGTGTGCATGTGTCTTTCTAGTAGAATGATTTATATTCCTTTGGGTACATATCCAGTAATGGGATTGCTGGGTCACATGGTATTTCTGGTTCTAGATCCTTGAGGAATCACCACACTGTCTTCCACAATGGTTGAACTAATTTACATTCCCACCAAAAGTATAAACGCAGAACCAAACTTTTATTTGGCAATTTTCCATCTGGAGACAGACTAAACACTAAGAAAAGACCCAGAATGTCCCCTATCCTCCCTTTGTGCAGAAAGTATGTTTGCAAGTCATCGTGTTGTCTGATACATGAAAACTTTAAAAATACTTTTTAAATGCAATCATTTCCACATTTTAATAACACATAATCCATTTTTAAATCCGTAGATTTCTAAGGAAAATGTCTATCACTCTCAGCTGCTAATACTTTTTCATGAAGAGGTTTTATTCAAACCTGATAAAAATGCAAAAGAACAAACAATAATGTTCTGCTTTCCATTGCATTTCCTTTCATCCAGACTTCTTCTTAAAGCACTTTGAAGTTAGTAGTTATATCTCTAAAGAGCTGTAATATAACATAACTGTACCATCATTTCTTTTTTTAACTAATGAGAATAAACCACAGAGCAATGTAACTATTGACTCAAGTAAATGAGGTCCCATGATTCAGGCTAAGAACTGCCACATCACTCTACAAACGAAGACATGAAAAGGGAAAAAAACAAAAGATATAGATCTTGCAGGTAAAAAGAGGCAGATTCTCTTTTCACTCTTAGAACATACAAGACCTACTTAAAATTCAGTATTTTCTTAATCTGTGATATAGGCATAGAAACTTTGAATAACTGTGGGATCTGTGTGCATCATTTAATACCTTGAGAGCAGAAAAGGAATCTTTACTATTTTTCCTTTTTTTTTTCTGACAAGCACTTCTACCAATAAGACAAATTTTGGCAAGATTTACTTTCCCAAATAAAAAGGAAATGAGTTGCATTTGCCTGAGCTAAAAATGCAAATTGTCTCTTTTGCCATTATTTCTATCTATAATTTTAAACCAGCTCAAACCCTTTAATTTTCAGGAGTATTGATAGGGGATGTAAAACCCCAGCTCCTCTATGGAAAGGCTTCATTCACAACTAGAATTCCAGAGTATTTCAATTCAAGTTTGTTTACAGTGCTTTCTTGAATTTTCATAACAGAGTTTTATAGTTGACAGCAGGCAGCAAGGGGATAAACTTTAAGCTATAGCAGCATTTTCTCCCAGCAAATACAGTGTTAAATTTTGAGTAAATGAGGTCTTTTTAAAATAAAGAACTCTGCAAAAGTGACCACTTAGTTAAGGACATTCAAATCCCTTGATGCCTTGGCTAATTCACCTGCCTCTTTTTTGACCTAAAATAAGCCATCTAATCCAAAACATGAGATTTTTTCCTGGCCAAAGAAGCCACAATTTGTCACTCAAGTCATTTAGTGCCACATATTGCCATTAGTCATCCTAATGTAGTGCAAAGTCATGGTTATGACATTTAGGGTTTCTGGATAGCCACTTTTAATGAGGAATAAATAATTTCTCCTGTTCAACTAATACCTTTTGGTGTAGAAAGGTAATCCAAATGTCACTGCTCCAACTCTTTATTGAAAAAAGAAAGAATAATGAGCAACATCTGCTTTGAATTCCTGGCAAAAAAGGATTGAGGTCTCTTCTAATCACAGAACGATCTGTTTAAGAGCTGGGAGAATATTCAGAGGCCTGTGTACCTCCAATAGGCACACTGTCACTAGAGAAAACAAAAACAAAAAAACGGGAAGCTCTAGGAATAAAATCTGGGCCATCATAACTGCATACATGTGTATACACTTTTAGTCAAAAAGGTAGAAATGCATCTAGAGTAGGAAACAGCACATAATAAATTTGTTTATTGCCTCTCTTTAATAAACAGTGGCAATAAGAGGAACTTTTATGGACAGGTTTTGTTCCTTCCAGCTTTAGCTTTGTCCACAGAGCTGGTGGGAACCCCTGCAGGACACTCCTAAATGGATAAATTTACAATCTGGCCCCTGTAAAGTGCTCCAAGCCACATCTCATCCAAGTTGCCTTTGTGCTCTTTTCACCACCTGTGATACCAGGGGGCACAGGGTCAGAGCCAGAGTCACCCCCAACTCACACATGCACCAGCTAGCTTCCAGAGGATTCAACCTTTTCCCATTTATCTGAAGGCTGAAGCCTTCTTTAGATTTCCTGGCTTCTTGTTTTGCTGAGATGTCTGGATATTTATCTATTTTTCTCCTTTTGGAAGCATCTGCCCAGATTTCTCTAGATTCAGAAACAGAAAAATCGACTCAGTTAGAAAATGAAGTAACATAACGTGATCCCCTTGGGGCCCTCAGCATCTGCTTTTTTCTGTTGTGTTTTTAATTTGGTCATTGCTCTGCAAAAATGTGCAATGGACCAGTGTTTCAAGTAAACCAATAAAGGTAGGGCCTTCTTTTAAATCCCAAGTAACCTACCGTAATATCCAGCCCTCTTTAGGAAAAATATGTAATAAAGGTGTGTTGCAAGCTTTTTTCTCTCCTCTTTACTTTGGGTTCCATTACTCATTGAGAATCTGAAGTAGTCAGGCTTATCTAGGTTAGGTTGCAATAAGGAAAAAAAATTAACCCTAAATCTCACTGGCTAAAACAGTAAGTTTACTTATTTTTTGTTTATTTTTCTATTTTTAACATCACACTTGTGGTTCAGATAGCCACCCTAGCTGGCTCCCCAGAATACCCCAGAATTCCTCCTTACTCTTCTACTGTAGAGAAGTCTCCACAATACTTCCATTGCTGGGGAGATATAGGGACAGTCTTCACTGTCACCAGATCCATACCAAATCTTGTCTTAGGAAGTGGTGGCTAAACAAAGAGCTTTCTTTATAAAGCCATCAACTGAAAAAAAATTAAAAAACTAATTTATCTTTCATTAAAACTAAGCTTCGTAAATAACTGGGGAAGGAATGGCAGAAGGAGTCACTGATTGCCTCATTGAGAGTACTTTTTATTCTCAGATTATCTGTGAATTTATCATAGAATCTTGTATTTGTATAAGGTCAGTGTGATACACCGACCACTCATTTGTGTTAGTTTCAATTGAGATCCTGCTGGTTTTTATTTTATTTTTTTCTGACAGGGTATTTTTCTCATATTGGTATAATCATATATATAACGTATATAATTATATATATTCAGTAAGTATAGTACTGTATCAAATATACACACAGACACACACACATATTATATATACACATACACACCTGTGAATATGCTATTCTGAAATTAACCAATAAAAGAAAATACTGACCCTGTCTATGTGTTACATTTTTCTTTGGTGTCTTCTGGGTTTTATTTTGCTTTTTTCTGGTAGGATGTTTTCCTCTTATCGGTGTATTCATACGTGTGTGTGTGTGTGTGTGTGTGTGTAACTGTAGATAAAATATATTTATTGGAATATTCCTTTATATATAATTATATAAATAATAATATGTTATAATTATATAAAGGAATTATATTGTATAGTACATACAATTATAATTTTTAACATGAAGAAAATGAAGCACTTATCTAGCTTCCCAGAGTTTCTCTTAAGTTTTATTTTATTTCTATGTATTGCTTTTGTGCATGTGTATATTTAAATTGTTTCTTTCTTAATTAACAAATAGAAATTGTATATATTTATGGTTTACAACATTTTGAAATATGTATACATTATAGAATGGCTAAATAGCACCCTACACTATCAATACTGACATCTTTACACCTAAGTACAGCCCACCCTGAAAGAAGAAGACCCCAACATAAGTATGAGTGCAATTTCAGCCCCTAAATCCACTTGTCTAGAAAGTTTCCAGAAGGAGATAGGCTATCCCGTCACAACATAGTAATCAGGACTACACTGAGTGCATGGAGGAAGCTTGAGTAAATGCAGGAAGGAGCACTCTTCAGTTTAATGGACTGAGGCCAGCATGAAAGTTTGGTACAAGCCAGTGTAGATGGGCTTTATTCTTTAACAATTGTAACTTATCCATACTTTTGAGTTGACCTTACCATTGTTGGCATGGGTTTCCAACAGGTCTTAACAGAAGAATTTTACAATTGCCTGGTTTCAGTGAATGTTAACAGGAGAAAACAGGTGAGCAGGCAGGTGACTGGAATTCTGAGCCAGAGGTACCAGAAGTGTACATTGTACAGAGAACCCATCCTGTTAGCAGACTCAGCTGCCAAACTTTAAAATGATTATCACCACATGAAACAACACTGAAAACTCTATACATAGCCCATAGAGATCAGCAGTATAACATCTATATTTAGGTGACCCAGATGGCCAAAGTCGTCCAACATTCTGAGGACACCATTTTAATTTTTATTTTGCAACTCTACATACATACAAAAACATCCAATATACAACTCAACACGGCTGACCTTTACACCCTTCTCCCTCACTTTCATGCTTCTTTATAAATTAGTCAAGATAAAGGACAAGACACCCTGTCCGTTTGATACGGATTGGTAATATACTTATAGAAATGTATTGTTAGACTCCTAAGGGTAGAGATTTCAAAGACATAACTTTCACCAACAACACGTGGGAATAGAGCCTTGTCTCCACAGAGCCAGTGCTAGCAAGGACCTGGTCCATTCACAGAGAAGGCCTGAATACACCTTTTTGTCCTTTCCAGTGTTTCTTCCATGCTGTCTACAGAATAGCAAGATTTATTTCATCCTTCTATTCTATCATTTGGAAACCAACATGTTGACCAGATGGTCTTCCCAACCTGGGAAAGTTCTGGGTCAGGCAGAACAGGCTAGCTCTGCTCATCAGGGAAAACATGCTCTCTATTTCTTTAATTATATTCCCCCTGAATCTATGGGGTATACTTCATGTTGACTTTTTCTTGTATTGATATGAAATTCAGATTTGGTTTTGCACTGGAAATATATTTGAAAGCCATTTGAACCAACCTCATGCAATCTTTCATAAGGTATATGTAGCTCATGAGAGTTCTTTATTAAAGTTGTAGCAAAGGTCACAGCAAATAGCAAAATGTTAACTTGCTTTGCTTTGTTAGCCGTTCGTGTGTGTATGTGTGTGCATGTGTGTGTGTGCACGTATATGTGTGCATGTGTGGAGTTGATTAATAGAGAGCAGGGTACATAATCCTCCAGCCAAATATCATACAAATATTATTATATTTACAATTTTCATGACCTGTGCTTGACTTCATCTAATACAAGCCACTTCCACTCTATTTATCTCATATATCTTCCACATCCACAGATTGCCCAATTATCTGATTTCCAAGCTGGTTTACAAGGTCATGTTCCAGTTTTGAAATTTACAACCAGACCCATATTTCCACAGCCCATTAACTACCAACAAATGATTAGGTGCAATGCATAAGTTTAAAGGGAGACTACACGCGCTGCTATTGATCTCACAGAAAAGAAGGAGTCTCACTATGGCTAGGAGTCCCACACTACATGTATCTTAGGGCAGGTTTCCAAATAATAAAAAGAGAATCAGAAAGGTTCTGAGTTGGAGACGGATGCAGGAGAAATATTGGGAAATACTCTTGGAAGCCACACTTACAAGGGAGTGAGGGGAGCAGGACTGGACAACAAGAAAAGTTAAATGGTGATGTAGTCGCAATAAATGACTCACCTGAGGCTACAGGAAGCTCCAGAACAAGGATGGCCCTGCAGAGTTGTGAGGAATCAAGTCAAGGTGGCAGGAACTTGGTTTCCCTGCATTGATCAGTCATTGAGCTCTGGCTGCTCACAGGGAGGGGTGTAAATTGGGTGAGGCAGCTCACTTGGGCCAGGGAAATTCCCCGTGTGACACCCAGTTATGAGCTCTCAGCAGCCCACACTCTGGTGGCTAAGAGAGTATAAGGGCCTCAGTCTGAAGGAGGCCTCTGTGCAGTGCACCAAAACTTCCACTACAGTCTCCAGTTCCTTGTACTTCTCAGATCCACTGGCTTTATAGAGTATGCTTACTCCATTTAGGGGATGCTCCTCCAAGATTCTGGTTGGTGCCTTGTCTTAGGGAAACCTAAGAAGGGAAGATTAGTGAAAAAATGTATGGCCCCTACTACTACAACTAGTTTTGAGGCTACAAGTGATACACATTTTCTGGCTGCTCTACTGTACTTATTGTAAATTTTTCTCATCACCGGCTTGTATCTCTGCTGGCCAAGATGACTTACCTTTTTGGGCCACCAAGATTCTCATCCCAGGAGTGTCTCAGCCTCTGGTCACTATGCCCTTTTAAAGTCATATATGCTTCATTTGTTTGTATGCTAATAAAATCGAGCAGGGAAGAGCCAAGAAACATCTGAGAGGAACACCAGGAACCCGAATTTCTTCTCTTCCTACTTTGTATAACAGCTTCTCCTGGTAACCAGGGCCAATTTTCCCTAACCAGTCACATGACTGTGTTTCTTGACACTGGTCTATGAATGTGGACCATGAAGTAATTTGGTAGCAGCCATTGCTTAAATTTTTCTTGAGACTCTGACTGTGTCCATGATGGCAACAGTTTATCTCTGATAACCAAAATTTCTGGAGCCACAAAGCTGACATTTGAAGGGACAAAAAGTACACATTCCCCAAGTGTGAGTCTGGGAAAGATGGTAAAAGGGTCAATCCTACTTCCATTCCTTAGCTCCCTAAAATGTTGTATTCTATCTGGAAACCCGGAACTGTATAATAGTTACTGATTTAAAGTGCATGCTGATAATGCTACCCCATCATCACAGATTATCATCTCTAAGTTGACAGGTCATTTGTTCATTCAAAAGGCCATATTGTAACTATACCAGGTCAGCAGCTTTGGTTTGTGCAATATGTGATAGAGTTAGTGCATCCCATGGTTGTGTTCTCACTTTGCTGTAAAATTGGTCCTTTAGACTAATACAACATTTTCCAGTATACTACGCTAATAGATTAAACACTTTATACACTTTTATATAGTGGTGATGGCCAAGCCACTGTGAATAGAAAAAGCAAATCCATACCTGGCATACATGTCAATCCAGGCAAAATAAATTTCTATCTCTTCCAAAGTGGCAATAGTTCAACTTGCCACCAGTTGATTAGTGTGCTGAAGCAATGGTGCCATATTGGGGTCTCAGTGTTGGTCTCTGCTGATGGCCATTTGGACATACAGCATCAGCAATATGTAGCTGTAACAGTCTTGGTGCATAAGAACCCATGCTGGCTGTTGGGCCCATGCATAGCATCCTGTCCTGCCACTACGGCTACTCTGTTCATGATCCCGTAGTCCTAGCAACTTCAAAGGCTAATGCCAGAGGCTGGCTCATATCGACTGCATAGGCCAGTCTGTCTTCTTGGTGTTTGGTGCCCCTTCTGTGAGAATAATCTCTGGTGGGTGTAAAGATGCAACACAAAGTCCTTCACAGGTTGTGCCCCCTCCTATAGATCCATATACATGTTTCCCAGACCTCCTCACTGATGTCATTTTTCTCCTTTCAGGCACCTTAACAATCAGCCACACCATTCACTGCTTTTCAAGATTTGTAATAATATAACCATAGACCACTTCTAATTGTACACAAAGTAGATGGAACAGATGCACCATTAAAATCTCAGACAAATTGCAGAATTTCTTCCTCCTGAGTGGGAAACAGCACAACCTGTAATTGGTAGGTTTTTAAGGGCAGCCGTCATCCCCGTTATTCCCCACAGAATGTGATACTGTTTTTGATGTGTGATCTTGGCTGATGGGAAGAGGGCAGTTTCACAAGGCCATTTGGCCTTCCCCACTATGGTGTCTTCCCCAAAGGACTATGGGGAGAGTTCTTCTAACACAAGATATATCCCATATCAATAAACTCTCCCTAGATTCAAGGACTGGGAGCAAATGACCTCTGGGTTTCTCTATGGACCCAATAGACCCATGGTGTACCAAACCTTGGCAACTATTCCCTTTATTACGTGCCCCCCCAGTACATACCTCCCCTCTTTTGGGGCAGAGGGAAGAGGATGCTTTGTGTCCTCAAGTATCAGAATCAACTCAGAACCTGTATCCAACAGTCCTAAAAACATCTGAGTTGAATATTCCTCTTTCTCCTGTGTATGGTTATTCAAGTAAATAACCATAAGTCTTTTTGGGGAAAGACTGAGGTAAAATCACTACATACAATTAATTGTCCTGTTGTTGCAGGGTCTTTTTCATTGTGACCCAGCCTCTCCTTCAGTTGATGGTTCTGAGTATGAAAATTGGCTCAAATCTAGAAATTAAGAAATCTTGACTATATTAAGGGCAATTGTCCTCAGCCATTTGAACACACATACTTTTTTTTTTATTACGTGAATTAAGTAATACCCTTGCTGGTTGCCCATCTATATTGCCTCTAAAAGAACAGTGTTCTTTTAATCAATTCCATAACTCTCTGCCCCTAGGTGCCGCTTTGACCTTGAGGCTCATTTTTAAAATTGTACTCACCTTGCTGCTGACAGTTAAACACAGCCACCTGGCTCTTATTATACTAATATCCTTTTATCTGCATTGCTCTCAGAGAGCCCAGTTCTGTAACCACATTTCCTACCATCAGCTTTGGCTTACAGATGACAGCCACCACTGAGCTTTTCAAAAATATTAGAGTTTCTCCTTCCAGTGTTTTCTGGCCCCTCCCATAAAACAAGCGAGCTGGTAGGTTTTCTGTCCTTATATAGTATATTCAGTCTGGCATGTCCCTCTCTCCACCATTGCCTGCCATGGCGGTTCTGGAATTTCTGCTTGACTTGGTGTGTGACTGCTTTTTCAAGGCTTTCAAGAGCCAACCCAGTAGTGTGTTAGCACCACCTCTCAGAGACTCTGCTAGGTTGTTTAATCTGTATGATAGGGGAGTGGTCCCATATTGACATACCCTCTTTTACTCATCTTTATATTCTCTACTCACTCCCTCATCTAGGTCCCTCATGACCCGGGACACATGGATCTTGATTGTACGTGTTAGCATAGATCTCTTTTTTTCCTTTTGCAGGCTCAAGTTTTCACCAGTTACTGGTTCAAGGTGAGTGAGCAAGGGTGAATAATTGTGTGGAAATTGCATGTTGTCTTTAAGGTCAAAAGCTTCTGTGTTTTCTTCAAGCAATAGGAGAAGTATTAGCCTTTAACAGCCATCTGGCTTAACAGGTAGGAGTGTGTCAATTCTTCAAGCCCAGAAGGCTCAGAGGAATCTTGGGATTCAAAGTTTTTTGAATGAATCAACACAGATTTCACTATCCTAAGAATCAGGATTTTCTTCCTACCCAACCAGAGCACTGATCTTGGCACAGCAGATATGGCCCAGGGGAAAATTCAGTATCTGTAGAGTTATAGTACTCCTCTAATTAAGTTCTGGGCCTAATCCTTACCTTTCTTTTGACCTTGAGCTACAAAGAAGACAGCCTGTTTCTAAGCTGCCAAGGAGCTTCTCTGGCTTTTAGGCTTCACCTTAAATGTGTGATCAATCATCCTCAGCCTTTCATTTTCTTTTGTCAGTGCATCAATGGAAACCAATGAGAGCTATATGATTCCATAATCTTTATAATTTCTTCTTTCTTACAAACCTCTCAGTGCCTAAATTACAACATACTCCAGTGCATTTCCTTCCTCTGGTATCCTGTTTCAGTTCACAGTTAGGTGTTTTTTTTGTTGTTGTTGTTTGTTTGTTTGTTTACACTGCTACAGCATGTCAGTGTGTATCAGTGCTTCAAAGACTACCAGTGCTGTAGTCTTCATTGCCAGCTAGCCAACTGTTGATGAATCCAGCTCCAAAATCTTACTTTAAGTTTGTTTCTAAGACCATTCAAGATTTTAAATCCCAGGGAAATAGACACTGACACAGAGATTTCATGCAGAGAGTTCGTTAGGAGAGCCCTTGAAAACAAACCTATAAAAAAGTGAGAGAAGCAGGTTTGGGCAAAAGGAGAAGTTGAGCAGAGATGCAGTTTCAAAAGAGCCCTCTACCAATACAATTCGTATCTCTGAAGCTGAGCATTTCAAAAACAATCCTCCTTAGTTGCAAACTTCATTACCCCATTTTCAATACTGGACAAAAAATTGGCAAGAAGACCAGCAAGGAAATAGAAGATTTCAACAACACTATACAACAACTGGACCTAACAGATATATTTAGAACTTTTTCTCAAGTACACATATAACATTCTTCACAGTAAGTACACATATAACATTCTTCATGGTAGACCATAGGATCAGTTACAAAACAAACCTCAATAAATTTAAAAAGGAAGCAACATTGTATCCCAATAGATGCAGAAAACACTAGCAATAAAATTCAACACCCCTTCATGTTAAAAACTCTCAAAAATCTAGGTATTGAGAGAACATACCTCAAAATAATAAGAGCCATCTATGACAAACCCAAAGCCAACATTATACTGAATGGGGAAAAGCTGGAAGCATTCCTCTTGAAAACTGGCACAAGAAAAAGATGTCCTCTCTCACCAATCCTACTCAATATAGTACTGAAAGTCCTAGCTAGAGGAATCAGACAAGAGAATGAAATTAAGGGCATCCAAATACGAAGAGAGAAAGTCAAACTATCCCTGTTCAGGGACAACATGATTCTATATCTAGAAAATCCCATAGTCTTGGTCCAAAAGCTCCTTCAGCGGATAAACAACCTCAGCAAAATTTAGAGGATACAAAATCAATGTACAAAAATCACTAGCATTCCTATACACAAACAACAGCCAAGCCAAGAGCCAGATCAGAAAGGCAATCCCATTCACAATTGCCAAAAAAGAATAAAATACCTAGGAATACAGCTAACCAGGGAGGTGAAAGAGTTCTTTTTTTTTTTTTTTTATACTTTAAGTTCTATGGTACATGTGCATAACGTGCAGGTTTATTACATATGTATACTTGTGCCATGTTGGTGTGCTGCACCCATCAACTCGTCAGCACCCATCAATTCATTATTTATATCACGTATAACTCCCAATGCAATCCCTCCCCCCTCCCCCCTCCCCATGATAGGCCCCAGTGTGTGATGTTCCCCTTCCCGAGTCCAAGTGATCTCATTGTTCAATTCCCACCTATGAGTGAGAACATGCGGTGTTTGGTTTTCAGTTCTTGTGACAGGTTGCTAAGAATGATGGTTTCCAGCTGCATCCATGTCCCTACAAAGGACGCAAACTCATCCTTTTTTATGGCTGCATAGTATTCCATGGTGTATATGTGCCACATTTTCTTAATCCAGTCTGTCACAGATGGACATTTGGGTTGATTCCAAGTCTTTGCTATTGTGAATAGTGCCGCAATAAACATACATGTGCATGTGTCTTTGTAGTAGAATAATTTATAATCCTTTGGGTATATACCCAGTAGTGGGATGGCTGGGTCATATGGTACATCTAGTTCTAGATCCTTGAGGAATTGCCATACTGTTTTCCATAATGGTTGAACTAGTTTACAATCCCACCAACAGTGTAAAAGTGTTCCTATTTCTCCACATCCTCTCCAACACCTGTTGTTTCCTGACTTTTTAATGATTGCCGTTCTAACTGGTGTGAGATGGTATCTCATTGTGGTTTTGATTTGCATTTCTCTGATGACGAGTGATGATGAGCATTTTTTCATGTGTCTGTTGGCTGTATGAATGTCTTCTTTTGAAAAATGTCTGTTCATATCCTTTGCCCACTTTTTGACGGGGTTGTTTGATTTTATTCTATATTTGTTTGACTTCTTTGTAGATTCCGGATATTAGCCCTTTGTCAGATGAGTAGATTGCAAAAATTTTCTCCCATTCTGTAGGTTGCCTGTTCACTCTGGTGGTAGTTTCTTTTGCTGTGCAGAAGCTCTTTAGTTGAATGAGATCCCATTTGTCAATTTTGGCTTTTGCTGCCGTTGCTTTTGGTGTTTTAGACATGAAGTCCTTGCCCATGCCTATGTCCTGAATGGTACTACCAAGATTTTCTTCTAGGGTTTTTATGGTATTAGGTCTAACATTTAAGTCTCTAATCCATCTTGAATTAATCTTCGTATAAGGAGTAAGGAAAGGATCCAGTTTCAGCTTTCTACTTATGGCTAGCCAATTTTCCCAGCACCATTTATTAAATAGGGAATCCTTTCCCCATTTCTTGTTTCTCTCAGGTTTGTCAAAGATCAGATGGCTGTAGACGTGTGGTATTATTTCTGAGGACTCTGTTCTGTTCCATTGGTCTATATCTCTGTTTTGGTACCAGTACCATGCTGTTTTGGTTACTGTAGCCTTGTAGTACAGTACTACAGCCTTGTAGTACTGTAGCCTTGTAGTACAGTTTGGTTACTGTAGCCTTGTAGTACAGTCTATATCTCTGTTTTGGTACCAGTACCATGCTGTTTTGGTTACTGTAGCCTTGTAGTACAGTTTGAAGTCAGATAGCATGATGCCTCCAGCTTTGTTCTTTTGACTTAGGATTGTCTTGGCAATGCGGGCTCTTTTTTGGTTCCATATGAACTTTAAAGCAGTTTTTTCCAATTCTGTGAAGAAACTCATTGGTAGCTTGATGATGGGGATGGCATTGAATCTATAAATAACCTTGGGCAGTATGGCCATTTTCACAATATTGATTCTTCCTATCCATGAGCATGGTATGTTCTTCCATTTGTTTGTGTCCTCTTTGATTTCACTGAGCAGTGGTTTGTAGTTCTCCTTGAAGACGTCCTTGACATCCCTTGTAAGTTGGATTCCTAGGTATTTTATTCTCTTTGAAGCAATTGTGAATGGAAGTTCATTCCTGATTTGGCTCTCTGTTTGTCTGTTACTGGTGTATAAGAATGCTTGTGATTTTTGCACATTAATTTTGTATCCTGAGACTTTCCTGAAGTTGCTTATCAGCTTAAGGAGATTTTGGGATGAGACACTGGGGTTTTCTTTTTTTTTGTTTCTTTTTTTTGTTTGTTTCTTTTATTTTCTTTTTTCTTTTTCTTTTTCTTTTTATTTTTTATTATACTTTAAGTTCTAGGGTACATGTGCATAACGGGCAGGTTTGTTACATATGTATATTTGTGCCATGTTGGTGTGTTGCACCCATCAACTCGTCAGCACCCATCAATTCATCATTTATATCATGTATAACTCCCCAATGCAATCCCTCCCCCCTCCCCCCTCCCCATGATAGGCCCCGATGTGTGATGTTCCCCTTCCCGAGTCCAAGTGATCTCATTGTTCAGTTCCCACCTATGAGTGAGAACATGCGGTGTTTGGTTTTCTGTTCTTGTGATAGTTTGCTAAGAATGATGGTTTCCAGCTGCATCCATGTCCCTACAAAGGATGCAAACTCATCCTTTTTTATGGCTGCATAGTATTCCATGGTGTATATGTGCCACATTTTCTTAATCCAGTCTGTCACAGATGGACATTTGGGTTGATTCCAAGTCTTTGCTATTGTGAATAGTGCCGCAATAAACATATGTGTGCATGTGTGTTTGCAGTAGAATAATTTATACTCCTTTGGGTATATACCCAGTAGTGGGATGGCTGGGTCATATGGCACATCTAGTTCTAGATCCTTGAGGAATTGCCATACTGTTTTCCATAATGGTTGAACTAGTTTACAATCCCACCAACAGTGTAAAAGTGTTCCTATTTCTCCACATCCTCTCCAACACCTGTTGTTTCCTGATTTTTTAATGATTGCCATTCTAGCTGGTGTGAGATGATATCTCATTGTGGTTTTGATTTGCATTTCTCTGATGACGAGTGATGATGAGCATTTTTTCATGTGTCTGTTGGCTGTATGAATGTCTTCTTTTGAGAAATATCTGTTCATATCCTTTGCCCACTTTTTGATGGGGTTGTTTGTTTTTTTCTTGTATATTTGTTTCAGTTCTTTGTAGATTCTGGGTATTAGCCCTTTGTCAGATGAGTAGGTTGCAAAAATTTTCTCCCATTCTGTAGGTTGCCTGTTCACTCTGATGGTAGTTTCTTTTGCTGTGCAGAAGCTCTTTAGTTGAATGAGATCCCATTTGTCAATTTTGGCTTTTGCTGCCGTTGCTTTTGGTGTTTTAGACATGAAGTCCTTGCCCATGCCTCTGTCCTGAATGGTACTACCTAGATTTTCTTCTAGGGTTTTTATGGTATTAGGTCTAACATTTAAGTCTCTAATCCATCTTGAATTAATCTTCGTATAAGGAGTAAGGAAAGGATCCAGCTTCAGCTTTCTACTTATGACTAGCCAATTTTCCCAGCACCATTTATTAAATAGGGAATCCTTGCCCCGTTTCTTGTTTCTCTCAGGTTTATCAAAGATTAGAGGGCTGTAAAGATGTGGTATTATTTCTGAGGACTCTGTTCTGTTCCATTGGTCTATATCTCTGTTTTGGTACCAGTACCATGCTGTTTTGGTTACTGTAGCCTTGTAGTATAGTTTGAAGTCAGGTAGCGTGACGCCTCCAGCTTTGTCCTTTTGACTTAGGATTGTCTTGGCAATGCGGGCTCTTTTTTGGTTCCATATGAACTTTAAAGCCGTTTTTTCCAATTCTGTGAAGAAACTCATTGGCAGCTTGATGGGGATGGCATTGAATCTATAAATAACGTTGGGCAGTATGGCCATTTTCACGATACTGATTCTTCCTATCCATGAGCATGGTATGTTCTTCCATTTGTTAGTGTCCTCTTTTATTTCACTGAGCAGTGGTTTGTAGTTCTCCTTGAAGAGGTCCTTTACATCCCTTGTAAGTTGGATTCCTAGGTATTTTATTCTCTTTGAAGCAATTGTGAATGGAAGTTCATTCCTGACTTGGCTCTCTGCTTGTCTGTTACTGGTGTATAAGAATGCTTGTGATTTTTGCACATTAATTTTGTATCCTGAGACTTTGCTGAAGTTGTTTATCAGCTTAAGGAGATTTTGGGCTGAGACGATGGGGTTTTCTAAATATACAATCATGGCATCTGCAAACAGGGACAATTTGACTTCTTCTTTTCCTACCTGAATACCCTTTATTTCTTTCTCTTGCCTGATTGCCCTAGCCAGAACTTCCAACACTATGTGTGAATAGGAGTGGTGAGAGAGGGCATCCCTGTCTTGTGCCAGTTTTCAAAGGGAATTTTTCCAGTTTTTGCCCATTCAGTATGATATTAGCTGTGGGTTTGTCATAAATAGCTCTTATTATTTTGAGGTACGTTCTATCAATAGTGAATTTATTGAGCGTTTTTAGCATGAAGGGCTGTTGAATTTTGTCAAAAGCCTTTTCTGCATCTATTGAGACAATCATGTGGTTCTTGTCTTTGGTTCCGTTTATATGCTGGATTACGTTTATTGATTTGCAAATGTTGAACCAGCCTTGCATCCCAGGGATGAAGCCCACTTGATCATGGTGGATAAGCTTTTTGATGTGCTGCTGAATCCAGTTTGGCAGTATTTTACTGAGGATTTTTGCATCGATGTTCATCAGGGATATTGGTCTAAAATTCACTTTTTTGGTTGTGTCTCTGCCAGGCTTTGGTATCAGGATGATGTTGGCCTCATAAAATGAGTTAGGGAGGATTCCCTCTTTTTCTATTGATTGGAATAGTTTCAGAAGGAATGGTACCAGCTCCTCCTTGTACCTCTGGTAGGATTCAGCTGTGAATCCATCTGGTCCTGGACTTTTTTAGGAGGGTAGGCTATTAATTATTGTCTCAATTTCAGAGCCTGCTATTGGTCTATTCAGGGATTCAACTTCTTCCTGCTTTAGTCTTGGGAGAGTGTAAGTGTCCAGGAAATTATCCATTTCTTCTAGATTTTCTAGTTGATTTGCGTAGAGGTGTTTATAGTATTCACTGATGGTAGTTTGTATTCCTGTGGGGTCGGTGGTGATATCCCCTTCATCATTTTTTATTGTGACTATTTGATTCCTCTCTCTTTTCTTCTTATTAGTCTTGCTAGCAGTCTGTCAATTTTGTTGATCTTTTCAAAAAACCAACTCCTGGATTCATTGTTTTTTTTTTTTTTGGAGGGTTTTTTGTGTCTCTATCTCCTTCATTTCTGCTCTGATCTTAGTTATTTCTTGCCTTCTGTTAGCTTTTGAATGTGTTTGCTCTTGCCTCCCTAGTTCTTTTAATTGTGATGTTAGAGTGTCAATTTTAGATCTTTCCTGCTTTCTCTTGTGGGCATTTAGTGCTATAAATTTCCCTCTACACACTGCTTTAAATGTGTCCCAGAGATTCTGGTATGTTGTATCTTTGTTCTCATTGGTTTCAAAGAACATCTTTATTTCTGCTTTCATTTCGTTATGTACCCAGTAGTCATTCAGGAGCAGGTCATTCAGTTTCCATGTAGTTGAGCGGTTTTGATTGAGTTTCTTAGTCCTGAGTTCTAGTTTGATTGCACTGTGGTCTGAGAGACAGTTTGTTATAATTTCTGTTCTTTTACATTTGCTGAGGAGTGCTTTACTTCCAATTATGTGGTCAATTTTGGAATAAGTGTGATGTGGTGCTGAGAAGAATGTATATTCTGTTGATTTGGGGTGGAGAGTTCTATAGATGTCTATTAGGTCCACTTGGTGCAGAGATGAGTTCAATTCCTGGATATCCTTGTTAACTTTCTGTCTCGTTGATCTGTCTAATGTTGACAGTGGAGTGTTGAAGTCTCCCATTAGTATTTTATGGGAGTCTAAGTCTCTTTGTAAGTCTCTAAGGACTTGCTTGATGAATCTGGGTGCTCCTGTATTGAGTGCATATATATTTAGGATAGTTAGCTCTTCCTGTTGAATTGATCCCTTTACCATTATGTAATGGCCTTCTTTGTCTCTTTTGATCTTTGATGGTTTAAAGTCTGTTTTATCAGAGACTAGGATTGCAACCCCTGCTTTTTTTTGTTCTCCATTTGCTTGGTAGATCTTCCTCCATCCCTTTATTTTGAGCCTATGCATGTCTCTGCATGTGAGATGGGTCTCCTGAATACAGCAGACTGATGGTCTTAACTCCTTATCCAGTTTGCCAGTCTGTGTCTTTGAATTGGAGCATTTAGTCCATTTACATTTAAGGTTAATATTGTTATGTGTGAACTTGATCCTGCTATTATAATAGTAACTGGTTATTTTGCTCGTTAGTTGATGCAGTTTCTTCCTAGCCTCGATGGTCTTTACAGTTTGGTATGTTTTTGCAATGGCTGGTCCGGTTGTTCCTTTCCATGTTTAGGGCTTCCTTCAGGGTCTCTTGTAAGGCAGGCCTGGTGGTGACAAAATCTCTAAGCATTTGCTTATCTGTAAAGGATTTTATTTCTCCTTCACTTATGAAACTTAGTTTGGCTGGATATGAAATTCTCGGTTTAAAATTCTTTTCTTTAAGAATGTTGAATATTGGCCCCCACTGTCTTCTGGCTTGGAGAGTTTCTGCTGAGAGATCTGCTGTTAGTCTGATGGGCTTCCCTTTGTGGGTAACCCAACCTTTCTCTCTGGCTGCCCTTAAGATTTTTTCCTTCATTTCAACTTTGGTGAATCTGGCAATTATGTGTCTTGGAGTTGCTCTTCTCAAGGAGTATCGTTGTGGCGTTCTCTGTATTTCCTGAATTTGAATGTTGGCCTGCCCTACTAGGTTGGGGAAGTTCTCCTGGATGATATCCTGAAGAGTGTTTTCCAACTTGGTTCCATTTTCTCCCTCACTTTCAGGCACCCCAATCAGACGTAGATTTGGTCTTTTTACATAATCCCATACTTCTTGCAGGCTTTGTTCATTTCTTTTTCTTCTTTTTTCTTTTGGTTTCTCTTCTCACTTCATTTCATACATTTGATCCTCAATCGCTGATACTCTTTCTTCCAGTTGATCGAGTCAGTTACTGAAGCTTGTGCATTTGTCACATATTTCTCATGTCATGGTTTTCATCTCTGTCATTTCGTTTATGACCTTCTCTGCATTAATTAGTCTAGCTGTCAATTCTTCCACTCTTTTTTCAAGATTTTTAGTTTCTTTGCACTGGGTACGTAATTCCTCCTTTAGCTCTGAGAAGTTTGATGGACTGAAGCCTTCTTCTCTCATCTCATCAAAGTCATTCTCTGACCAGCTTTGATCCGTTGCTGGCGATGGCCTGCACTCCTTTGTAGGGGGAGATGTGCTCTTATTTTTTGAATTTCCAGCTTTTCTGCCCTGCTTTTTCCCCATCTTTGTGGTTTTATCTGTCTCTGGTCTTTGATGATGGTGATGTACTGATGGGGTTTTGGTATAGGTGTCCTTCCTGTTTGATAGTTTTCCTTCTGACAGTCAGGACCCTCAGCTGTAGGTCTGTTGGAGATTGCTTGAGGTCCACTCCAGACCCTGTTTGCCTGGGTATCAGCAGCAGAGGTTGCGGAAGATAGAATATTGCTGAACAGCAAGTGTACCTGTCTGATTCTTACTTTGGAAGCTTCCTCTCAGGGGTGTACTCCACCCTGTGAGGTGTGGGGTGTCAGACTGCCCCTGGTGGAGGATGTCTCCCAGTTAGGCTACTCAGGGGTCAGGGACCCACTTGAGCAGGCAGTCTGTGCCTTCTCAGATCTCAACCTCCGTGTGGAGAGATCCACTGCTCTCTTCAAAGCTGTCAGACAGAGTCATTTGCGTCTGCAGAGGTTCTGCTGCTTTTTTGTTGTTGTTTTTTATCTGTGCCCTGTCCCCGGAGGTGGAGTCTACAGAGACAGGCAGGTTTCCTTGAGCTGCTGTGAGCTCCACCCAGTTCGAGCTTCCCAGCAGCTTTGTTTACCTACTTAACCCTCAGCACTGGCAGGCGCCCCTCCCCCAGCCTCGCTGCTGCCGTTTCGGTTAGATCGCAGATTGCTGTGTTAGCAATGAGGGAGGCTCCGTGGGCATGGGACCCTCCCGGCCAGGTGTGGGATATATTCTCCTGGTGTGCCCGTTTGCTTAAAGTGCAGTATTGGGGTGGGAGTTACCCGATTTTCCAGGTGTTGTGTGTCTCAGTTCCCCTGGCTAGGAAAAGGGATTCCCTTCCCCCTTGCGCTTCCCAGGTGAGGCGATGCCTCGCCCTGCTTCAGCTCTCACTGGTCGGGCTGCAGCAGCTGACCAGCACCGATTGTCCAGCACTCCCTAGTGAGATGACCCCAGTACCTCAGTTGAAAATGCAGAAATCACCGGTCTTCTGTGTCGCTCGCGCTGGGAGTTGGAGACTTGAAAGAGTTCTACTACTAAAATTACAACAAAACACTGCCCAAAGAAATCAGAGATGGCACAAACAAATAGAAAAACATTCCAAGATCATAAATACGAGAAATCAATATGTCAAAATGGCCATACACTGCCCAAAGCAATTTACAGATTCAATGCTATTCCTATCAAACTACCAATGACATTCTTCACAGAACTAGAAAAAAACTATTTTAAAATTCATATTCAGAAAAAGCCCAAATAGCCAAGGCAATATCAAGCATAAAGAACAAAGCTGGAGGCATCACATTACCCAATTTCATACTATACTACAGGGTTGCAATGAGAAAACCACAATGAGATACCATCTAACAACAGTCAGAATGGCTATTACTAAGAAGCCAAAAAATAACAGATGCAGGTGAGGTAGAGGAGAAAAGGGAACACACTTACACACTGTTGGTGGGAGTGTAAATTAGTTCAACCATTGTAGAAAGCAGTATGGTATTTCTCAAAAAGCTAAAAGCAGAGATACCATTCGACCCAGCAATTCCATTACTGGGTGTATACCCAGAGAAATATAAATTATTTTACCATAAAGATACATGCATGCAAATGTTCACTGCAGCACTATTCACAATAGCAAAGGCATGGAATCAACCCAAATGTTCATCAGTGACAGATCAGATAAAGAAAATTTGGTACATATATATATGGAATACTATGCAGTCATAAAAAAGAATGAGATTGGCTGGGCGCAGTGGCTCACACCTGTAATCCCAGCACTTTGGGAGGCTGAGGTGGGTGGATCACGAGGTCAGGAGATCAAGACCAACCTGGCCAACACGGTGAAACCCCATCTCTACTAAAAATACAAAAAAAATTAGCCAGATGTGGTGGTGGGCGCCTGTAGTCTCAGCTACTTGGGAGGCTGAGACAGGAGAATGGCATGAACCTGGGAGGTGGAGCTTGCAGTGAGCTGAGATCGCACCACTGCACTCCAGCCTGGGCAACAGAATGAGACTCCATCTCAAAAAAAAAAAAAAAAGAATGAGATCATGTCTTTTGCAGGAACATGGATAGAGCTGGATAGCAAACTAACACAGGAACATAAAACCAAATATCGAGTGTTCTCACTTACAAGTGGGAGCTAAATGATGAGAACTTATGAACACAAAGAAGGAAACAACAGACACTTGGGTCTACTTGAGTGTGGAGAGTGGGAGGAAGGGGAAGAGTACAAAAAGATAGCTATTGGGTACTGGGCTTAATACATGGGTGATGAAATAACTTGTGCAACAAACCTTGGTGTTTACCTGTATAACAAACCATAGGTAAACCTGAGTTTACCTATGTAACAAACCTTCACATGTACCCCCAAACCTAAAATAAAAGTTTAAAAATAAATAAATTTTAAAAGACAGACATAATACAAAGTATAGTCTCTAATCACAATGGAATAAAATTAGAAATCAATAACAAATTTTGGAAATAAACAAATATTTGGAAATTAACAAATGTGTCAAAGAAAAAAGCAATAATTAGAAAAAATTTAAAAAATGAGTTAAAATGAAGACAAAATATATTAAAAACTTATTAAAATTTATGGGATATAGCTAAAGCAGGGTTTCAGGGAAAATTTATGCCTGTAGATACCTATGTTTAAAAAAACACAAAATAGATCTCAAATAATAACATAATCTTCCATTTAAAACACTGGAAAAACAAGAGCAAACTAAACTTAAGACAGATAGAAAGAAGAAAATCATAAATATTATAGTGAAAGGTAATGAAATACAGAATACAAATACAATAGAAAGAAATCAACAAAATCAAAAGCTGGTTCTCTAAAAAAATACAACAAAATTGACAATTATTTAGTTACATTGATCAAGGAAAAAGGAGAACACTCAAATTACTAGAATCAGAAATAATAAAGGACAATTTTACTGATCATATGGAAGTAAAAGGGATTGTAAAGGAATACTATGAACAGTTGTATAACATTAAGCTAGGAAAATTAGATAAAGTAGAAAAATTTCTAGAAAGATAGAAAGTACCAAAACTCACTCAAGAAGAAACAGACAATGTGAACAGATCTATAATATGTAGAGAAATTAAATTAGTAATCAAAAAACTACCCACAAAGAGAGAAGACCAGGGACAGATGACTTTACTGATGAATTCTATCAAATATTTAAAGAAGAATTAATAACGAATCTTCACAAACTTTTCCAAAAATAATAAAATGGGAGGGAACACTCTCCATCTTATTCTATGAAGCCAGTATTACCCTGATACCAAAACTAGACAAAAACACAAGAAAACTACAGATCAATGTATCTTATGAATAAGGATACAGAAGCCCTGCATAAAATGCCAACAAGTCAAATACAGCAACAGAAAAAAAGATTTACACACCATGACAAAGTAGAATTTATACCAGAAATACAAGATTAGTTTAACATCTGAAAATCAACTAATATATCGTATCAATAGAATGACAAACAAAAACCATGTGAGCACCTCAATACATGCAGAAAAGCATTTGACAAAACCCAGCACCTTTTCATGATGAAAACACTTCACCAACTAAGAGCAGAATGGAGCTTCCTCAATCTGATAAAGGAAATCAATGAAAAAAATCCAGAGCTAACACCACAGTTAATGGTGAATAACTGGATGTTTTACCCTAAGATCAGGAACAAATAAGTATGTTCACTCTTGTCAATTTTATTCAGTGTTGTTCTAGAGGTTTTGGCCAAGGCAATTAATAAGAAAAGAAAAGGAAAAGGAAAGGAGTATCCAAATTGAAAAGAATGAAGTAAAACTATCTCTATCTGCAGATGACATGATGCTGTCATTAAAAATTCTAAGAAATTTACTTTAAAAAAATAATTAGAAGTAATGAGTTCAGCAAATTTGTAGGTTACAAGATCAATATACAAAAATCAGTTATATTTCTATACAATTGCAATTAACAATCTAAAAATAAAATTTAAAAAATCAAAAACAATAAAATACTTAGAAAAATATTTAACAAAAAATGCAAAATTTATATTTTAAGGACTTCAAAGTATTGTTAAATTTTAAATGATTTAAATAAATTAAAAATAACCCATGTTCATGAATCAGAAGATTTAATATTATGGAGATAGCAATGTTCCTCAAGCTCATCTATAGGTTCAATGCAATCTCTATCAGAATCACAGCTGGCTTTTTCTGTAGAAATTGACAAGCTGACTTTAAAATTATATGGAATTGCAAGATACCCAAAAAAGCTTTTTTAAAAAAGTCTTGAAACAGAAGGATAAAGTTGGAGGACTAAAACTTCTCAGTGTCAAAACTTACTACAAATCAACAGTAATCAAGACAGTGTGGCACTGTCATAAGGACAAACATACAGAGAAATGGAATAGAATCCAGAATCCAGAATTAAATCCATCTGCCTATGGTGCACTGATTTTTGTCAAGAGTTCCAAGCCTTTTAAAGGGAAAAGAATTATCTTTTCAACAAAGGATACTGGAACAACAAGATAGCCAAATGCCAAAGAATGAAATCGAATCTCTACCTTACACTATATGTAGAAATTAACTCAATGTAGGTCAAACACCTAAATATATAAGTGAAAACAGTAAAACTCTTAGAATAAAATATAGAGGTAAATTTTTGTGATCTTGTAGTTGGTAATAAATTCTTAGTTATGACACCAAAAGCATGAGCAGAAAAAGAAAAAATAGTCCAAAACAATAGACTTCATCAAAATTAAAGCTTTTCTGCTTCAAAGGATATGATCAAGAAAGTAAAAAGACAATCCAAAGAATGAGAGAAAAAAATTGAAATCATATATCTGATAGGAGACTTATATCTAAAATACATAAAGAACTCATATAATTTTATCATAAAAATAATAAAAGACTAATTTTAAAAGTGGGCAAAAGATCTGAATAAACATTTCTCCAAAGAAGTCATAAATGTGTCAAAGTATGCTTGATGTTATTAGTCATCAGAGAAATCAAAACCAAAACCACAACACGATGCCATTTCACACCCACCCGGATAGCTATACTCAAAAAGTTAGATAAGAGCAAGTGTTGACAAGGATATGGAAAAATCAGAATCCTTACAGACTGCTGGTGAGAATGGAAAATAGTGCAGCTACTGTGTAAAACAGGCTGGCAGCTCCTCAGAAGGTTAAGAATAGAGTTACCATGTGACCCAAAATTTCACTCTTAGATATCTACCAGGAAAGATGAAAACATACATCCACACAAAAACCCATACATGAATATTTATACCAGCATTATTCATAGTAGCCAAAAGGTAGAAATAACCCAAATGTCTATCAACTGATGAGTAAACAAACAAAATATTATACATCCATCCATACAATGAAATATTATTTGGCCATAAAAAGGAAGTACTGCAGTCGAGCGCAGTGGCTCATGCCTATAATCCCAGCACTTTGGGAGGCCGAGGCGGGTGGATCACAAAGTCAGGAGTTCAAGACCTGACCAGCATGGTGAAACCCTGTCTCTACTAAAAATACAAAACATTAGCCTGGCATGGTGGAGCAGGCCTGTAATGCCAGCTACTCGGGAGACTGAGGCAGGAGAATTGCTTGAACCCAGGAGGCGGAGGTTGCAGTGAGCCGAGATCGTGCCACTGCACTCCAGCCTGGGAGACAGAGTGAGACTCTGTCTCAGAAAACAAAAACAAAAACAAAAAAAGGAAGTGCTGTCACATGCTTTGACACGAATGAACCTTGAAAACATTATGCTAAGGGAAAGAAGCAAATTACATAAGACAGAGACTACATATTATATAATTCCATTTACATGGAATATCTTGAACAGGCAAATCCATAAAGACAGAAGGCACTTCAGTGTTTGTCTGGAGATAGGAGGGATGGGGGTTAGTAGCTAAAAAATATGGGACTTCTTTATGAGGTGATAAAAATGTTCTAAATTTGGCTGTGATGATGGTGACATATATCTGTGAATATACTAAAAACCTTTGAACTGTGCACTTTAAATGGGTGATTATATGATATATGAACTATATGTTAATAAAGATGTTATTTTAAAATTTTCTTTGCAAAAGTAGGATGTGCACCCCAATGGCACTGTAAACAATTTTCTCCCCTAGCTATTCCACTTTAATACTACTTTCTTTCTAACTCCTATTTCTACTCCTCACTTCCATTTATCTTGAGCTTAGGTTTCATTTCCCCAGACCTACATTTCTGGTTCAATACCCTGCTTTTGAAACCTTCCTGTGAACCCTTTTAATGGGCTACCAGAGTTTTTCAACCTAAACTGTATGATGTTTACTGGCATTTAAGGTTTTACTTTCTTTACTTCTTCAGGTTAGGTACAGACTCTGTCAATCCTCAATACTAAGAAACTTCATCCAGAGAACAACTAGGGGAAGAACCCAGAGAATAATATGAGCTAAACATGCAGTCATTCCTGCTTATTCACATTAAACTACCATCCTTAAAATACACATTTGCATCTCACATATTTTAGCCACCAGAAATTTCCAGGAAATTTCTCAGTTTCTTACACTAACAGGTGTGGATCTAATATCTTCCATCTTCAGATGTCTCTCAACTCAACAGTCTCTGAATATAGAGAAAAGGCTCGTACTTTAGAATGGTAGTGAGGGAAACTGAAAGTGGCATTTCAGTTGAATGAGAAGAAGCCAATCATGCAAAGACTAGGGAAAAGACCATCCCAGAGAGAGGAAAATCATGAATGACTGCCTGAATGCATGAACTAGAGATCCAAGGAGCATAGGAATCCAGAGAAAAGGGCAATCCCTTAAGACTAGGAAATGGAAACTTTGAAAGGCTTTTGCAAGTAGGTAAAACTGGAGCAGCACATTGGAAGAAAGGACCAGACTCAAATTCATGAAAGGAAAGGAAGGCATTCCAGGCAAGGAAGTGGAAATGAATGAATCTGGACTATATTACGTGAAACAGGTCAGGCAAAGCCAAAGTTGTTAGAGGATTGTTCCCTAAATGTGACCGGCTCTGAGCTTGGTTTTTGCTCTTTGGAATTCCAACAGGACATCCTAAAATGGCAAAGAGTCCCGTGTGTGCCCAGATTGGGTCACCGTTTCTGTGTGGCCTACACTCATGCCTTATTACCTCCAAGAAATACTTTTTAGTTTTGAAGAGACAAAGCATACTACTTTCCATTGGGCCCACTGGGTTCTAAAGAAACCAGTTCTCCCCACATTGACATTAGTATAATGAAGTGCAGGATCTCTGAAAGAAGAAAGGGGCAAAATAAACTTAAAGTATCTTTTAAGTCTTCCTGAGGATAAAAGAAAGAACCAAGCTCATTATTTCCAGGGTAAAGTTAATAAAGTCCTAAACATCAGTAAGAAAACTTTCCTCCTTTCAGAATTGTGTCCTCTGCTGCCTTTTTAGTCTCAGAAAAACTTTGTCTAGAAACAGAGGGCAGAACAGAAACTTCCACCATCTCCAGTCTTTCATCTGATAGTCTGCACTGAAAAAGTTACTTGCTTTAGTCAGACAAAGAACTATCTTTCTTTTGCTGTTAACCATGGTTATTTAGGACTACACGTAAACTCAACATTGTTTTTAACACGCGATATTTGGAAAAGAAGATATAAAGAATAATTAATCATGCAGAGAGGCAGAAAGTGATTTTTACTTAAAGTTCACAATATCCATGTCACTTTCCCTGGGGGAGTTTATTTCAAATGCTACTTAGCAATTTTTCAAGACAGAAAATGACAAAGCCTGAGGGAGAAAAGGAGAACAAACTCCATTAATACCAACCCTCAGCCCCCACATATACCCCCACCTCAGGGCCCCCAGGCCCCCACACTTCTGGCTGCCTTTCCCTTACAAGTATATTTTTGCCTGGAAGCTAAGAGGTGACAAGACCATTTGTGGCTGAAAGACACTCTTATAGTTCACAGTAAGCATTCTTTGCATTCTTTACATTTTTAAATACAGCAGCCTCAAGGGGAAGACCAAAGAAAGAGCTGCCCGCTTATTATATGAGGTGAGTAACAGTGGACAATGATAAAAAGAAAGAGGATTTCCGTGTCGTTTTTCTAAACCTGACTTCTCTGTCGGGAGGTCAATTCCGGTTTGATAACCTGTGCATAGACCATGTGCAGTGGGTGGGAGTCATCTCAGAGACAGAAGAAAGGTGGATCAAAAGCATCTGCTATTTAAAATGCTCCCAAACCAATACGCAAGCTTTGGAGAAATGGCTGCATATTTTTAAGACTCTACCAGTTAATAGAGCCTTTAAAGAACTCAGGGAGACTGTAAGACCCTCTGAAGTCAGACCCTATCAAGTCATGGTCAAGACACCTTCAGGCATCTTTAAAACATTGCACAATTACCCACAGAGAAAAACCTAAAGAGATCACTAAGAGCAAAATAAAAGATCAAGAGAGTGGGCCTGAAGTCCACTCTGTCTAGCCTTTAAGAAGTGAAAAATGATAGAAATATTTTGGCCCCAAAGGCTGGGCGTGCTGGCTCACGCCTGTAATCCCAGCACTTTGGGAGGCCGAGGCGGGTGGATCACGAGGTCAGGAGACGGAGACCATCCTGGCTAACACGGTGAAACTCCGTCTCTACTAAAAATACAAAAAATTAGCCAGGCGTGGTGGGGCACCTGTAGTCCCAGCTACTCGGGAGGCTGAGGCAGGAGAATGGCGTGAACCCGGGAGGTGGAGCTTGCAGTGAGCCGAGATGGTGCCACTGCACTCCAGTCTAGGAGACACAGCGAGACTCCGTCTCAAAAATAAATAAATAAATAAATTAAAAAATTAAAAAATAAAAATAAATAAATAAATAAATAAAAAGAAAGAGAGAGAGAGAGAGAGAGAAAGAAAGAAAGAAAGAAAGAAAGAAAGAAAGAAAGAAAGAAAGAAAGAAAGAAAGAAAGAAAGAAAGAAAGAAAGAAAGAAAGAAAGAAAGAAAGAAAGAAAGAAAATATTTTGGCCCCAGAAAGCCCCAAACCTAAGCCTTTCAAATAAAATCTTAGTAGCAGATTTTGTGATGACAGAGAACTGTTGTAGGTGAGACAAGAGTGCCCTGAATCCCATGGGCGGGGCGGGGCGGGGGGAGGGGAGGGGGAGGTACATAAATGCATGGCCTTGAGGGTAGACTGAGAGGGCTTCGTCGGCACTGGGGAATGTGCACTCAGCACATCCCTCACTTGCTTTTATTCGAAGCGTAGAGGTAAGAGACACTGTCATGGCAGGCTTGTTCGTTCCTAAGCTTCCAAACATCATAGCCTGGCACAGCCAACTAATTCCCCCCAAATTGGTTCATCCCCCGTCACACCCAAACCCCGGTCACACTGAGCCATCAGCCCAGATGATTGGGCTACCACCTGGGAGCCAAAGGCACATTGTATGATGCCTTTTTAGACTCTATGCACACTGCTGGCCCAGGCCTTGGAGGACAGACTAAGGAGCAGACAGAAAAGCAGATCTGTTTCTCAGATCAGGAGAGGGGAGTTCCTAGACTCTGAAGGATGAGATGAAGGAAGGAAAAGAGAATGCATTAGTTTACTTAAGCCAAGATTGACAGACCACTGGTAAGATATGGCGGTCAAAAGCTCAGACTGAAAACAGACTCCTCTGGATTTGAATCTGTGCTGTGCAGTCTCTAAGATCCGTGACCTGAAACCCATATGCAGCTTTCTGCACCACAGCCCCTCATCTGCAAAATAAGATCTGACTTCAGAGGGTCTCATAGTCTCCCTGAGTTCTTTAAAGGCTCTATTAACTGGTAGAGTCTTAAAAATAAGCAGCCATTTCTCCACCTCTACCTCAAAGTTGTTTTTTCTTAATTTTTTTATTTTCATAGATTTAGGAAGTACAAGTTGAGATTTTTTTTGAGATGGAGTCTCACCCTGTTACCTAGGCTGGAGTGCAGTGGTGTGATATCCGCCCACCACAGCCTCCGCCTCCTGGGTTCAAGCAATTCTCCTGCCTCACCTTCCTGAGTATCTGGGACTAGAGGCGCACACCACGTCAAGCTAATTTTTGTATTTTTAGTAGAGACAGGGTTTCGCTATGTTATCCAGACTGGTCTCGAACTCCTGACCTCAGGTGCCCCACCCGTCTCAGCCCCCCAACGTGCTGGGATTACAGCTGTGAGCCACCACACTCAGCCAAGTGCAGACTTCTTAGATGCATACATTCCATAGTAGTGAAGTCTGGTTGTTCAGTGAACCCATCACCCAAATAATGAACATTGTACTCAACAGGTAAATTTTTTGAGCCCTAGCCCCTTTCACCTCTTGGAGTGTCATGGGTCTATTATTCTGCTCTGTATACCCATGTGTAGCCATTGTTTAGCTCCCACTTGTGAGAAGCAGTATTTGACTTTCTGTTTCTGAATTATTTCACTTATGATACTGGCCTCCAGTTCCATCCATATTGCTGCAAAAGACATGACTTCAATCTTTTCATGGCTGAGTAGTATTCCATGGTATATACATATCACATTTTCTTATTATTATTATTATACCTTAAGTTCTAGGGTACATGTGCACAAAGTGCAGGTTTGTTACATATGTATACATGTGACACGTTGGTGTGCTGCACCCATTAACTCGTCATTTACATTAGGTATATCTCCTAATGCTATCCTTCCCCTCTTCCCCCACCCCACAACAGGCCCTGGTGTGTGATGTTCCCCTTCTTGTGTCCAAGTGTTCTCATTGTTCAATTCCCACCTATGAGTGAGAACATGCAGTGTTTGGTTTTCTGTTCTTGCGATAGTTTGCTGAGAATGATGGTTCCCAGCTGCATCCATGTCCCTACAAAGAACATGAACTCATCTTTTTTTATGGCTGTATAGTATTCCATGGTGTATATGTGCCACATTTTCTTAATCCAGTCTATCACTGATGGACATCTGGGTTGGTTCCAAGTCTTTGCGATTGTGAATAGTGCCGCAATAAACATACGTGTGCATGTGTCTTTATAGCAGCATGATTTATAATCCTTTGGGTATATACCCAGTAATGGGATGGCTGAGTCTTACGGTACATCTAGTTCTAGATCCTTGAGGAATCGCCACACTGCCTTCCAAAATGGATTGAACTAGTTTACAGTCCCACCAACAGTGTAAAAATGTTCCTATTTCTTCACATCCTCTCCAGCACCTGTGGTTTTCTGACTTTTTAATGATCGCCATTCTAACTGGTGTGAGATGGTATCTCTCTGTGGTTGTGATTTGCATTTATCTGATAACTAGTGACGATGAGCATTTTTTCAAGTGACTGTTGGCTGCATAAACGTCTTCTGTTGAGAAGTGTCTGTTCATATCCTTTGCCCACTTTTTGATGGGGTTGTTTTTCTCTTGTAAATTTGAGTTATTTGTAGGTTCTGGATATTAGCCCTTTGTCAGATGAGTAGATTGCAAAAATTTTCTCCCATTCTGTAGGTTGCCTTTTCACTCTGGTGGTAGTTTCTTTTGCTGTGCAGAAGCTCTTTAGTTTAATTAGATCCCGTTTGTCAATTTTGGCTTCTGTTGCCATTGCTTTTGGTGTTTTAGACATGAAGTCCTTGCCCATGCCTATGTCCTGAATGGCATTATAGCCTAGGTTTTCTTCTAGGGTTTTTATGGTTTTAGGTCTCACATTTAAGTCTCTAATCCATCTTGAATTAATTTTTGTATAAGGTGTAAGGAAGAGATCCAGTTTCAGCTTTCTACTTATGGCTAGCCAGTTTTCCCAGCACCATTTATTAAATAGGGAATCCTTTCCCCATTTCTTGTTTCTCTCAGGTTTGTCAAAGATCAGGTGGTTGTAGATGTGTGGTATTATTTCTGAGGGTTCTGTTCTGTTCTCTTCCATTGGTCTATATCTCTGTTTTGATACCAGTACCATGCTGTTTTGGTTACTGTAGCCTTGTAGTATAGTTTGAAGTCAGGTAGTGTGATGCCTCCAGCTTTGTTCTTTTGACTTAGGATTGCCTTGGCAACACAAGTTCTTTTTTGGTTTCATATGAGCTTTAAAGTAGTTTTTTCCAATTCTGGGAAGACAGTCATTGGTAGGTTCATGGGGATGGCATTGGGTCTATAAATTACCTTGGGCTGTATGGCCATTTTCACGATATTGATTCTTCCTGTCCATGAGCATGGAATATTCTTCCATTTGTTTGTGTCCTCTTTTATTTCATTGAGCATTGGTCTGTAGTTCTCCTTGAAGAGGTCCTTTACATCCCTTGTAAGTTGGATTCCTAGGTATTTTATTCTCTTTGAAGCAATTATAAATGGGAGTTCACTCATGATTTGGCTCTCTGTTTGTCTGTTATTGGTGTATAAGAATGCTAGTGACTTTTGCACCTTGATTTTGTATCCTGAGACTTTGCTGAAGCTGCTTATTAACTTAAGGAGATTTTGGGCTGAGATGATGGGGATTTCTAAATATGCAATCATATCATCTGCAAACAGGGACAATTTTACTTCCTCTTTTCCTAACTGAATATGCTTTATCTCTTCCTCCTGCCTGATTGCCCTGGCCAGATCTTCCAACACTATGTTGAATAGGAGTGGTGAGAGAGGGCATCCCTGTCTTGTGCCAGTTTTCAAGGGGAATGCTTCCAGTTTTTGCCCATTCAGTATGATATTGGCTGTGGGTTTGTCATAAATAGCTCTTATTATTTTGAGATATGTTTCATCAATACCAAATTTATTCAGAGTTTTTATCATGAAGGGCTATTGAATTTTGTCAAAGGCCTTTTCTGCATCTATTGAGATAATCATGTGGTTTTTGTCTTTGGTTCTGTTTATATGCTGGATTACGTTTATTGATTTGCGAATGTTGAACCAGCCTTGCATCCCAGGGATGAAGCCCACTTGATCATGGTGGATAAGCTTTTTGATGTGCTGCTGAATTCGGTTTGCCAGTATTTTATTGAGGATTTTTGCATCAATGTTCATCAGGGATATTGGTCTAAAATTCTCTTTTTTTGTTGTGTCTCTGCCAGGCTTTGGTATCAGGATGATGTTGGCCTCATAAAACGAGTTAGAGAGCATTCCCTCTTTTTCTATTGATTGGAATAATTTCAGAAGGAATGGTACCAGCTCCTCCTTGTACCTGTGGTAGGATTCGGCTGTGAATTCGTCTGGTCCTGGATTTTTTTTGGTTGGTAGGCTATTAATTATTGCCTCAATTTCAGAGCCCCTATTGGTCTATTCAGGGATTCAACTTCTTCCTGATTTAGTCTTGGGGGAGTGTATGTGTCCATAAATTTATCAATTTCTTCTAGGTTTTCTAGTTTATTTGCGTAGAAGTGTTTATGGTATTCTCTGATGGCAGTTTGTATTTCTGATACCACATTTTCTTTATCCAGTCCTCCACTGATGGACACTTAGGTTCATTCCATACCTTTGCTATTGTTATGGGATCTGTAGGGTGTTGCTTTTCTGGCTGGAAATCTCTGTGGCCAGTGGTGCCTTTGCCCAACATTTGCTCAGGCCTGCTTAGCTTGTTCCACCCACTTGACCTGGCAGGCTGTACTCAACTCACACTACTGGCCTGGGTCCCACGCCTGCCAAAGGCAAGCCAGTCATGGAGCAGTTAGGGGTGTGTGAGTGAGAGAGCATGGGGTTTGGCCACTGTGCACAGTCTGCTGGCTGGTACAGTGGGACAGGCAGCTCTAGGTGCCAGCAGAGGTGCCAGCTCTCTGTGAGGTTGCAGTTGGACCAGGCACACTGCAAACAGCTTCCCCAGCTGGCACGGGGGAATGCAGTGGCACCTGGAAGCTCAGAGATGCCAGGAAATGCAGGGCCCCAAAGAGGGAGTCACAACCCCAATTCAGGAAGTTCCCAGGTCTGGACTCCCTGAAGTGCTGCAGCTCTTCTCTCCATCTCTTCTCCTGCAATGTGGTGAGCAAGGGGCATGTTTGAGCCCTGTCTGTGTTACAGCTCTTCTCGTCTTGCCATTTGGCAGGCCCCAAGTTCTTGTCCTGCGACCAGGAAGAATGAGGCACACAGATAAGTAGAGGGTGAGCAAGATGAAGAGGAGCTTTATTGAGCAGTAGAACAGCTCAGAAATCCACCGTGGGTAACTTCTTTCTGCAGCCAGAGTATCCTGACAAATGTTCAGCCCTCAGCAGAGACAGGGAAGTCCTGGGGTGGGTGGTTCCTCTCTGCTGACAAGTCATCCCATCATCTCTGCAGCTCTTAGCAGAAAGGAGGCCCTGGAGTGGGTTGCTCCTCTCTGCAGGCAGGTCATCCCTAGAGTGGGAAGCTCCTCTCTGCTTCTGGTTGTCCCAACATTCTCCAGCTGTCACCAGAAAGGATAGCTCCTCTCTGCAGTTGGTCGACCTGTCCTCCACCTTGTTCTGGCTGAGCCTGGGGCTCTTATGGGCCTCAGTAGGGGGGAGGTGCATCCTGATTGGTCCATGGGCAGCCATGGGCAGTCCCAGTAAAAAACACTATGAGTTCTTCCTCCATTCCACAGGACTGGCAGCCTGGTCCCCAGGCTTCAGGCCTTCCCTGAACCTGAAGAAGAGACTTTGCTGGGGACCTTCCCACTTCCACCCAGGAGCCTGTCTGCCTTCTGCAGTCGTCCATGGTTCCCAGGCTGCTTGAACCAAGGGGAACCTGTAGGCCAGTGCCGAGCTGCCCTCAGCACCTGCTCAGCTTCCCCTCCTGTGCTCCTTGACACCCAAAGCCCAGAGGGTGCTGAGGTAGCAGGGGGCTGGCATGTCAGCACTGCCCCAAGTGTGTGCACGTGCAGCCAGGCTGTGAAAGAGCCCAAGTTCGGCCCCACCCTACTCTGAGATTGGAGCAGGCACCATGAGCAGGGAAAGGCCAGGCAGCAGGAGCAGACACCCCCAGCCTGTGGAGATGGGGGTAGGGCAGGTGGGCCTTCTGGGCCCCTGAGTTTACAGACTGCAGAGATCCAGGAGGGTGAGGCTCTGGAGTAGGAGGCCTGACCTACTTCCCCACTGTAGCCAGGGTCTTGGCAGCAGCCACTCTAGATAGGCCACTGCTGCCATCACTGTTGTGAAAAATGCTGCAATAAACATGCAAGTACAGCTAGGTGTCTTTTTGATGGAATGCCTTCTTTCCATTTGGGTATATACCCAGTAGTGGGATTGCTAGCTTGAATGGTAATTGTATTTTTAGTTTTTTGAAAGTTGTTTTGATAACTAAATGAGACATTGTATCTGAAGAGCACAGCACAGAGCACAACACTTAGAAGATGTTCAGTCATTGTTATTAGTACAATAATCTCATTATGTGGAGAGGATTATTTCTTAAAAATTTCCCAGTCCTTCCTGCTCTAAATCCTCCCTCCTGGTGGCCATTCTGGTTTTGCATAGTTTTAATGTGTAAGCTTAGAGACTCCTCCAGGAGGCGGAAGGCCAGAGACTCTTCTTACTTGGCAGAGGTCTCCTTTCTGTGCCCTCCTCCTCCAAACATCCTCTCAAGGCTTTTGACTGGAAATTCCCAGTTCAACATTGAAGAGTAAAAGAAGATATTGCACCCATTTCAGACTCATGAAGATGAATTGTTAATCCCCTTTTGGAGGAAATAAGGCAAAGTATGCTTAGTGATTCCTTAGAGAACAAAGACTGTGCTAATCTAGTGAGAAGTAGATTTTCTCCTGGAGGACTGGCAAAATAAAACGGGGGAGTGGGCCAGGCATGGTGGCTCACACCTATAATCCCAGCACATTGGTAGGCCAAGGCAGGCAGATCATGAAGTTAAGAGATAGAGACCATCCTGGCCAATAAGGTGAAACCCTGTCTCTACTAAAAATACAAAAATTAGCCAGGCATTGTGGTGTGTGCCTGTAGTCCCAGTTGCTCGGGAGGCTGAGGCAGGAGAATCACTTGAACCCAGGAAGCAGAGGTTGCAGTGAACCGGGATCGCACCTATGCATTCCAGCCTGGGTGACAGAGCGAGACTTCACCTCAAAAAAAAAAAGAAAAAAAGAAAAAAGAAAAAAAGAAAAAGAAAAAGAAAAAAGAAAATGAGGAAATGGGCAATGAGATAAGGAATATGGGGCTCCCAGACTGTAGAGAAAACATTTCAGTTATGGATATGCATCAGTGCCCACCCACTTGAGTGACACCTTCCAGAACTTTGACACTCGATGTGACCCCCACCCCACAGACTACCTACCTGCCTGCCTAGCCCCCTGGACTCTGTATGTGGGGGCTCTTCAAATGCTAACCTGTTGAAGAGAACACTGAGAACTCTGGGCATTAAACTGCCGAGGGCTACAGTCAGGTCTTAATTCCTGACACTGGGTTCAACGAAGTTCCAAAACTAAAGTTTCACAAAATCCCACTGACCTGGGATTAAACCCCAAAGTGGGAACATTTGAGTATTGTTTTTCTCACAGAGAGAAATTTTAGAAGTACAATAGGAAAGAAAATGAAAACATGGATGGCCAAAAAACCTGAGGAAGTGCCTACAACATCTATGTACTTCACATATTTAATCTTTGTAAAACACTAAAGGCAATATTGCTTTCTACATTTCATAGACAAGAAACTGAGGTTCAGTGATCCAAAGCCAGGCTTCAAACCCAGGCCCCTAAAGCCTATTCTGTCCAGCACTTTTCACCACACCCACTTGCCTCTCGATTATATTTCTGCAAACTGGGCATTCTTATTGTTTCTAGCATTTTTATGACCTTGTTCCCACTTATAAAATAGGGAGACTAGAATAAATCACCTCAAAGTCACTTCTCAGCTCCATAATTTATTAAAAGAAAGGACCTTCCTACAAGGCAGAGGCCTGAGGATAACAGGATTCTTTTAAAGTTTGGAAACACCCTGTCCCCTCACTTGGGGAGGAAGACAAAGAAGGAATCCATGGGGGAGCTGGTCATGGGCTGAGAAACCAGGCAAGTGTGAATTCTAATCCTGGTGCTGACATTGACTTCCTCTTAATCCTCAGGGTCACTTTGTTTCTGAGTTTCCATCTATGCAACAAGGTTAATAGGACTCATCAATCTCCCAGGAGGGTGTTCGTGTCTGCTCAGCATTTGTAAGGATCTAAAGTCTCACTTCTGAGAGCTTGTGCAGTTTTACACGGGGGTACTCCTAGGAAACAAAAATCATGAATGCTCTAATTCAGGTTACTGAAAACTGCATTAAAAAATAATAGTAGTATATGTTTCCAAAAACCTGTTCAATTATCTCGAATATAAATTCATTTTGAAAATCAATAGTTCATTATTTGTTCAGATAGTAAGAAGAAAAAACATGTATCTAAAGTCCAACCTATCAGAAAGCACATAGTAATAGAGGTTCTAGAATAAAATCAGACATTTTGGAATTCCACAACCTCAGAAATGCAATGTAGTCTCTTTTTTTTTTTCTGTTTTTTTTTTTTTTTTTTTTTTTTTTTTTAATTATACTTTAAGTTCTAGGGTACATGTGCCACGTGCAGGTTTGTTACATATGTATACATGTGCCATGTTGGTGTGCTGCACCCATTAACTCGTCATTTACATTAGGTATATCTCCTAATGCTATCCCTCCCCCCTCCTTTTTTGTTTAAATGTAATCTTTACCAAGAGACTGATAGATTGAATTTGAACACAGGCTGTTCGCATTCAAATGTTCAGAATTTTTTACCCACATAAACAATCAAAATTTTTTACCCTGAAGAAACATTCTGCAATAGAATCATCCAGAACTTGCAGAGTTGCTTAAATTTTGAACGCATGGAAATAGCCAAACACACCAGGAGATCTCCAGTTCTTACACTTTGTGAGGTTATGCAATCTGCCAGGTAAGCTTCATGTTTACATGCCTTTTTGTACATTTGTATATATGTATTTGGAAATACACACACGTGTCATGTACATACATGTTTAAATACACACACACATTGTGTATATATATGTGTGTGTATATACATTATATACATATATACACACAGACACACATATATAAAAAATGTGCTCCCGGATCATACAGCTTTAAGCATAAAATCTTTTTTTCTGGCCTACTGTGATGAGGGTGCTTTGGAGAGGAAGGGAGGGGAGTGTGTCAGCAAGCTGTGTCTCTGCATCTGTATTTCCTCCATCCTCTGCATAATGGGAAGAGAAATTTTCTGATTATCATCAGAGACTAATCACTTCTATACTCCTCTTGAAAAGCAGTGAGACTTGCTTTTATTTTGTGTGGGTCTTCCATACGATTTTTTCTTTCATGCCTAACAATTTCCGACCGCCTTTCTCAGACTGTGATAGAGCAGGGACTTCTTTTTCCCACTCCACTCCATTATGACATCACACTAGCTATACAAACCACAGAGTAAAGCAAACAAAAGAATTTTTCATTTTCTTTTTCATTCAATAAGGCTGCATTTTCCGTCTTACTACAACCTTTTGACCCATGTCCTAGTGGTGTTGGTCACCCGAGGGCAGAAGTTCGGCCATAGGTGAAGTCTGTGTGTGTTTATGTTGAGGAGAATGTGTTTGCCTTCACTTCCTGTTGGCTGTGCTTGCACAGTGCAGTTGCTGTCCCATAGCCCTGAGATCTTGCCCGCTGAGTGAGCTACATCTCCTGAAAGGTTAAAGACAGGTTGTTTACCCTTTCTCCTTCCCCCCAGTCACCAAACCCTTTTGTCACTGCAGCAGCTGAGCTCACGTTAGTTCAGTTTTACCTGGAGAAGGTTGAGGGCATATGTGCTGTAATACTGTCTACCCTATTTGATTGCAATCATTTCCCAGACTACGTTTCCCAACACCTGTTAGTCTATGACTCCTACACGTTGTGTTAAAAATGTACCTGTGTTTGCTGTTTTAAAATGTTCAAAGCTAATGGAAAACCATGTATTAAATAATTGAAGCACCATGGAGAAGTAGATTATACGGGGAAAGTTCTGATTTAAATAAGAAAATCACACGCTTTTCCCCAAAGGATCATGCTTTTTTTCTCTTTACTATGTCTACTACCCCACCTCACCTGCTTGCTTTAGCATCCTACCAACTCTGTTTCCAGGAGATGAACATTCTAACTGCCACTAGCATTTGTGCTAAGTAGCTGACTTGTTATGGGAAGTGTTGCTGCATGCAAGCATTTATTCATTCACGCATGCATGCATTCTTCCAACCCACCCAACTACCCATTTAACTATTCATCTCTTCCTCTTCCAGACAGGCCTGAGCTCTAAAAAGTAGACAAATGTGAATTACTATAAGTAGTTTGGTGTGGCTGCAGCATAGGGTAGGACAAGGGATGTGTGAAAACTGAACTGTAAAAGGGCATAGAGTTCCTCAGCTACCATAATAAAGAACGGTTAGACACACTCATGACTTTATCTCCTATCCCTGTAGGCCTTGTCTGTAATCCCCCTGCTACATGAGCAGGCATTGTGTACATAGCATAGCAGTGGCTTCCAGGAGCTTTGCTCTCTCCCATTCAACTGCTCCCTGATATTTAATTTGGTACCTCTCCAGAAACACTGATTTACCCTCCCTGCTGGTTCTCTTTCCCCTCTATGTCTGTATGACACTCTGAGACCTAGCAATGGGCATGTAATTAACTACTTGACCTCTGCTCAGCTATGTGGACAGATGATATGCAATGCTTCCTTCCTTCTTTTCCATTTTTTGCCAGGATTCCAAGTTATGTTGTGTGTCCCTCTGCTGCTCAGTCTCTTGTTTCATCTTTCCCCATATGGTGTGACAGATCACTACAACAGACCATTATGGATGGGCCCCCATGGGAAGATGCCCTACTGAGGCAGATTAATGATTATCCTGGAGTAGTGCCACATTCTGTTTTTTGGGGGCCAAATCCGGATGCTACTGAGGAAGTTTTTTTTTTTTTTTTTAAACCCATAGGCACTTAATTGTGCAATGTTATACTTGCCAATGCCAGCTGGTCATCAAATTATAAGATGAAACAAGAAGATTTATAAACCTTGAAATTTCAGCTGAGCCTATGTTGTCACAGAGGCACTCCTTACCATATGGCCCTTCCTTTTGCAAGGTTCCAAGAAACCCACCAGGGCATTGAGTCCCAAGTGTTAATTTCATTTTGTCTGTTTACTTCCTGTTATAATGAGATAAAATACAATGAAATACTTCCATTCCATTCATTATTTTTTCTTTGAATCTATGTCCTCTTCAAATATAAGTGCTTCTCTCCATAAAATACATGATTCTTCTTCCCCAAATGTTTCAGCATTTCTTACTGTAAATTTGTCTTATACAGCTATTCCTTGTTTTTCACCTGAACTATCATGTTTCCCTTGCCTATGATTACCTTCATTGTTTTCATTCTAGTTTACTATAAGCATTTCCATAATTTTTATAGTAACAATGTTTTGTCCAACCTCAATTCAAGGATCTTTGCCAAAATAAAAATATATAGGACATAGTTGTCTCTGTATCGTTTTGCCACAATGTCAGTAGAAAAATAAATTTATTTACATACTTCTCCTCCAAGGCTCTTCTGTACCTGTGTACATAACTTAGGAGCTAAAACATCTCATTCAACATGTAAATAATAGATCTCAGGTATTTGGAGGATGTTATTTAAAAAAAAAAAAAACTCTCAATCAGTGGACTTTTAGATGAAAGCAGTCATCATGGATATCTGAAAGAAGATATTGAAAAGGAAGATAGTGGTCTGCCTGGAGAAGAGCAAAATAGCTTCAACTGCATTTCATGGTGAGTGCCGCCCAAAGATATAGCTGTGCAGAGCTGCAGGAACTCCTACTAAACCAAGAGATTTGAAGGTGGAGAACAAAAATGGGAAATTTAAGGTCAAGTCATGGACAATTAACTGAATAATTTATAAGACTGAAAGTGGAAAGTAAGTAAAAACACTTTTTAATGTGATTTAAATGAGTTGAATTATTTGAAAACTAAATTTAGCATAAAAGGAACTATATTTAATCTTGAAAAGATATAAAGAAAGGAAAAAAGCTTACTTCTTCAAAAGCCAAAGAGAAATTCCAGCCAGAATAGATAGGTAGAAGCAGAATTAACTATACCCCATTTACCATACCCCAGTGGGCAGGTCCTAGAGGAAAAGAGGATATACATGAGGGGTATATGTCTCCACTAAAAGTGCACACTAAAAAGCCAGACTGACTGGATTCAAATCCTGGCTCTGCCATTTACTAGCTGGGTAATCTAGCCAAGTTGTCTAACCTCTTCATGTTTCAGTTTCCTCATCTGTAAGAGAATAATAATAATGTACCTCAAAAATTGATTATGAGGACTAAAGGGGAAAATATATATATATACACACATATATAAATACATGTATATATATACACACACGTGTATATATACATGTATGTCTACATATATGTAGATATATATTTACACATGTATATATGTATATATGTAAATATATATGGAGACATCGATATCTACACATGTATATATACACACACACATATATACACACATATATATACATACACACATGTATATTTTCTAAAACAGTTGCTGACTCATGGGAAGCACTACATAGGAATTTGTTGTTGTTTTTGGTATAGGACAAAACCAAGAAGCAAGAAGGAACTTATATTATTTTGACCTTTGTGACGCCAACCAATATAGGGATAGCACTAGAATTCTGAACAACTTTGACAGCATCTGGGGGATGAACAAAGGGAAGGGAGAAAGGAAGAAGAGTGATGCCTTAAAAATAATTTCTGCATAGCTTTACCTTTTTTCAGGGCTGAGTCCAACCAGACTAACTCAAGAATCTTTGTCCACATTCTTAGTCCCTCGATTCCTTGTAATCAGAGCTATAAATGCATCTCACTACATATACTCAAGGACACACTTCTGCCACCCTTCTGGAAATTACCTAGGGTATTTGCTGTTTATAATCAACTACTTTTAAACCAGATGAGGTCCCAGCTCTCTACCCTCTACTGAATTCGCCCCCAATCACATTAAGAGGCCCAGAAGATTTTAAAAAGTAGAGATGGGTAGAAAAAATGAACAACGTGAAGGGAAGAGCTCAAGCAAAAGTAGAAAAAAAGGAGACATGAGGGTAAATTCTAGTAATATATGGACTAGAACACAAATACATGTAAGAAAAGTGAGAGAGATGGGATTGGACAGTTATGAGAAATGCCCTGGTGAAAACATTGTACTTAGCATGGGTGACAATACAGTAGGGTAGGGTAACCCACGGAAGAGAATATTCATTAGTGTTTGTAGTGTAGAAACAAAATGTTTAGGAGTCAGAAGATCTGTTCTCTAGTTAGATAACCTTGCTCATGTCACTTCTCTAACCCTCAGTTTTCTTAATGTTTCCATTTTCAAAATATGTATGGAATTTTTGCTATGTGCCAAGCATCATGAGAGGTACTCTATGGGACTCAAAATTAAATAACAGCATCTGTACAATTAAGAAGTCAGACCAAGAGACCTGTTCTGTACATCCCAACTCTAACATGCCGTAGCAGTTTCACAATCCAGTTAATGAAGGACAGCCAAAAATATTCACCAATTAGTGCATATAATCTGTAGATTATTGAACCCTGAAGAATTTTGTTAAGATTAACTATCAATGGCCTGGCAATCATTTCACTCTTTCCAGGTGAATCAACAGGTAAAGAAAATTTGATAAAGAGTGATTGATTCCCTATACTGCCTGAGAAATTAATTGCATATGAGAATGAGAAAAAAATGGAAGTACAATATAACAATAATCAGGACAGACATTATCTTGTCTAATTTTAATCAACTCGATTTATATAGAGATTTGACTAGCTGATTAATTCTTTCTCAGTTTGTGTGTTTTTAAGTGATTTGTGATTTTTTTTAAATGTCTCTTTTTAAGAATCCCTGGCAAGCTGACATACATATGGTGAACATATGGCCTTCTCCTAATTGATTTAATTCAAAAGAGGACCCAGGGGAAAACTCTGAGCACTATCTGTTTGAGAGCTTTGGAGAATGTTTATTTCAGAGTGAAGGGTATAAGTGTGATACCATCAGAGCAGTGCAATTGAAACAGGCCAGGCATTACCCACACATGGTGGGAAGTATCAATGGTATTATTCATTAGGACAATTTTAACTCAAAATCTGTGAATTGGCAGAACAATTACAAAATTCTGATGCTTATTTCAGGAAGTTTTTTGAAAAATTCCTTGCACTGAATTTCTCCAACTTGTAAAAGTGTCACTTTCCAGGTGACATTGCCCTGCCTAATTCACCAGCACACCCATTTAGAGATCATTTGCCTACATTCCAGAATGAGCTTATGTTTGCCTAATGCATCCTCCACCTGACAGAGATAATTCTGTAGTTAAACTACTGCGGAAGACATATGCAATTGACTGCATTCCTTCCCTCCAGACTGCTATAAATAAAGCCATGTGTCTATTGTCTGTTTGTTAAATGGTTCCTAAACGATAGCAATCCAGCTGCAACAAAAACAAAATCAAGTTGAGTTCACTCTTTTTATCCTCTCTGGTTTGACTCTCACATAAAGTCAAAATACTTGTCATTAGCTTATGATGACCTTATTGATTTGAAGCTTATTTAAATTCTTAATATTGGGTCACTAAGGACTAAATTATAAAAATATGACATCTGGCCATGGCCCTATCAGTGTTTTTGTGTCAGTAATGCCCTAAACCCAAAGCTCATTTTGCTGTGTAACAAAAATAAAGGTCCTTCTGAGCCAAACATGGGAAATGTATATTTATTTATATATATTTCATATTCAGTTACTATAGTGTCCCTCTATATATGTGTAGATATGTGTATCTTTTTTTAAATTTTATTATTTGGAGACTGGGGTCTCACTGTGTTGCTCAGGCTGGTCTCAAACTCCTGAGCTCAAGTGATTCACCCACCTCGACCTCCCAAAGTGCTGAGATTACAAGCGTGAGCCACTGCACCCAGCCTGTGTCTTTAATATCTTGTCTCTTTAGTCCTTAGTCTGACAAGTTTCTGAAAAAATTTTGTTGAATGAATAACTGAGAATTCCCATGGTTTACATAAATAGCCATGCACTGGATAATCTTATATAGTGGTGGTAATAAGAGTACTAGTAGTACTAATACTAACAATAATATAGCTACTAGTTATTGAACTTTTACCAAGTCCAGGCACTAATGTAGATGTGCTTTGTTTTGAGACAGGGTCTCATTCTGTCACCCAGATTGTAGTGCAGTGGTGCAATGTCAGCTCACTGCAAACTCTGCCTCCTGGGCTCAAGCCATCCTCCCACCTCAGCCTCCTGAGTAGTTAGGACTACAGGTGTGCTTCACCACATCTGGTGAATTCTTAAAATTTTCTTTTTGTAGAGACAAGGTCTCAGTATATTTTTCTGGCTGATCTCAAACTCCTGGACTGAAGCAATCTGCCTGTCTCAGCCTCCCAAAGTGTTGAGATTACAGGTGTAAGCCTCTGCTCCCAGCCTGGAAATGTGCTTTGAAATAAGTACTTTGTCTCATTTGATCCCAATAATAGTCCTGTGAGGCAGACCTTGTTTTTCCCAGATTATAGATCAGGGAACTGAGGTAAGGTGGTTGAACAACGACCTAAGGACAAATAGGTAACAATACAGAATCCAAATAATCTGCTTATAATCACTAAACTATTTTAACTGAGTTCAGGGAGCACATTGTCATTTCAACGAAATTTTTTTGGAAAGCTCAACACTATTGGTTTGAGCAGCATGAATTCTCTTACCGACTCCCTCCTCTTCTTACCTCCCTTCTCTTCTTGTAGTTAATTCTATCATATTAAATTGCTCTAGGAAATTATTAATGATCCTGTATTCAGGGACTCTAAAATAGGAGGAATGGGGATGGAAGGCTTTGATTCTGGAAATGCACTGCAGTTAAAAACAGAGATAGGAGCCAGAAAGTATTCCTGAACTGCCCTTGTTCATTTCCATGTGCCTGAGCAGTCCTCAGAAAAATTATTGCTGCTCCTAATTCCCAACCTTTTGGTCATCCTCAAATCCCTTCCAATGGAGTGGAGTATCATTGCTTCAGTTCCACAAAATATTTAAGAATTTTCCATCAGAAATTCATCCTACAGAAGCAGCCTTTATGATCTGCTCTGTAGATTTCATCCCAGAAAACACTACTGTATTTTGATGTCTCGCGGAGGGTGCCACAAAAACAGCACTCCAGCTAGTGCTCAGGAATCAAAACTCCCCTTCCTGAAGTTCATATGGCCATAGCACCAAGAAAAAAAGGATATATTTGTATATATGTCTTTCTTCTACATCATGACAGTATATTTTATTCTACCCAGTGGTATCCAAAGAGGCAAAATCAATCCAAATATTATTTTAGAGCTAAATATTTGCTATGCATCTATTTTATACAAAGAGGTTACAAACACTTCTAATGTCATTTCTTAATCAACTGGAACTTGAGGCTTTAGTTCTTACAATCAATTGCAGAATTTTAAACAAACTGTACACTTAAAATTTTTGCAATTTCATGGTTAAAATGACTCTTTATTAGGAGGACTGTAGACTCATAGTTAGAGGTATCTTCTGGATACTTATACGGGTATCATCTTTGAGAATTAGAGGCAGAATTGGAGTGCATCATTTTTCTAAAGTCTTTTCACAAAATTATTTCTAAAGCCATCCAAGTTTTCTTCCATGAACATCTCTTTAGCTGTGTAGTCAAGGTAATCATTCACTGCAGAATTCTGTGAACAGCATAGTTTCAAATATTCTTTTTCATAGGCACACTCTGCACAGTCAGGCTACTCAAACTGTGTCCTGATTTGAGGTTTGGAAACATGGCCACAAGACATATGTAACAATTGAGCAGCACTTACTGAACATGTTGTCATCTCAATCATGGCATCACACAGTATTCTGAAGGAAGCAGGACAAGACTGATCAGTCTACAAGGGAGTTCACACCACAGAAGCAAGTGATCCTGCTTAAAATACTTCCCTCACTAAGGAAAGACAATTCAGGTAAATATTTGCATGGTGAACAATTTACATTCTTCCTTTCCTATGAATGTCTCAACCTTTCATCAAAGATCCACTTGTCACCTGCACAAATTGCAGGTGTTGAAGCCAGATCTGTGACCCTGAAGAGCATCTTTGCCATTTCTGAATGACCTATGCATCCAAAAATGTGCCCTATGTCTATAAACAGTTGAGCTTCTGAAATTTTCTCTAAGGAACACAAAGCATATGCCATGCAGCTGGCTCACATATCACCCATAGTGTCAGACAATTGCACTCTGAAGTGCTCTGGTTTTCTGATCAGGAGACACCTGTCATGCTAGTCACACAGTGGGGAAATCACGGAGCTGGGATGCCAGTGATTGGGGTCTGGGCCTCACTTGGCCACCAGGATGTGTGGGTGTCGGTGTAGGCTAGTTCCATTGTTTCTCAGCCTCTACTTCCTCACTTGAAAGGTGAGCGTTTGATTACATGAACTTTAAAGTCCTTATCCAATTCAAAACACTTGGGATGATATAATTTTACAATCAAACAGGATAATGGTAACTTACTTCAATCTACTCTGAGAGCATTTTTGTGGAGTTCTATTAGTAGATACCTGAGGAGTGTATCTTTTAAGAAAAATTTTTGTAACTTTTTACTTGGAAAATTGAGCGTACATCCACTCTCCGACAAATGAATGATACATTATGAACATCTTAACTGCTGTATACTTTTTAAAATATACAAGCCATTGGCCAGTGCCGGGAGCTTAACATTCAATTTTACAAATTTGGTTGAGCAGATCAATAATGAATATAAGTGAACAGAAAGAGTTCAGTGGAACTTATTTTATAGTGAGAAAAAAACTAGGGAAAGGTAGAAAATGACGATTTTGCCTGCTTGGAACTGTTCATCTGAATAAGTGGGATTCATTACCCAACTAGGGCAAGTGGCAAGATATAGAGCTGCCCAGAAACCTCAAAGAAAATTTCCTAGAGCCTTTCAGAACCATCTTATGTCAAAGTGATTTACCACCTCAGCCATAAAGCGATCCCTCCAGGGTCAAGCTAACCCCTGCCTGAGAAGCAGCTTAGTTTAAAAGCTATCACCCAATGATAGAGTACCCCTTCCTGATGCACTGGATACCATGATATTCCTAAATCATAAGAAAAATAACCATATAGGAACTAATATTTTCATGACAGTTTATACTTAACAAAGCCATTTCCCCTTCCCAATTCAAACTTTATTTTCAAATAAAATGCAGAAGACATTTCACACAGAGCAGTTGTTTTGTTGTGTGTTGCTTTATTTTTATAATTTTCTCAGGACAAGAAATATTCAAGCCACACAACAGACTGTAAAATCCAATTTTATTCAAAATCACAGGGCTTGACATGCTGAAAGCTTTAGAAACGTTTTCCAATTTCAGTAACGCTGAGAAGCTATACAACCTGCACCTGTAAATCCAAAGCATGAAATGGAAACAGGCAGCCATCCATCTGCATTCCATACAGAACTATAAAACTGTCCTGGGACATGCTGAGGAGGAGCCTAAAGATGTTTCAAAGGAGAGAGTAGGAAGTTCTTTCTGACATGAGAAAAATATAGACGGCAGAGAGTTGAGGAATAGCCAGATTTAACCCCTCAAAAGCAGATACTATTTTGTGAGTGGAAGCTTTTAAATAAACCATGGCTCCAGTGACATTTGCTTTCCTCAGGACTCATAGTCCTTCACCTGGGCTCTTTAGTCCAATTCAATAGACACCTCCTGATTGCTCAGTCTCTCTACTAGGAGTGGATTCAGAATAAGGAGCCAACCCCTCCCTATTCTAGTACTTTTCCTCCTAGCCCTTCTGAGTTTCCTCCTTGTCAATTACCAACCTCAAAGAGCCTCCACAGTCTGTCCTCTCTCTCTAATATGTCAACATATCTCAGTTGCCTTGGGACTATCCTAAAGTAGCTTGTTGTTCTGGCATAATTATTCATAGTAATGTATTTCACTCTCAACAGTGCCCCACCTTGGAGGATAAATTTATATGGTCATCTCTGTATCTTGCCTTCTTCCCTTCCTTCTTCTGTAATATCTATTTCTGCAGCATCAAAATAATACCTCAATAAGAATGTCTACCAAATTAATCCTCTATCCCTGCTCTTTCTCCAAAACTCCAGACATACAGTTCTGTTTCAGTGCTCCATATGTCTATTTCAGAGGTTTTCTAGAACCAGACTCAAACAGTTAAGTCATCTGTCCCTCGTTCTCAGCATTATTTTTATTAAAGACAACGAATAAAGCTTAATATCTTAAAGTCATTTTGTCACTAGAATCATATATCATTTCCCATAAGATCTTCCGGGCCAAGAACCCATAAACATGTTTCAAACCCACATTTTACTTTCCCCACCACCAGAAGCACCTTAATCTCTCTCCCAGACTCTTACAAAATGCCAGAGAACTACCTAGTATTAAATCAACTATGGCTCACAAAATGCTTGCTCACAGCTATTCACAAATTAGCAGTGATTCCAAAGAATGACTAAATTGATTTAAACCCCTTAGCCTAATTTTCAAGACCTTGCATATTACAACTTCAACTCAACTTGCTGATTTGAAAAAGATCTAATAGTCCATGGCTTTATAACCCTGTATACACTTCCTTATTTCTCTTCAGTAATCAACCTTGTATTCTAGGCGTCACGCGAACTTATCTACCTATAATACATGTATTTTGAGAATAACCTATAATTCTTTACCTTCATGGCATCTTCTATGCCATTTTTTCAGGCTAAAATATCATCTCCAAGTCTCTTACTGAAGTCTACCCATTCTTCAAGAACTTAGTCAAATAGCACTTCCTCAAATAGCCTTTTGTCTCCACTCTTCCCCCCAAGGAAGTACTGATGTTCTGTCATCTCCATCTTTACCACTACCATTATTCAGTATTTTCAGAATTCTATATTATGACCTCAGAACACTATATAACCTATCTATATTATTAATCATATGTTATTATGAAGGCTCTGCTTCCTTTTAATCACAGTCACCTCCAAATGCATTTACCATATTGCTGCCAGATTGGTCTTTCCAAGCATGAACATCATCATAGCATTTCCTAGATTAAAAGCTTTTAATGATTCTTTCACATAGCCTACACAAGTCCTTCTTCCTGTCTACCTGGCTAGTTCCACCTAAACACAGCTCTGATGATAACTCCCCCATTACAATGTTTTTGATTATATAATTTTCTTTGCTCTCTTGCATCCAAACAAAATTAACTACTTTCTTCTCTAGGTACTAACAAATTGTACTTGAATTATTTCAGTTATCACAATATTATTTCTTGCTTAGATTTTGTTTTTTCTACTAGATTATGGATGTTCTAAGGATGGCACTTATGCTGTGGTTAAGAGCAGGGACTCTGGAGGCAGAAGGTAGGTTCAGAATGTAGGTCCTATCTCTGCTACCCTCTAGCAGAGTGATCTTTTCTATCAGTTAGCTATTACTACAATAATGATGCATAACAAGCAACCATAAAGTCTCAGTGGCATGGAACAATCACCAGTTTCTTGCTCATTAGTTTATGGAAACTGGTAGTTCTGTTGATTTGGGTCACATTTGCTGATTTGGGTCAAGTTTGCTCGTTTGGGCTGGGCTTGCTTATGCATTTTTGGTCAGTGTTGGGCTGGGTCTTGTCAGTGAGAGATTGCCTTAGCTGGGATAAGTCATCTCTACTACCTAGTTCTCTCATCCTCCAACAGGCTTGTTTGCTTCTCATAAGAGAAGCAAAGTTACCAGAGCATTGTAGAGTTATACATGGCCTCTTGAGACTTAGCCTGGGAACTAATGTGTCCAGAATTGGTGGGTTCTTGATCCCGTTGACTTCAAGAATGAAGCCACGGACCCTCGCGGTGAGTGTTAGAGTTCTTAAAGATGGTGTGTCTGGAGTCTGTTCCTTCAGATGTTCAGATGTGTCCCCACTTTCTTTCTTCTGGTGGGTTCGTGGTTTTGCTGACTTCAGGAAGGAAGCTGCAGACTTTCCTTGTGAGTGTTACAGCTCTTAAAGGCAGCGCATCTGGAGTTGTTCATTCTTCTCTTCCCAGTGGGTTTGTGGTCTCGCTGGCTGCAGGAGTGAAGCTGCAGACCTTTGTGGCCAGTGTTACAGCTCATAAAGGCAGTGTAAACCCAAAGAGTGAGCAGCACCAAGATTTACTGTAAAGAGTGAAAGAACAAACCTTCCACGGTGTGGAAGGGGACCCCAGCATGTTACCGCTGGCTAGCCCAGGTAGCCTGCTTTTATTCCCTTATCTGGCCCCACCCACATCCTGCTAATTGGTCCATTTTACAGAGAGCTGATTGGTCCATTTTGACAGAGTGCTGATTGGTGCATTTATAATCCCTGAGCTAGACACAGAGCGCTGATTGGTGTGTTTACAATCCTTTAGCTAGACAGAGTGCTAGACAGAAAAGTTCTCCAAGTCCCCACTAGGTTAGCTAGACACAGAGTGCTGATTAGTGTGTTTACAAACCCTGAGCTAGACACAGAGTGCTGATTGGTGCATTTACAATCCTTTAGCTAGACACAGAGTGCTAGACAGAAAAGTTCTGCAAGTCCCCACTAGGTTAGCTAGATACAGAGTACTGATTGGTGTACTTAACAAACCTTGAGCTAGACACAGGGTGCTGATTGGTGTATTTACAATCCCTTAGCTGGACATAAAGGTTCTCTAAGTCCCCACTAGCCTCAGGAGCCCAGCTGGCTTCACCTAGTGGATCCCACACTGGGGCTGCAGGCAGAGCTGCCCACCAGTCCCGCGCTTTGCGCCCGCACTACTCAACTCTTGGGCGGCTGATGGGACTGGGCGCCACAGCGCAGAGGGCAGCACTCGTCCAGGAGGTTCTGGCTGCACAGGACCCCACGGTGGTGGCGAGGACGGGGCAGGGGTGGGGAAGCTTGGGCACGGGCATAGTGGGCTGCGGGTCCCAAGCCCTGCCCCACAGGGAGGCAGCTGAGGCCCAGTGAGAATTCAAACACAGCGCCAACGGCCAGCACTGCTGGGGAACGCAGAGCACCCTCTGCAACTGCCGGCCTGGGTGCTAAGCCCCTCACTGCCCTGGGCCTGTGGCGCTGTCCAGCTGCTCCCAGTGTAGGACCCACTGAGCCCACACCCACCCAGAACTCACGCTAGCCCACAAGTGCCATGCGCAGCCCCAGTTCCTGCCCATGCCCATGCCTCTCCCTCCACACCTCCTGGCAAGCAGAGGGAAACGGCTCCAGCCTTGGCCAGCCCAGAGAGGGGCTCCCACAGTGCCATGGCAGGCTGAAGGGCTCCTCAAGTGCCACCAGAGTGGACGCTGAGGCTGAGGAGGCACCAAGAGCGAGGGCTGCTAGCATGTTGTCATCTCTCACTAACATAATGTTATATGTGCCACAATCTATTAGCCAAAGCAAATACGGCCCAAATCCAAAGGGTGGGAAAATAGACTGCAACCCTTGATGAGAGTAACTGCAAAGACACATTGCAAAGGGCATGGATAAAGAGAGACCATTAATTTGGGCCACTTTTGCAATCAATCTACCACATCTTGGGCAGCTGCAACTTTATTTTTTTCCTTCAGATTTATTATGGTATAACCGACAAATAAAAATTGTAAATATTTTAGGTGTACAACTTGATGTTTTAACATAAGTATACATTGTAAAATAACCACTCCAACAAAGCTGATTAACATATCCTTCCCCTCATGGTTATCTTTTTGTGTGTGTATGATGACAATACTTATGGTCTACCCTTTAGAAAACTTTATGTATGCAGTACCATATTGTTAACTACAGTCACTGTGCTATATATTAGATCTCCAGAACTTGTTCATCTTGCATAACTGAAACTTTATACCCAGGACTAACACATGCTAAGATAGCTGCTGCAGGGAGCAATGGGCAGAAGAAGAAAGACCAGGAGTGGTTGTCAGCAAGGTGGTAAAACAGGACTTAGTAACACTTGCTCCTCTTGCAGAAATGTTAATTTGAACAACTAACTATCCACAAAACCACCTTCACAAGAGCTAAGGAAACCAGTTGAGAGATTAGAACACCTGGGGATAGCACAGAAATTTTAAGACACATAGGAGAAGCTAAGAAGGATAATTTCACATTACCTAAGTCACTCCTTTCCCAAACCCAGGCAGCCCGGTGTGGAAAGAGATATTTTCCACATGGGGGAAGGAGAGGAAAGTGAGGACCAAACTTTGCCTTGGTCTCCAACACCAAGCCCAATCCGGGAAAATCCAGTGCCAGGCAGGCCCCCATTGTGCCAGACTTCAGACCAGTACCAGTGAACTAAGCCTGTGGGCCCACCCCAGGGCCAGGTTGGCTTCAGTGGCCCCAAGCTCTGGACCACCCCCAGCACTCGAGTGGCCACAGTGGCCCAAACTTCAGGCCTGACCCGCCAGCAGACTCACCTCTGCAGTCTTAATCATCAGACTAGCACCATGGACCCAGCCTATAGTCCAGATCCTGCAGCCTGCTCAGGTTTCAGGCTAGCCCAGAACCAGGTTTACCCACACAACCCTAGGTCCTAGACCCTCCTTTGCACCAAGTCAGTACGCGTGGTCTCAGATACCAGATTGGCACCGGCAAACACAGACTTCAGGTCTGCCCAGTGCCTGGGTAGACACTGCAGCCCCACTCTCTAGGTTAGCACCTGTGGCCCCATGCTCCAACAGACCCACAGTAACTTCAAGCAGAACCTAAGGTTCAGACTCATCCAGGCTCATCCAGAACTAAACCAGCCCTCACAGACTCAGGCTCCAGGCAAGCCTGCAGGACCCAAGGCGGCCCTTATGGGCCTAGCCTCCAGGGCAGCACCCACACATCCAGCCTCCAGGCCAACTCCAGAAGACACAGCCTCCCAGCCAGTTCCCATGACTCTAGGCCCTAGGAGAGCACTCATGATCCCAGACATCATGCTGGCCACCAGAGACCCAGGCTCTACACCTGCCCCAGCATTAGGCTGGTCCTCATGGTCCCAGGAATTAGTAACCAAGGGTCAAGTCCTTCTCCAGGAGACTCAGGGTTCAGACTTAACTGCAGTAGACCCTGGTGCCAGGCCAACTCCCACAGACCAAGGATCCAGCAATATCCCTCCAGACTCAGGCTCCAGGCCAGTCCTCCCGGACCCAAGATTTGGGTCTTCCCTAACAGGCTCAGTTTCCAGACCTGCCCCAGCACCAGGCCAGCCTTTATGGAATCAAGCTCCAGGCACATTCCAGTGGACTCAGGTACTGACTCATCCCAGAACCTGGCCAACATCTGTAGACTCAGACTTAAGGCCTACCCCAGTGCCAGGCCAGTCTTATGGATTCAGGTTTCAGCCAGCCCCCTCAGATACATGGTACAGGCTCACTCACCTATTGATTGAATCTTTCAATCAATCAATCAATCAATCAGTCAATCAGTAGGTCTACTCTAGTGGATCCAGGCTCCAGGACCAAACTTCCTGGAGCCTGGCCAGTCTCCTGCTGACCCAGGCACCAGACCAGCCCACCTGAGGACTCCAACAGCAATCCTACCTGCAGACCACATAAGACAGCCTGCCTAGAATCTCTGGTTTGGCTGTTCGATGAAGTTTTTCTAAACAAACCCATTCTGCAAAGACTGGAATAAGCCCTTACTTCTTCACATATGCAGACATTACTTTAAGGCAACAAGAAACATGAGAAATCAAGAGGACATAACACCACCAACAGAACAGAATAATCTCCCAATAGCTGATATTGGAATGGAAATATATGAAATGCCTGACAAGGAATTCAAAATACTTGTTTTAAGAAACTTAGTGCACTTCAGAAAAATATAGAAAAACAATTCAGTGAAATCAAATAAACAAATGACCAAAATAATAAATTAAACACAGGGATTAAATTATATTTTTAAAAAATCAAACAAAAATTCTGGAGCTAAAATAACAAAATGAATAAAAATTTAAAAATGTAATAGCATCAATGCAAGAATAAAGCAGAATTAAGAATCTGAATTCAAAGACAGATTATTCAAAAATATAAAATCAGAGGAGAAAAGAAAAGAAATAAAATGTATAGGATTTACAAGACAGCAACTATTCCAGTTATAGGAGTTCATTTCAAACAAGAGAAAGACAAGGGGGTAGAAAGTTTATTTAAAGAAATAATGGAAGAAAACTTTCAAAATTTGGAAAGAGATTTAAAATATTCAGGTACAGAAAGGTCAAAAGTCTCGAATCAGACTCAATCCAAACAAAACTACACCAGGACATTAAAATAAAACGGTTAAAAATCAAACAAAAAGAGGATGCTGAAGTCAGCAAGAGAAGATAGGCAAACACATATAAGGTTCAATAAGGTTAGCAATGGATTTCTCAGCAGCAACTTCAAAGGCTAGAAGAGAGTGGGATGATATATTCAAAATGCTAAAGGGAAAAAAACTGGCAAGCAAGAATTACAGTACTCAAAAAAGCTGTCCTTCAGAAATGGAGAGATAAAGAGCAACTGTGCTGTGCTAGTGGTCTGCTCCAGCCCTAGTCATCTCAGACTCTTCAAAGCTCAAAGGCAAGAATGGCTAAGGCAGCCAAACGGCAGAGATAGAAGGCCACCCCTCCCTCTGGGAGCTCCACCCCTGGGAGGTTTGGAACAGCTGCTGGCCAGAAAACACCAGCAGAGGTAGCTGGAGACCCTGTTCGGGGGGTCCCACCAGTGAGGAAGAAGGGTATCAGAGACCTGCTTAAAAAAGAAGTCTGGCCACATTTTCATAGAGTAGCTGTGCTGTGCTGGGGATCTACTCCAGCTTCTGGTCACCTTGGACTCTCCAAAGCCCAAAGACATGAACAACTAAAGTGGCCAAACAGTGAAGATAGCAGACTACCTCTCCCACTGGGAGCTCCATCCTAGGGTGGTTTGAAACTACTGTCAACTGGAAAACACAAGAGGGGGTGACTGGAGATGCTTGTTGGAAGATTCTGCCCAGTGAAGAGAAACAGGAACCAAAATCTGCATGAATAAGCAGTCTGATTACTTCTCCATAAAGCTTCTGGGCTGTGCTGAAGGACTGTTCCAGTCCCTATTTGTCTCAGATTCCCTAGAGCCCTAAAGCAACAATGGCTAAGGCTGTGAAACAGCAAAGATGGTGATCTGCCTCTCCCTCTGTCTCAGGGAGGTGTAACACTACTACCAGTGGCTGGCTGGAGTTCCAAGCCAGTGGGCCTCATCCCGTGAGGTACAGTGCAAGTAAGACCTGCAGCCCATCACTGCTTGGCCCCTGGATTCAATCCATTTCCTAGGGCTACGTACAGGGGTCTAACCCCCCAATTTGGTGAAGTTGCAGCTGCTTTTTCTGGGAAGCCTGAGTATCTAAGGCTACGGGGGCTGTGCATGTGCCTGACCAGCTATTCTGCCAAGACTCCACATAGCTCTGTGTGTCAGGCTGAAGGCCCTGGCAGAGTGGGTTCACAAAGGGATCACCTGACCCAAGGGTTGTAAAGATCCATGGGATAAGTGTGGATTCCTGGGGTTACTCACTCACTCACCACTTCCCTGGGTGGGAGAGGTTTCCCTGGTTCTGTGTCACTCCCAGGTGGGCAGTCATCCTGCCTTACTTTTCTCCATTCCTTGTGAGTCAAGCTGTTCACTTGATTTGTTCCAATGTGTATACCTCCAACATGATCCTACATATAGAAAATTCTAAAGACTTTACCCAAAACTGTTAGAATAAAGAAATTCAGTAATGTTGCAAGATAAAAAAATCATAAAGTCAGTAGCATTTCTATGCACTAACAAAGAACTAACCAAGGATAAATTTTTTAAAAATCTCATTTATAATGACTAAAATTATAAAAAAAATAAAAACATTTAGGAATAAATGTAACCAAGAAGGTAAAATACCTATGCACTTAAAACTATAAGATATTGATAAAAGAAATAGAAGAAGACACAAAATAATGAAAAAAAATCCCATGTTCATGGATTGAAAGAATATTGTTAAAATGTTCATACTACTCAAAGTAATATACATACTCAATGCAATCCCTATAAAAAAATCCAATCACTTTTTTTTACAAAAATAGAAAAAACAATCTTAAAATTAGCATGTAACCAAAAAAGACTCTGAATAGCCAAAGATATCTTGAGCTAAACAAAAACAAAACTGGAAGCATTACACTATCTGACTTCAAAATATACCACAAAGCTATTGTAATTAAAACAGCATGCTATTAGAAAAAAAAATAAAAACATAGACCAATGGAGCAACATAGAGAGCTCAGAAATAAATTTGTGCATTTGGCCGGGCACGGTGGCTCAAGCCTGTAATCCCAGCACTTTGGGAGGCCGAGACGGGCGGATCACGAGGTCAGGAGATCGAGACCATCCTGGCTAACACGGTGAAACCCCGTCTCTACTAAAAATACAAAAACTAGCCGGGCGAGGTGGCGGGCGCCTGTAGTCCCAGCTACTCGGGAGGCTGAGGCAGGAGAATGGCGTAAACCCAGGAGGCGGAGCTTGCAGTGAGCTGAGATCCGGCCACTGCACTCCAGTCTGGGCGACAGAGCGAGACTCCGTCTCAAAAAAAAAAAAAAAAAAAAAAAAAAAAAAAAAAAAAAAAAAAAAAAAAATTGTGCATTTATAGTCAATTGATTTTTGACAAGGGTACCAAGATCATACAATGAAGAAAAGCCAGTTCCTTCAATAAATTATGTTGAGGTAACTGAATATCCACATGCAGATGAATGAAATTAAACCCTTATTTTATGTCATACACAAAAATCACCTCAAAGTATATTAAAACCTTAAAAACCAGAAACTAGAAGGAAACAAAGGGGAAAACTTCATGACATTGGTCTTGGCAATGATTTCTAGATATGCACTCTAAAGCACTAGCAACAAAAGCAAAAATAGACAAATGGGATTACTTCAAACTAAAATGCTTCTGCACAGCCAAGGAAACAGTCAAAGGAGTGAAGAGATAACCTAAGGACTGGAAGAACATATTTGCAAATTATACATCTTATAAGGAGTTAATATCCAAAATATATAGGCAGCTCAAACAACTCAATAGAAAGAAAACAATCCAATTAAAAATGTACAAAGGATCTAAATAGACATTTCTTAAAAGAAGGCATACAAACAGCCAACAGGTATAAGGAAAAACACTCAAAATCTGTAACTATCAGAGAAATGCAAATTAAAACCACAGTGAAGTCACACCTGCTAAAATGGCTATTATCTAAAAGATGAAAGATAGCAAATGCTGGTGAGGATGCAGAGAAAAGTGAACCCTTGCACTGTATTGGTGGGAATGTAAATTAGCACAGACATTATGGAAAACAGTATGGAGGTTCCTCAAAAAATTAAAAATAGAACTACTATATGATCCAGCAATCCCACTACTGGGTATATATCCAAAGGAAATGAAATCAGTTAAGTCAAAGGATAATCTGCACTCTCAAGTTCATTGTGGCATTTTTCACAATAGTCAACTTAAGTGCCCATCAATGGATAAACTGATAAGGAAAATGTGGCATATATACCTAATGAACTACTATTCAGCTTTAAAAGGGAAATCCTGTCATTTGAGACAACATGGATGAAACTGGAGGACATTGGGATAAATGAAATAAGGCAGGTACAGAATGACAAAAGCTGTATGGTCTCACTTGCCCATGAAATCTAAAAGAAGCAGAAGTACAGAAAACAATGGGGGTTGCCAGAGCCTGGGGATATGAGAGTGGTTGGCTGAAATCATGGTCAAAGGATACAAAATTTCAGTTAGGTAGGAGTAACAAATTTAAAAGATCTATTGTACAACATGATGATTATAGTTATTAACAGTGTATTGTATACTTGAAAATCACTAAGACAGTAGAATTTCCACGCAAAAAAACAAATAGAGGAAATCACAGATGTGTTCATTAGCAGGATTTATCCATTTCACAAATGCATACATATTTCAAAACATTATGTCGTACATAATAAATACATACAATTTTTGTCACTTAAAAAATTAATTAGTTTTAAAAGATAGACCTTATATTCTCCAAATCCAAAATGTGCCTGCAAAGCTAGAGCAACCTAGTCCTTTTTTCCTTCAAGCTCTTTTTATAGGGGTGACATAACACAACTGCCTACCGCATATGTAATATATTCCCTCAGCTGCTACCTCACGGTGAGTGTTGAAACTGCCACTTGGTTTCCTTCAGGAGCCAGCAACTTTGAAACATTTTTTAAAAATTCTATCTCTGAATTGTAAAAATATTAGAACAAACTTGACTTCTTTGTTCTGCTAAAACTAGTTTATTCATCTATTAAAACTTTGTTTTATTAAAACTAGTCTCTGCCATCATCTCAAAAATGAAAATAAAAATACCAATATTGATCAGCTATGCTATGGATTAAATAAGAGAATACATGTAATCCCAGAACAGCGTATATCATATATGCTGATTACCCCCTTTCCAAAATGAGTGATTTAGGGGTCAGGGAGATTCTGTTTATGAGTGAAGTTATAAAAAAATAGAATTCAAATCGATTAATGCTAAGGTGGAGTGAATTATTTTGTACATCACCGAGTCTGAGTGAAGCTGGACTTACGATAGGCGTCAGATTGTTTCTCCTCATAATAAATACTTTTTTGGGTGGTTTGGAACATTTTCAACTCTAAAATGTCGATTTTCCCAAAATGACCCACAGTTTGTTCCTGCCCTAGGCAGACTGAAGTCCATCATTTGCAAAAATTGAGACATCACCTTCAAGCCTCAATGTAGTTAAGGCCTTGAGATTAGCCTCTACTTTGTCCCCAGCAGCACCTAGTTTGTCCCCATGTGTCAGCTATGTTTCCTCTCTTGCTCTCAGATACTTCTAATTTCCTTATCTGAGTCCATCTGTTTGCAAGGTAAATTCCAAGGCAGGTTACTTTATTATAAGCTCTCCAATTCCATCATATCCTCCAAAAAATATATAAACAAGGCAAGGGTAACAAAACAAAAAACATGTGGAAATCACTGTAGTCCAGAAAATACACAGGGTGCAGCTAAAAAGAAAATGTTATTGTAGAAGTTCTTGGATGTTTCTTGAAATGGCTTAAAATTTGGTCCACTCAAAAATATCTTGGTTGGATTTTAGATGCTCTTGTTTTACCACCATAGTTTTCCCTATCACCCCTTTCCTCCCCAGTTAACTACCAGGAAAAAATTTCAACCAAAAATTAAAGTTCAACTTATAGAAACTATAAACAATACTTAAATTCATGTCAGTTTTTATTAAGAACATCGTACATTATACAGAACTTAATATACGAGCCCTAAAATAAACAACTCAATCTTGAGATTATAATAATAGATATATAGGACAGAAACTGTGAATCATCAGTCCAATAGAATTAATTATGTGGCAATAGCATCAAAGTAAGATTTGCCAGGGCATGGGCATAACCTTTACAATATAGATGAATACAGATATGTCTTAAAATAGTAATCGTCCTGTTCCTAAAACTGTATACATCAGACATTTTCCCATTATGGGATTAATTTATTAAAATTCACCCTTGGTACTTTTTGATTTCCGAGGCTAGATCTACACAAATGCATTCACTCAGCAAGCCCATGATTTCATAAAGCCTGTAGTTGTGTGTGTGTGTGTATGTGTGTCTTAGGTTAGGGGAAGACCGGGAAAGAATTTTGTTGTAAAATAAATAAGTCAACACCCACATATAACTATATAAACTAGAATGAGTTCTATGGAAATATAAATGAGTATAAAAGGATAAAGTGTGATATGGTGAGGGAAGAGGTTGGTATTAATAATGGCAGCAATTAACATTTATTAACTGCTTAGTATGTGATAGGCACTTTTTTGAAGTGTATGTGTGTGCACATCCATCTAATCCTTACACCACCCTATTAATTAAATACTATTCATCTTATCACTATTAAACAGACTGGGAGTCTGAGGCACAGAAAACTTTAAGTCACTTACTCAAGGTTTGCCTTGCTAGTAGGTGGCAGGCCTGAGAGTTGCTCCCAAGCTGTCTGATTCCAGTGCCCGGGCAGCATCCTGCCTATCAGAAATGAATGTGACCCCCTATGACTGGGTCAGAAAAACTGACATCAAATGTAAATATCTTAATGGCTCTCGGGAAGATGTTTCCATCACTATCATTTTGTTAAAAACATAAATTTCCAGTTAAGGCTGGTACAGTCTTCTCTTCCTCTGGAGCATAAAAGGTGAACGAAGGTAGAACTGGAAAATTCACCGCACTCAAGAAGCATACTCTAACCTCCCCAAAAGAAGCTGTGATAATTTAAAACACATTCACATCTTTTTAACATCTAATTATTTTAGAGTAACAATGTGAATAAATTAAAAGAGCTTTCATGATGAGTGATAGGCAAACATACATCTGAGTTACTGAAAAGAATAAAGTAATGGTATACTTCAATGTGATAATCACTAATTGCCTATTGTACTGATGATGACAGGAAAATAATTCACCACTCTTTGAATGGCAGAGCACTAACGTCATTGTAACTGCATTAGTGTCTTTCTTCATTTAGCTTTCATTTAGCTTTCTTTCTTCTGTTATTATGGAGTGATCTCTTTTACCTGTTCTGAAAAGGATTACTTTCTTTATGGATGAAAAACATTGATTTTGAGCTATTGCTTACCTAGCCACTAAAAATGCTTTTATAGGCTTGGAAATGGATACAGAGATATGGAAAAATACTTACGCAAAACATTACATGAGACAGTCTATACTTTAAGCTATTCTGATAAATGTAGAAACAATACGGGATTGAAAAGCCTACAATTAAATGAATAGTCAATAAATGATATTAAAATAGGTATTTAAAACTATAATCAATAATATATATGAAATAACCCACTTAATTTTACAAGTTATTGCACAATTGAAACAATGCTTTCATTCCTAAATATTTTACACAAAACCATCACTTTGATTCCTAAGCCAAAGGCTTTAAAGTAATCTTATATATTCAAATGACAGTCTCACAAATTGACTTGCTCTTGAAAAATAATGTAGCAGCATGAAAATGTATAAGCATTCATGCATATACATTTTTTAAATTGTGCATATGTCTTCCACTAGAGTAAATGTGTATATCAAGTTTGAGGCCTCTGGTGAATATTCTTATGTACACAAACAAGAATTCAGGTTGTTAGGAGAATAAGAAACCAAAGGATCCAAGAACATCGTAAGCCAAAAAAGTTATTCTGGGTTGTCAAAAAGCCCTGACTCTGATACATGCTGATAGCAACCTTTCTATCCTATGAATACAGTAAATAGATATGTGGATTCAGACCCACAGGCACGCAGCGATAGCCCAGACCAGCGTGGATATAGGCAGCCCTTTATGTCTGCTCTGACTTTGGCTTTTGCAGCTGCTGTTTTCTCAGTGTTGTCTCCGGGGCAGTTTCCTGTTGCCATAGCTGATGGCCTGCCCACGCCTGCCTGGGCTTTTCAAGTGTCAACACTCCCAGGCCGGCTGCAGTGGTCAAATGCTTGTTAATGAGATATAGCAGCTGGGTAGGGGTGAACCACTGAGACGGATAAAGGAATGCCGCTGGTGCAGGAAGCGATGCCTTTTGAATCTTTTCAGCAGGGTGAAAGCTTTCAAATCAAAGAGGGTATGTTGTATTCATTAATAAACCCAAGTTCCCATGCAGTCACATTAAAGCCAGCAGTTTAACTTTGCATCAGACAGGTGAATTTCCCCCAGATTTTACCCTGAAAGACAATGAACAAGAAAACAAGGCTTTAGCTTGGGACAAAGCAGCACTTCCTCATCTGTGGGGCTGACCGGACTGCTAAACCAAGCAAGGGTTGTCCCATTCTTTTTCAATTTATCCTTTTGTCCATGTATTTGTGTGTGTGTGCGTGCACGCTCGTGTGCATGTTTCAAAGCTCATAGCAACCACTCCTGCTTCCTTCTCTTGGGTCTTTTAGCCTGAGCATTCCCCCCCCTTTCTTTTAAAACTTATCAAGAACAGAATTAACAACTTAACAACTACTGGTGAGGAAAAAATACATAGGCATGGATGTGAACACATATGGCCCCCGTCTCAGATGGAATAAAGCCGCACACTCCCATTCCCTACCCCCATTGTAACCTGTAGCTGAGTTGGTGTCTCCAGGGGGCTATAGAGGTTGGCAGCATCGAGAGACAGCTCCAACAGCTGGGAGAAGCCAGAAGAAAGAGAGAAAGAAAGAAAGAGAGAGAGAGAGAGAGAGAGAGAGAGAGAGAGAGGGGAGGGAGGGAGGGAGGGAGGGAGGGAGAGAGAGAGAGAGAGAGAGAGAGAAAGAAAGAGAGAAAGAAAAGAAAGAAAAGAAAGAAAGAAAGAAAAGAAAGAAAGAAGAAAGAAAAGAAAGAAAGAAAGAAAGAAAGAAAGAAAGAAAGAAAGAAAGAAAGAAAGAAAGAAAGAAAGAAAGAAAGAAAGAAAGAAAGAAAGAAAGAAAGAAAGAAAGAAGATATTGAAAGCATCTAACTGGCAGGGAGCCCCGAATATAGTGTTGAGGAAAGCATTATTATTTTTAAGTGCATTTGCTAGACAGTTGGACTCAGACCCACAGGGAATGAAAACAGGCCAATACATAGCATCAGAGATGGATTATCTATTTTAGGGTTTTTTGAGAGAATTAAGAAAGAATGGCATAATTTTAGGAGCAGAGACATGTACCTTGGACCAACTGAGATCTAGAGATATGCTTGCGTCTCACTGTCTCCAAGTATTCAACAATCTTATGAGTTAGCTAATGATTCACCAAGCCTATCTAATCACTACAAATCAAAGGCAGAATCTACATAGTATACTGATGACATTTTTAACTGCAAAGAAGACTAGGGATCTAAGGAAATTTAGAGTGGGAGACACGCATTCTTTAAACCACTTCAGTTTTTAAAATATTCATGCATTGATTTCTTTTAGGCACCAAGTCTTATAAGAAGGCCTTTAACTTATACGGAAAGAAAAATGGAGATGTCATTTGTTGGGTACTTAGAGTGTGTCAGACACTGAGCTTGACACTTTAATTAAAAAGGAATATATATATAAAAACATGTATATATAAACCGCAAGGTAATGTTGTACAGTAAGTCTATGAAGCCTTTTTTACTAACTAGGACCCTCAATTGTGGAGAGTTGATATCAACTACCCAAGGCCATAAATGATAGTTACATTTTAAAGAGAAGAATTTTTTTTTTACTCTGCCTGCACTTTATATTTTGCCATATTGCCTCTCAGACTGTGCCAAATCATCCTGACCTATTAATAAAGTCTGATAAAAAATGAACAAATTATTACTAATTCAAAATATTCAGTGCTGTATATAAATGGGTATATATATAATATATATGGGGCTGGGGTTAAGAAAGATATATTATTACTAAATAATCCAGAAATACTCAAGAAAAGTGCCATAGTTGATTTCCATGAAGTCTGAATTTCCATTAGATTTAATGGAGGTCACTATGGGGTATGTTACATTTATATCCTATAATTTAAATAGCACCCCAGGAATATGTATTTTTATAGAACCCCAGGATGAGATTAAAATGGATGAGAAATAAAAGAGAGAGAGTAGGATCTGGAAAACGTCCTTGGTCGGAATCTCTAGACAGTGTCTTCTCTCTCCTTGCTCTGTACCTAGCCACTTCACTTCTCTATGCAAGTTTGGGAAGAGGCTGCCGCATCGCAGTAGAGATCTAAAGGGGTTCTGTCCAGAAAAATTCTGCCAAAATATGACAACTCGTATCTACTTAAAGAGCATTGGCAAATGGTTGGTCTTTGAAAACTTCATCTCTTTACGCCTTCACTCCAAGTTCTGAACATCTCCAAGGAGCTGCTGTGTCTTGTCTTTTCAGCAGGGAGGAGGTGACAGCAGCAGTCTGACTCATCTGGAACCACTGTCTCTTCCCTGGCACCCAGAAATGTGTCTGTCTTCTTAATAGTATCTAGTCCCACAGTATAATATGGTAAAACCGGGCATTCACCAGGAGCCTATAGCACTTCCTCCCACTGAGGGTCAAACACAGACACACATCTCTGAGTCTTCTAAGCAGCTCAGACCTGCACTCTTGCCTGTGTTCCTCTGCCTTTGAATTCACTGGACTTAGTAGTTACTCAGTAGTTACCAAAACAGTGCAAAATCATCACAGTTTCTATGTAAAACAAAACAGAAACCTCATTCCCTGGAGCACACGTGCACTTAATGTAAGTTTGGCATTTGATAGAATTCTGCATTTTGTTCTTTTCTGCCTCTCCTACATGGGCTCTCATAGCTTTTGCCTTTTTTTTTTTTTTTTTTTTTTTTTCTGGAAAGGTTTTGACTTAAAACTGAAAATATTCTAAGTGACAAGTAAGTAGCCCCTTCTCAAATAGAACCTGCAATAACATGCCTGGATTACATTAAGGAATGCTGGAGGGGATCCCAAAAACCAGTGTTTGAACAGTCAACCTGACAGAATCCTAGGACACCATTGAAAGAGCTCCTGTTACCTAACTGACTTAGTGCTTATCAGTGTAATCCACATGATAATGCATTGTCTGACTCCAGGAACCTGCTGCAATAGCCAGCGGGAGGAGGAGGAACAGAGAGCCCACTGGGAGTGTCCAAACCTCTGCCACAGTAATGAGACATGAACTACGTTTTCTTCTGGCTCTGCTTTTGAGCAATGTGGACCAAGAAGTTTCAAAGAGTGAGATAACTTAGATTTATTAAGGAAAGTAAGTTGAACATGGAGACAAAAACAGAGAAAATCACAGAAAGAGATCAATAGCTAATGCCCAAATCCCAGGAAGCAGAGCAGTGAGAGTGAATTTCTTGGCAGAAAAACCAGATTGGTCTAGAAAGAAGTTTTGGGAAAATGTTTGAACCAGTCTCAACGGAATGAAAATGTTTCTAAATGAGCCCTTTGACTGGTTTTCTCTTGGACAATGTGAAGACCAAATGAAGGAAGGATGAAGGTGGGATGTTTAAGTCTTTTAAAGGTAACTTAAACTTTCCTGTGGCTAGTTAACCCATTTCTGAGAGTTTATCTCAAGACTCTTCAAAGCATAAGAATGCAAAAGTAGACTTGCACTGGGTCTGTCACCTCCCAAATCTGGGTTGAATGAGGAGGTCCCACAATTCCTGTCTCAGCACCAAAAACTTGGTACTATCAACTGTGACTTTTTGTCAAATCTCCTTCCAACTCAGAAAAAAAAAAAAAAAAAAAAAAAAATTCCCCAATATTTGTAATCAACAGTTTTTAAAAATAACACTTCTGTTGTGGATTATTCTTTGAAATTGTTTAATCACAAAGAAAGGTATATATATTTACACTCTGACTCTACTTCATTTCAGGCGATACTGTCCATGAAAAGGAGAGTTGACATACAATGCCACTCTTGTTTACATCCTATGTCTTACCATGCAGATAAGACTCAGAAGAGATAGAGGATACTAGAAGGTAGGAGAAGGCAGGAGAGGGAGAGACAGAAGTGAACAATTAGAAGGTATAGTTTATAGCCTCTACATAATTTTGAGAGAGTTTTTATGTTAATCGGACAGCAAGGTAGAAAATAATCTTTAGTGGCATGAATAGCAAGATGGTCCTGTTGACTATCAGCATAAGCTATGGTTGGATTACTGTTTCTTATCTCTTGTTCAAAGCTCTACATCAAAGGACTATTATCAGCTGTTCAAGTGGACAGCAAAGCCTTGCAATGCCTTAGAGCACTCAAGAGTGAGAAAAATTCGAAAGTATTCATTCTTGGGGTAAAGGTAGGCTTTTAATGTATTGAAGAGAAGAGAAAATGGCTGTTATTCTAGTTGTGGTACAATAGCACTGGCAAGATAATAGGAACAGAATAAGTCTCTGGTAAATTAAGGTGCTTAATGAGAAGTTAGAGTACCAGAGCGTTTGTATGAAACTGGAGCTGAATTCTAAACTGGACGAAAGTTAGAGATTGTATCACAGCAAAACCGGTAAATTTGTTCCACTAATTTTCTTAGTGATTCATTCATTCAACAAGTACTTATTGAGAAACTATTATATACCAAGCTCTGTTACAGTGTTGGCAAAACTGCAAACCGCAAAGAGCAAAATAGATGATAATCCTGCCATCATAAAGGTTATATCTTAGAGATTATTATCATTTTGCTCTATAATAAATACAACAGTGTTGAGACTGAAAAGATTGGCCATTTTTCTCTAACAAGGTATATGTAAGGTAAATGCTGAAGTCTTATGATTAATCTATGGAGAAAAGAGACATCTTATGTGATGTAGTGCAGAGCTTAATTTGACGGGTTTTGTGGGGTGTGTGTGTGTGTGTGTGTGTGTGTTTTGGTGGACAAGGGAAGCATTTTAAAATGTGGAATTCAGAAGATATCAGAGGGAAGGAATTATTTTGGGGAGAGGTGATAGATCTTGGAGGCACTCTATAGTTTTTTCATCCAAAATCACAGCATTGTCTAAAATATATATATATATATATATATATTTTTTTTTTTTTTTTTTCTGGAACCCCCTGGGACATTTCCTTTAGGGCCACATGGTTGCAGTTCACCCCACTCAAGGCAAAGGAGAACTGTATCAAGAAGATGCACTGAGTACAAGAAAGTAATAATGAGGACCAAGTCCACAGATAGATGGGGGGCTATTACCAAGGAGAGGATGCATCTGGAATTTAATCGTTTAGTCAGCACTATTCCTGCTAAATATTGTTTGGTGCATGGAAATAGAGAAAGTATTACCTAATGATACAACCTGGATTTTGAAACGTAGAAAGGTAGTCTCTTTTAAAAATGTAAGGTGTGATTTGTTACATTTTATAGAAGTTTAGAGCAACAATAAAGTAATCATTGGGACAAATCCTTATCTTTAAAGATAAGGATTAAAGGATTAAATACAGTATAGTATATTTTCAAGGGGAAAGACAACAGGGATGTTCTCTGTAGAAAAGGCCCATCTGTTTGAAGCACTTTCTTTTATTTCTTCACCTTTGTCTTGTATTAGGCTCTTTCCTCTGCATTCCCCTAAAAGTTATGTGATATTTTGTTTTTCAGCCCACTCTTGTTGGGTTCTAGTATCTTTTGCCTAGTAATACAGATTGTAGCTGATTTGACTATACATAACATTTGCTTTTGCAGGTCAATGTCTATGGATCTGTTATGCCCTCATCCATCCACACAGCACACTCAAAAAACCAAAATCAAACAAACCAACAACAAATACCTAACAGATCAACTGCAGGACTAGTCCCAAAGGAGGAAATCAACCCTTTGATTTTAATCTTCGATAAATCCCAGTACAAACAATGTTCAGTTGTTCACACTCAATTTTAATTTTAGTCACATTATTTCAATATCAAAATATATTTTAAAAAATCAAAATTTATAAATTATTACCAAAGTTATAGCATGAAAAAGCCATACCTCATTTTTCTAAAATTCTTTAACAGGCATTTATAGGATAGATACATCTATTCCAAACTATTTTTTAGCCATCTGTTTTGATTCAGTGAGTCTTGCAGTTGGCATGCGCTAAAACTTTAGTTCCAAATGTGATGCCTTTTTTTTTTTTTTCTTTTTCAAATTGGGTCACTGTAATAAAGGGAAATGATGTTTTCTTCACACAATAGAAGTAGCCCAACTAAATAGTGCACATAAAAATTCTCTTAGGAAATTAAATGAAATAAGCTTCTTTTTGAGGTATGGCCAAAGGTCAATATTAAAAGCAGCTTGTCTTCTATCATATATGGTAGATTAGGAGGTTTATAAAAGCCTTGTGAATAGAGAAGCAGCATTTTAAGTAATCTTCAGAATAAGGAAACACAAAGGCTGGATCCAGTTGACTGAAATGGGGCTGATGCAATCCACTGTCTCCTCGGTGGACTGAGCCACAAGTAATATAAACCATGAAGATAATTGGTGTGATTAGATTAGTCATGCCAAAGTGGAGTTTAGCAGTCACCTATAGACAGCCCGCTAAAGTCCATAATGTTTCAGTTCTCTCCCAATCTAACAGGCTGTTGGAAGGCATTATTAAATGCAGGTGTCCCTCATCTAGGAAAACAGGTTAACAAAATTCCAAATTCTCAAGAGTTCCTATGAAATAATTCAAACTGGAGTTAGAATTTTCCCTGCAAGTTCTCCTTAAAGTATAAACTGCTTTATGCAAGTAAGCATTGTTTGATTTGCAAAAACTTAAATTGTACTAAACATTTCTATGACACATTCATTGTGTAAAACAGATGGTACATGAATCAAAATCTCAACTTTTATTGAATGTTAAGCTCAGAGGAACTGATTTATTCTAGATTACTCTAAGTTCAAAAGCCCATTTTACACAAAATAATGGAGAGCAAAGGATAACCAATCTGACCACAGCAGTCACAAATCTTAAACATTGAACCCAACCATCATCACATTGCAAACTTTTAAAATATTGAATGTTCAAGCCCCTATACCATTTTTAATCTATATAATGTTGACTGTGGTGTATGAATCCTTCAACAGTCACGATTCAAGTTTGACCTTTCACTTTCTTATCTAGAGAAAATTTCATTTTCAAGTACCCAAGAATATTTAAACTATTTAAAGTATTTCAAGAGAACTTTTGGCACATGTCACCCAAGCTCAATAGCTAACAGTTGCTGCCACCTATAGGCCCAATCTCAAGAGAAAGGGCTGGGATATGAACAGAGGTTTTCATGTTTCAAAGGCAGAGTTCAACAAAGCAAGTTTTTTCCTCATTAAAAATAAAATCAGTATCCATAAACTGTTGATGCAACTCTCTGAAAAAATGAAATTAAATGTGACAAATTTCACTTGTTTCATCAATGGCATGCTATTTAAACCACCTCATAAAGGGCAAGAACTTTAAAGCATCAGCCTTTCTATTCACAAAGCAACCAAAGGAAACAAAATGAAGCAAGTTAACCTAGTCTTCAGTCACATCTAATTGTGATTTTCATGGCTATATAATCGATGTGAAAATGAGTGACAAGGAGATACTGTCTTTTGCACCTACTAGCATGTATCACATGTGACAGTCAGGATTCCTTTAGATTCTCTCCCATCTGGAGATTTTGTGAACTCTTCCTTGTGTCAAATAAAGTAAAAAGAAGAAATAAAGTGAATCCATATAAAAACTCAGAATTAGATCTCATCCTCAAGATTTCTTTTTTCAGTAAAACGGAGATAAAAATGACTACCTTAAAATTTCATTTTAAAAATTATATTTATGTATGTGTGTATATATATTCATTGAATATTTATATATATACATATATATACACTCAATGAATAGCATATAGCAAGTTATAAAAATGTTCATTCTGTTACACTCACTAATTCTGTAGTATTCTACAAGTCATTTCATAATTGGACTTTTGTTTTTTCATTTGTAAAATGAAGAGCTTAGACTAAGTAATTTCTAGATTCCTCCTACACTGAATATTCTAGCATAAGGCATTTGAGTTTGGCATTTTCTCTACCCACGCCAGTTGGACCCATTTCTGTATTTGGGCTAACCTTATGCTGCATGAATGGTTGGAGATCAAGTCCCTCCAGCCCTGTGTTCCCTCTATATTTCAGGACACTAAATAACAAGAGAAAAACGTTTTAACTTTTCTTCATATGGCTGATGTCCATTTCACTATTCTTAAATACAACTATCCCCCTTCTTATAAACTAAATATGCCCCCCCTCCCCAGAATTCATGTTGAAGTCCTAACCCCTATTACTTCAGAATGGTACTGCCTTAGAGACAGGGTCTTCAAAGAGGTGATTAAGTCAAAATGAGGTTGTCGGGGGTGTGCCCTAATTCAATTCCTATAAGAAGAAATCTAGACACGGAGAGAGACAGAAGGAGTGTGCTCACAAAGAGGAAAGACCACATGAAGATACAGCAAAAAGGCACCAGAAAAAGACAGTATCTACAAGTCAAGAAGAGAGTCTTCAGAAGAATGTAACCCTGCTGACACCTTGATCTTGGATTTCAAGACTCCAAAAGTGTGAGAAAATGGATTTCTGTTGTTTAAGCCACCCAGCCTATGATATTTTGTCACAGCAACCATAGCAAATCCATACACCCCTTGAACTAACTCTGAGACTTTTTGAACAGTTTGGCCCTTGAACAACACTGGTTTGAACTGCAGGGATCGAGTTCAGTAAAAGTTACATGGACTGTCCTGACTCTCCTGTCTCCACTTTCACCTCCTCCACCTCTTCCTCCTCTGCCACCCCTGAGACAGCAAAATCAACCCCTCCTCTTCCTCGTTTTCCTCAGCCTACTCAACATGAAAACAATGAGGATGAAGACTTTTAGGATAATCCACTTCCACTTAATGAGTGCTAAATACATTTTATCTTCCTTCTGATATTCTTAACAATATTTTTTCTTTTCTCTAGCTACTTTATTGTATGAATACGGCATATAATACTTAAAGTGTACAAAATATGTGCTAGCCGACTGTTTATGTTTTTGGTAAGGCTTCCAGTCAAGGTAGTTAGATTTGGGGAGAGTTAAAGGTTATATGCAGATTTTTAATTGTAGGGAGGTCAGTACTCTTAACTTCTGCATTGTTCAAGAGTCAATGGTATTTATGCTCTCAGATTCCTTATATTTAAAATAGAGATAATACTTTCTTTGAAAGCTATAAGATTAAAAACAATGATTTATATACATAGCCTACTGTGCATCTAACACAATGCAGTGGCTCAAACATTAATCCTTTTTCTTACTTAGTCCTGCCTCTGCTGTTAAGTGAATAATCTTAGGAATGTAATTTCACCTATTTTTTTCCTTCCAGTAGCCACCTAGTCTCTGAGTACATGTAATATGACAGAATACTTTTATAAATATTTATATGGAATATATTTTGTGAAACTATATCCATTAAATGCAGTTAGTTACATTTAACAAAATATATGTTGAAAATAAAAAATGCATATGAAATCAAAACCATCTTAATCAATCTGGACAATACAGATGCCACTTCTGGGTGAATTCTTAGACTTGCTCTGCAAAGCGTCGTGGATTTTACCACTAAAACACTTCAAAGTCTAAATGTTCATTCAAATCTTATCTTAGGGATACATATCTGCTGAGCTTCCAAAAAGTTAACAGATGATCAATATCTATTAATATATGTTTTTCTCTTCCTACCTTCTAGCAAAGGCCCAAACAAGAAAGCCAGAGGTGCTTCTCTTACACTCCGTCTTCTCTCCTCCCCACACTCCACCTTCCATTACATCCCATTCTCGGCCTTGTTATGTCAGTATAGGGTTAATTAGTATCTTCCTAATACACTTTTTAAAAATTTATTTCTAAAGATTTTGCAAACTAGTATAGCTCAGCGCTAATACAAACAAAATATGTAACCATACTTCTAAAATGATACTAATTCAAGGAAGGGAAACTTTCAAAACGAACATTTGACTTTTCTTTTTCTATAGGCCCAATCCCCTAATCTTTTTATTTCTGTCTTCTCACTTTCCTCCACTCCAAAACCCAAAGCACAATCTTTTCAGAAGGCTATGAAAAAAAGAAAAAGAATGAAAACAAATATAAGCTAAATGTTTTTGCAAACCTTGGAAAATGAGCTGTTCTAGTTCAGTTCAAGTTTTTTGGCAAAGATCCAGGATTAAATAAGAACAAGATCACATACCCACAGTGAAAAGTGAAAATGTATATCGTATAAAAGGAAGTGGAGGACTAAACAGTTACACATCTAATTGAAGAAAAAGCTACCTTTGGTAATCAGGTAAAACCTGGAATTTTTCTCATATGTGACAGCATTTTGTGACTATCATAATCTCACCATGTAAGAGAATAAGTAATATAGCAAATTTTCAAAATGAGAAATGCTTGAATAAATAGATAATAAAACCTGAGGAACCTTATCTTTATCATAAGTGGCAAATACACAAAAAGAGAAAAATAATTTGAAACAAAAAAGGACAGTCATAAATTTATCTATCTAGTTCTTGAGATACAAGTAATGCCACGTACGATCAGTTATTTAAGAAATGGAACAATAAAGAGAAAATAAAGAAAGAAGTGGGCATCTATTAAAACTTCAGTTAGTATCTTTGGTGGACATTTAATTAGTGACTCAATTCCACTCACAACACCTCTTGAAATACCTCCCAATGATTAATCTAGTGTAGCCATGTGACTTAATTCTGAACAGTGCTATATAAGCATCAGTCACTGTGTAGGACTTTCAGGAAAATATTTTAAAATATGTAGCTATCAGTTAGATATAAAAAGATATAGATTAGGGCTGGGAGCGGCGGCTCACGCCTATAATCCCAGCACTTTGAAAGGCCGAGGTGGGCGGATCACCAGGTCAGGAGATTGAAACCATCCTGGCCAACATGGTGAAACCCCGTCTCTACTAAAATACAAAAAAAATTAGCTGTGCATGGTGGCCTACGCCACTCGGCTGAGCTACTCGGCTACTCGGGAAGCTGAGGCAGGTGAATTGCTTGAACCCAGGAGGCGAAAGTTGCAGAGCCGAGATTGTACCACTGCACTCCAGCCTGGTGACAGAGTGAGACTCCGTCTTAAAAAAAAAAAAGAAAGAAAAGATATAGATTAAATTCAGTCTTTGACTTTTATCTCTTCTTCTTATGTGGAACCTGATGTGATGTCTAAAAGCTCAGTAACTCTCTTGTGACCATGCAGGGGTAAGCGTGAGGAAAGAGGCCCACATGCTAAAGATGACAGACCTTCAAAATGGACAGACTGTCTTTACTAGAACAACTCCAATCTGCCTATCCCCAGATTCTTGCTGCAAGAGATAAATATACTCTTTTGTTTTTGAAGCTACTATAAGTGGATTTTCTACTACTCATGGCCAAACATACTTACAATTGATACAATATCCTCAAAGAGATTCATAAGATAGTTCATCCTTAAAATCAGAACAGTTTGCTATGAAAAAGGAACAGCCAGAAAATTTGAAACATAAGATTGGCAAATAAAAAAAATGCAATAGGAAGACTAAAAGAGTAAAATCATTTTCTGTCATTATGAAACAAAAAGCAGAAGCATAAAATATGAAATGAAAGTTTAGATAAATGGCAGATAAACTGAGGGGCACAAAATTTGGTCCAATAATATCTTCAGAGAGAAAAGAACACATGGAAGAATAGAACTAAAAAATTTGAGAGAGCTCTTTTCCACCTCTGAACTGAAGTAAAGCATACACATGAAACTGAAAGGAAATACTCAATGTTAAACAAAATGAGTGGAAAAAATGTCTATAGTATGGCACATTATAAGGAAGTTCCAGAATATAAGAACATTGAACAGATCTAACAAGCTTCCAAGACGAAAATACAAGAATTTTTATCTACAAAGAAATTTTCATCAGACTTTTCATCATCAATGGAAGATGCTATTAGAAAAACCTAATAACAATGTATTTAAAGTTCTATAGGCAAATGAGTTTCAATGTAAAGTTGTGCATTCAACCAAACTATCATTTGAGGGTATAATAAATGATATAATAAGGAATCTGACTCCATTCTTCATATTTCAACACTGGACATTTTCAATCTACACTCCTCTCTCTTCCCCTCTTGCCCCATGTGTCAGCAAACTGATAGGAAGGACCCTGCACTTCCTTCCTAGGCACTATGAGGAATTTCAAATTCTCACCCTGGCTTTACCCACTAACCACAATAAAGTCATAGTCACTTGTTCCTTCATTCAAGTTGTTTCTGATTGGCTTTGGTACCTACCCTGCTATCCTCAGCCCCATTATGTATTTCTACACCAACTTGGGGAATGTATGGTGTCATCAGTCTCAATACTTAAACCAATTTTGGGTGGAGAATTGATCCTGCCCACTGCAAAGCAACCTCAAGACAGAAGCTAAATAATTTTCTAATATACAAGGCCGCAGAAATCTAATTTTCTGTGCAATCTTTCTGAAAAAATAAAAATCTTTTGAAGACATTCTCCAGAAATGCACAAAATGTTCCCAAGATGATATCCACTAAAAATAGAAATGTGATTCAAGACATAGAGGACTTAATCCAGGAGCATGATGAAAATAAATCCTGAGATTTCTATGGCAGGTCCAGAAATGAGTCAGACCAAATTAGAATAGACAGTTAGAACTCTGAGAAGTCAAAATTTCTAGAACTTCCTGACAAATAGCATTATTAAGAAGTTTAAACTTCTTAATGATTTATAAGCTTTTTAAATATATAAAAAAGGGTTTATATAAAAATGTTTCTTATATCAACAAAAATAGAGATAATTGAAAATTTCAGGGGAAAGGCTCAAAAAAATTTAAAATTCAAACAAGTAAATTAAAAAGAGAAATGACTTTGAGCATAAATTTTTTAAAAATCCATCTTTGATATTTGTTTAGTGATAATAGAGTTATTATTTACTTATCTGTGATTCAAATTATACTAGTTGGTTCTTCAGAAAAAAATATACACATAATTACTGTATTATAAATCTTCTTAATTACTTTTTAATTTTAGAAGCAAGCTACAGACAAAGCACAGAAGACTTACCTACAGTGTCACATTAGAATGCAATTGTTAAAAATTTCAACAATGAAAAATAACATCTTAGCTAGCAGATGCCTGAAATAAAGATGGAGAGGAAAAGAGGAGAAATGTAAAAAGGTGTTAACTGATTATTCTGAGAGTGGGAAATCAAAAGATACAGTGAACATTTGAAAAAACAAGAATGAGATTTAAGTACATTATTTAAAGTCAAGATAAAAAAAATAGAACTAAAAACCATAACCAACGAAACCTGGATTCAAAGGTGAGAAGAGATGAGAGAAAGGAAATAACACAATAAATGTCTTACTTCTTAGAGCAGAGCATTATCAAAACTGTTTACAATCATAGGTCAGGAAATAAGGCCATACTATTTGGAGTTCTAGTAGTCATCCTTAGAAAGATTGAAAACAATAAGAGTTCATTTTTAACTCTACCAGTGTGGTTACCTCTAGTAAGTGGGACTGCAAAGAAAAAAAATCATTGAAAGTATAAACTTTATTTAATTTTATTTTCTTCTAGAACATTTGCAATTTTTTTTTACCATGCTCTATTATACACTGACATATATTTAATTCCAGATCATCCATTTACTAGGTATGTGACTTATGTGATATGTTTCAAATTGCCTAATTTCTCTGTATCCCAATCATCTCACTTGTAAAACACAAATAAAAATTATACGCACTTCATGGATTGTTCTGAGAATTCAACAAAGCACAATCCTCCAAGAACTCTGACCAGCTGAACTTTCACCTTCTCATTTATGAAATAGTGTCTCTCGTGAATTAGCCGAAAGTAAAGCAGCAAAGCAGTATTGGGAGGAGAGTTACCAAAAAATGAGAAGTCATGTTGAACTCATGGTGAGTTTTAAAAAAAATGTATCTTTTCCTTTTTTTTTTTTTTTTTTTAAATGAACCAATGCTAGCACCTCCTCTTCATCCATCCTTTATATAAGCTCTTTCTGGACCCAATATCAGGATTTTACATGTAGACTCATTAGGAGCCATCTGCAAAGATTTAGCCATCATTCAGGGTAATCAGGGTCAACACTTTTGTGTAGGTTTTCTATATCCATAAGAGAATATGGATTTTCAAAACTGGAAAAGCGTCTGGAAGTGGATTCAACAGGGGCCTTCTTTCTCTGCAGTTGGAAATCAAGAGCACTGATTTTAAGTAAAGGGGTGCTTGAGTTATCCAAAATAAATCTTTGAGCTTTTTGTACTTTTGAGCTCATTATGAACTTCTCTAAAAAACCTACAGTAGATGCTAACTACTACAGTGATCATCTTTAAATTCCATCTGCCCCTGGGCTGTGAATGTCACCTTCTGTTAGAGGCTTGCAATGTTTTTATTTTATTATTACTATTACTTTTACAACAAGGAGAGTTTCTAAGGTTAAATGACCTAACTGACAGCAAATTCATCAGAAACCCACCTTCCTTATCTGTAAGATCCTCTTTTCAGCAGTTAGTAAAAGCATAATATGGAAGAAAGTCCATTTGCCCAAACCAGGATTAATAATAATGGTGTAAAGAGACACTTTACTTTGTTCACTTTTAAGAGGAGTTTCAGGTGGGGACCTTCTTAAACACGAAATGCAAAATTCAGCCTATTAACTATTGAATATGTATGTTATAAAGAAAAACTATTTGTTATTTTACAATGTCTTTTATAATAGACAAAAATCTAAAACTGACAGCATGATTGGCAGCTGTAGGAGGCATATACATGTCTTCTTCTAGGATCTTTAGCTTTAGCAAACTGAAACATAAGGCCAAATGATGATATTTTGGATAGTGCTTTACTGACAGTATAGTTTTGCAAATATATGTATTTTATTTTTATTCAAAGATAAATTATTCAAATGAGAAATTATCTTATAGCCTCTTAAATTTAAGAGTCTAAGAGCAAGACACTTACTATTAGCAACCCACCAAATCATGTTTATTTGAAATAATTCTTCCACATAATATATTCAGTTAGAAAGGATTCATTGAATACTATCTTTATTCTGATCCTTGTAGCATTTTGTTGTGTGAGACAAAAAATAATTTAGAAGTTTGCGATAGATACATATTTAGAAGTTTACAAATAAATAATAGAAAATGAAAATAGCTGGAGCTACTTCTGCAATTACTTCTTTGCATTGGTGATGAACCTGCTCACCTATGGTTGTTCTAATGAACACCTTGTCCCCTTGGTAATGATAGTTTCACTCATTATTTACTCTTCTATACCCTTAATAGGATGGTTTAGTCTTTCAAATCAGGCACTTTGTCTCTTCATCTTATGTAAACAGAACCTAGTAAAATTATGTGGTACATAGCACTCAATAAACAACTGTGTATAACTGAGCTTCCTCCAACCATAAGGCTCTAGAGTCAGGCAACTGGGCTTCAAATTCTGCCTCTTGGGCAAGGTATTTAAGCTCTTCAAGCCTCAGTTGCCTCATCTGTAAGTCAGAAACAATCTTTACTATAGTGTATGGTGATAGCTAAAGGAAATAGAAGAAAAATTCCTAGCATATTTTAAGTAGTCAATAAACATTAGTTACTATCAAACATCTTAATGAACTGGTTTATCTTGGCCTCTACCAACATTCCATTCTTGAAATGCTGAATACTTAGAAGGTGTTGAACAATTGTTTAATGAATAAGTCAATAGACTAAAGCAATGTGGTATAATGAAATTAACATGAATAGAATTTGAAATCAGATAACCTGAGTTTGAGTCCCAGCTCCAAAAATTTAAGAAATCATTCAACTGTTTGAATTCTGTTTCCATACCTATAAAATGAAAATAATATTATTTCACAGAGGCTTAAACTGGAAAATCTTTGTAAAATGAAATATATGAAGCAATTATCGTTTTATTATTATTGTTACCTAATATTGAGACAACCTATAAGAAGTAATCAATCAAATTTGGATAACAGGTATAAAGACATAAAGAAACATGGTCTACTTCAGATTTGCATTGTTTAACTGGGTGTATTACCATCCCATAAGGAAATCCAGAAAGAGTAAGAGAAAAAGAGGACAAAAAACGTTAGCAATGTAGACAAAAGAGATTTGTCTATATTGTTCATTAAAATAAACTTGTTTATCTAAATACATTTAAGTCAGTGCAGGAAACAGTCTGTCATAACTAGTTTTTACTAACACAAATGCTTTACTCTATCAAAGCAATGTCAGTATTTTCTGAAAGGAGACTGTCTCCTGATATCATAGGAAATAAATTGTAGATCCAGAGCTAGAGAGACAGAAACAAAGGCTTCTGATTTTTCAGCTCTAGAAAAATCTCTTCATTTTCTGTATACATTTATCTTTTTGTCTGCTAAATTACATTGATGATTAACCTAAAATATCTCAGTTAAAAATGTATGTAAGTATAACCCAAATAAACTAATGCTAGTATACGAAAATAATATTCACCATTTTATAGCACTAGCTAAACAATACAAATATTAGATTGCTGCCAAAGAAAATCATTTTAAAGTTTATCATTAGTTTTGAGTATAAAACTGACAACATTTTATAAAGTAAATTTTGTATTTATTTGAAGTACTGGATACGATTATACATTACCTTGGAAATTTCTCAGCGTCCATGAGTTTGTTCAGCACCTATGTTGCTTAAGCATATTATTGAACACCAGTAAAAGTGTGATAGATGGATATCTAAATGAAATATAGCCAGCCACTGTGAGGCAGCCTGAATTAGACTCCAAAGTGGCTCACACATCCTTATTTCAAGAATTTTACATGAAAAAGAATTCAAAATGAAACTGATTTTTAATCTCGATAAATAATACTAAAACCCATTTTAAGAAATATCAGAAAAAGCATTATTTATATTTTAATATCTAATTTATATCCTAGAATTTATCTACAAAACTTAGTGTTCCTTAATGGGTTTATAAAATGATGTACACAGAAATACATTATGTAATGAGGAGTTTTAGCTGAGACTGTACTTATCTCCTGAAATTGCTAAATAGGCTCTCATTTTAAAGGACAAGAAGGTTGTTTCTCTAGAAGTAGAGCCTCAGATTCTTTCCTTTTTGCTGAAATTGCAAGATCTTACAAGAGCTAGGTTATGAAGGAAAACATTTTCTTGTGGCTAGAACTGTATCTCTGCACATGAGGATTCTTTTAGTAAAATGCCTTCTTTCCTGGACCTGGGGGTGTGCAGATAGAAAAGACATCAATTAGGATAAACTCTTTGTGGAACAGGTGAGTCAGCCCCAATCAGTTTAAAGCAAGGAGGAGAAGCTGAAACCTATCAAGGTGAAGCCAGCCAAAAGCTCAGTAGAGAGGTGCCCACAAGAAAGACAGTAAGGGGCCTGTATCTGAGGACTCTGAGAGCACCCATATCTAGCAACCAGTCTTGAGGTCTGTGCACAAATTCCCTTCTGTGGCTCTCTAAGTCTTCAGTAAAGTTACAAGAATATAAACTCTGCATGGGAAATTCAGGGACAACCTTGGGCTACCCTTGGAGAGAAAAAGTTTAAGAGAGTGACAGCAACCTGCGAGCAGCTGGACTTAAGGTGGCCCAACATGATTTTCAAAAGAGTAGGGCAGTCGAAAGCTGTCCATGAGCACAAGGGATAATCAGAATGGATTCGGGGGAACATGGAAACATTCCCTCAACATTCCCAGGAAACTTTGATGAGGGAAACAAAAAAAGATGAGACTTTGGGTAGTCAAGCAAGATAAGGTGATCCTACCTTTATATCTTGGATAGCGTTTAAGTGGCCTTATTTTGCTTCAGTCATCTGAAGCATAACCAGTCTCCTCAATTTACTCCACATGCCATACAAATATGCTATGGGCTTCAGGCCCATCACAGCTATTCCAAGGGTTGAGGGGACCAAAATATTGGTCAACAGTTGGGGAGTTCTGAGCTGACAGTATCCAATACAGTGACTACCAGCCTTGCATGGCTATTGAGCATTTGCAATGTAGCAAGCCCAAACTGAAAAGTGCTGTACGTACAACCCACATTCTAGATTTAGAAGACTTAGTATAAATATGTATATATAATCTGTAATATATAATTAATAATTTGTAATAGATTACATATAAAAAGGATAACATTTTAGATAGTCTGGATTAAATAAACTATATTAAAACTAATTTCAGGCCAGGCATGGTGGCTCATGCCTGTAATCCCATCACTTTGGGAGGCCAAGGTGGATGAATCACCTGAGGTCAGGGGTTCAGAACCAGCCTGGTCAAAATGGCGAAACCCCATCTCAATTAAAAATTCAAAATTATCTGGGCATGGTGGCACATGCCTGTAATCTCAGCTACTTGGGAGGCTGAGGCAGGAGAATCGCTTGAACCTGGGAGACAAAGGTTGCAGTTAGCTGAAATCGTGCCATTGCACTCCAGCCTGGGCAACAAGACTGAAACTCTGTGTCAAAAACAACAACAATAACAAAACAAAACAAAACAAAAAACAATGTATCAGAGTCTATGAACAGCAGAATTGATCAAGCAGAAGAATTGGTGAGCTTGAAAGCAAACTATTTGAAAATATGTGGTCAGAGGAAATGAAAGAAAAAAGAATAGAAAAGAATGGAGCATACCTACAAGGTCTAGAAAATAGCCTTAAAAGGGCAAATCTAAGAGTTATTAGCCTTAAAGAGGAGGCAGACAGATGGACTGGGGTAAAAATTTTATTTGAATAAATAACAACAGAGAACTTTCCAAATTGAGAGAAAGATATCAATATTAAAGTACAAGATGGCTGTAGAGTACTAAGTAGATTTAACACAAATAATACTATCTCAAGACATTGAATAACCAAACTCCCAAAGGTCAAGGATAAAGGATCCTAAAAGGAGCAAGAGAAAAAATACAAATAGCATACAATGGAATGCCAATGTCTGGCGGCCTATTTCTCAGTGGAAAATTCCCAGACCAAGAGAGAGTGGCAAGACATATTTAAAGTGCTAAAGGAAGAAAAAACACTTTTATCTTAGAATAGTACATCCAGCAACAATATCCTTCAAACATGAAGAAATCGCCTTTCCTAGACAAGCAAAAGCTGAGGGATTTCATCAATACTAGAACAGTCTTACGAGAATTGCTAAAGGGAGTTCTTCAATCTGAAAGAAAACAACATTAACAAATAATAAGAAATCATGTGAAGGTACAAAACTCACTGGTAATAGTGAATACACAGACAAGCATAGATATTATAACACTGAAATTGTGGTGTGTAAACTATACATATCTTGAGTAGAAAGACTAAAAGATGAACCTATCACAAATAATAACTATGACAACTTTTCAAGACCTGGGCAATATAACAAGATATAAATAGAAACAGCAGAAAGTTAAAAAGTGAGGGTGATGAGATTAAAGTATACGGTTTTTGTTAGTTTTATCTTTGCTTGTTTTTGCAATCAGTGTTAAGTTGTCATCAGTTTAAAATAATGGGTTATAAGATGTTATTTGTAAGCCTCATGGTAACCTCAGATCCAAAAACCTGCAACAAATACATACAAAATAAAAAGCAATAAATTAAGACATACCACCTGGAAAAATTGTCTTCACTGAAAGGAAGAGGGGAGGGATGGGGGAGGGGAGGAGGAGGGAGGGAAGGGAGGGAGGGAGGAAGGGAGGAAGGAGGGAAGGAGGAAGGGAGGGAAGGGAGGGAAGGGAGGTAAGGAGGGAAGGGGAGGGAATGAATGGAGGAAGGGAAAGGGAAGGGAAGGAAGGGAAGGGAAGGGAAGGGAAGGGAAGGGAAGGGAAGGGAAGAAAAGGCAGGGCAGGGCCACAGAATAAAAAATATCAATATCAAATATCAAAATGGCAGGAGTAAGTCCTTACTTATCAATAACATTGAATGTAAATGAACTAAACTCTCTAATCAAAAGAGTGACTGAAGGGAATTAAAAAAACAAGACCCAGTGATCTGTGGCCTACAAGAAACACACTTCACCTATGAAGACACACATAGACTGAAAATAAAGGCATGGAAAAAGATATCCCATGCAAATGAAAACCAAAAAAGAGCAGGAGTAGCTATACTTATATAGGATAAAATAGATTTCAAGATGTAAACTATAAAAAGACACAAAGATGGTCATTATATAGTAATAAAGGGGTCAATTTGGCAATAGGATACAATTGTAAATATATATATATACATAAATATTAAAGAAAATAAATAAGGGTCAGAGTAGAAATGTATGAAATTGAAATAAACAATGAAAAGATCAACAAAAATATTTATAATTGTTATATATATATATACACACACATATATATGCACACAAACACACACACACATCCCCAACACTGTAGCACCTAGATATATAAAGCAATATTATTGGAGCTATAAAGAGAGATAGGCCCCCAATAAAATAGCTGGAGATTTCAACACCCAACTTTCAGCATTGGACAGAATTTCCAGACATAAAATGATAAAAGAAACATCAGACTTAATAGGTACAATAGACCAAATGGATCTAATAGATATTTACAGAACATTTCACTCAATAGCTGCAGAATACACATTTTTCTCCTTAGCACATGAATCATTCTTGAAGATGAACCATATGTTAGGCCACAAAACATGTCTTAAAACATTTTTAAAAATGAAAATGATTAAAAAATCATATCACATATCTCTCTGACTACAACAGAATGAAACAAGAAATCAATATCAAGAACACTGAAAACTATATAAATACATGAAAATTAAATTATATGCTCCTGAAGAACCAGTGAGTCAATAAACAAATTAAAAATTTAAATTTTAAATTTATTGGAAAAAATAAAAATGGAAAATTGAAACACAACATACCAAAACCTATAGGATACAGTGAAAGCAGTACTAGAGGAAAGCGATCAGTGCCTACAACAAAAAAAAGAAGAAAAACTTCAAATAACTAATCTAAAAATGCATCTTAAAGAACTAGAAAATAGAACAAAACCCAAATTAGTAGAAATAAATAATAAAAATCAAAGCAGAAATACATGAAAATGAAATGAAATAAACACAAAAGATCAACAAAAATTAAAAGTTGATTTTTCAAAAAGATAAACAAAATTGACAACCCTTTAGACAGAAAGAGAGAGCCTACCCAAATATGTAAAATCAGAAATGAAAAAGGAGACATTACAACTGATACTGCAGAAATTCAAAGGATCATTAGGGACTACTATGAGTAACTATATACCAATAGATTAGAATACCTAGAAGAAATTGATAAATTCCTAGACACATACAAACTACGAACATTGAACCATGAAGAAATCCAACTTCTAAATAGACCAATAACAAGTAATGAGATTGAAGCCACAATAAAGAGTCTCCCAACAAAGAAAACCCTGGAACCCAGTGACTTCACTGCTGAAGTTTACCAAATAAAGAATCAATATCAATACTACTCAACCTATTTCAAAAAAGAGAGGAGGAGGGAATACTTTCAAACTTATTTTATGAGGTCATATTACTGATACCAAAACTAGACAAAGACACATCCAAAAAAAAAAATCCCAAAACCAAAACAAAACTGCAAGCTAATATTCCCCATGAACATTATTGCAAAAGTCCTCAACAAAATACTAGCAAACCAAATCCAATAACTCATTTAAAAGATCATTTATCATGACTAAGTGGGATTTATCACAGGGATGGAAGGATGGTTCAACATAAGTAAAAATCAATCAATGTGATACATTATATCATCAGAATGGACAAAAATCATAATTATTTCAACTGATGCTGAAAGACATTTGATAAAATTTAACATCCCTTAATGATTTAAAAAAAAAAAGAACCTTCAAAACACTGGTTACAGAAGAAGCATACCTCAATACAAGAAAAGCCGTATAGGACAGACCTATAGGTAGTATCATACTGAATTATGACAAACTGAAAGCTTTTCCTTTAAGATCTGGAATGTGATAAGGAGGCCCACTTTCACCACTGTTATTCAACATAGTACTAGAGGTCCTCGCTACAGCAGTCAGACAAGAGAACAAAATAAAAGCCAACCAAATTGGAAATGAAGAAGTCAAATTACCTTTGTGCTGCAGATGGCATAATCTTATATTTGGAAAAACCTAAAGACTCCACCAAAAACCTATTATAATTAATAAACAAATTTAGTAAAGTTGCAGAGAAAAAAATCAACATACAAAAATCAGTAGTATTTCTATATGCCAGCAATGAACAAGCTGAAAGAAATCAAGAAAGTATTCCCATTTATAACAGCTACAAATAAAATACCTCAGAATAAACTTAACCAAAGAAGTGAGAGATCTCTGCAATGAAAACTATAAAACATTCACGCAATAAATTGAAGAGGACACCAAAAAAATGGAAAGATACTTCTTGTTCATGGATTAGAAGAATCAGTACTGTTAAAATGTGCATAGTACCCAAAGCAATCTACAGATTCAATGCAACCCAAAATACCAATGGCATTCTTCACAAAAATAGAAAAAAAAAAAACCTAAAATGTATATGGAACCAAAAAAGACCCAGAATAGCCAAAGCCATCCTGATCAAAAAGGAGAAAACTCCAGGAATCACATTACTTAACTTCAAATTATATTACAAAGCTATTGTAACCAAAACAGCATGGTACTGGCATAAAAAACAGACATGCAGACCAATGGAACAGAGTGGAGAACCTAGAAACAAATTGATAAATCTACAGTGAACTCATTTTCAATAAAGGTTACAAGAATATACATTGGGGAAAGGGCAGTCTCTTCAATAAATGGTGCTGAGAGAATTGGATAGCCATATGAATGAAACTATACCTCTGTCTCTCACCGTATACAAAAATAAAATCAAAATGGATTAAAGGCTTAAATCTAAGACCTTAATCTATGAAATGACTACAAGAAAACATTGGAGAAACTCTCCAGGACATTGGTCTGGGCAAAGATTTCTTGAGTAATACCCGAAAAGCACAGGCAACTGAATATAAAAATGGACAAATAGGATCACATCAAGTTAAAAAGCTTCCGCACAGAAAAAGAAACAGTCAACAAAGTGAAGAGATGACCCACAGTATGGGAGCAAATATTGGCAAACTATCCATATGACAAGGGATTAATAACTAGAGTCTATAAGAAGCTCAAACAACTTAACAGGAAAAAATCTAACAATCTGACTTTAAAATGGGCAAAAGATCTGATTAGGCATTTCTCTATGTCAAAAAAGGCATATGAAAAAGTGCTCAATATCATTGATCATCAGATAAATGCATATCAAAACTACAGTGAGATATTATCTCACCCCAGTTAAAATGTCTTTTATCTAAAAGACAGGTAATAACAAATGCTGGTGAGGATATGGAAGAAAGGAAACCCTCATTCATACACTTTTGGTGGAAATGTACATTAGTACAGCCACTCGGGAGAACAGTATGGAGGTTCCTCAAAAAACTAAAAATAGACCTACCATATGACCCAGCTATCCCACTGCTAGATATATATCCAGAAGGAGTCAGTGTATCAAAGAGATATCTGCATGCCCATATTTATTGCAGCACTATTCACAATAGCCAAGATTTGGTAGCAACCTAAGTGTCCAGCAAAAGACAAATGGATAAAGAAAATATGATGCATATACACAATGAAGTACTATTCAGCCATAAAAAGAATGAAATACTGTCATTTGCAACAATATGGGTGAAACTGGAAGACCTTATGTTAAGTGAAATAAGGCAGGCACAGAAAGACAAATTTCACATATTCGAGGGGGGTCCCAGAGCAAGATGGCCGAATAGGAACAGCTCCAGTCTCCAGCTCCCAAGCGTGAGTGACACAAAAAATGGGTGACTTCTGCATTTTCACTCTGTTGCCCAGGTTAGAGTTCAGTGGCGCCATCTCCACTCACTGGAAGCTCCGCCTCCTGGGTCCATACCATTCTCCTGCCTCAGCCTCCTGAGCAGCTGGGACTACAGGCACCCGCCACCACGCCGGCTAATATTTTGTATCTTTAGTAGAGATGGGGTTTCACCTTGTTAGCCAGGATGGTCTTGATCTCCTGATCTCATGATTCGCCCGCCTTGGCCTCCCTAAGTGCTGGGATTACAGGTGTGAGCCACCAGGCCCGGCCTACATTGAAATATTTTGACCATCTCTTGTGTCTCCTATCCCCAGATGATGCCAAAGTCTTGAGCTACAGGACTAGCTCCACACATGACCCCTCCTTGCTTTGGCCTCTGTCAGCCCCTCTCTTGCCTACTCATTCTCCTCTCCTGTCCTCAGCTTATACTTGGTATCTGATATGGTTTGGCTCTGTGTTCCCACCTAAATCTCACCCTGTAGATCCCATAATTTCCACGTGTTGTTGGGGGAACCTAGTGGGAGATGATTGAATCATGGAGGTGAATCTTTCCCATGCTATTCTTGTGATAGTGAATACCATGAGATCTGATGGTTTTAAAAATGGAAGTTGCCCTGCACAAGCTCTCTTTGCCTGCTGCCATCTACATAAGATGTCATTTGCTCCTCCTCGCCTTCTGCCATGATTGTGAGGCCTCCCAAGCCATGTGGAATTGTAAGTCCAATAACCCACTTTCTTTTGTAAATTGCCCAGTCTCAGGTATGTCTTTATCGGCAGTGTGAAAATGGACTAATACAGTAAATAAGTACCAGTTGAGTGGGGCACTGCTGAAAAGGTACCCGAAAATGTGGAAGCGACTTTGGAACTAGGTAAAAGGCAGAGGTTGGAACAGTTTTGAGGGCTCAGAAGAAGACAGGAAAATGTGGAAAAGTTTGGAACTTCTAAGAGGCTTGTTGAATGGCTTTGATAAAAATGCTGATAGTAATATGAACAATAAGGTCCAGGCTGAGGTGGTCTCAGATGGAGATGAGGAATTTGTTGGGAACAGGAGCAAAGGTGACCCTTGTTATGTTTTAGCAAAGAGACTGGTGGCATTTTGCTCCTGCCCCAGAGATTTGTGGAACTTTGAACTTGAGAGAGACGATTTAGGGTATCTAGCAGAAGAAATTTCTAAGCAGCAAAGCATTCAAGAGGTGACTTGGGTGCTGTTAAAAGTACTCAGTTTTATAAGAGAAGCAGAGCATAAAAGTTCAGAAAATTTGCAGCCTGACACTGCAATAGAAAAGAAAATCCCATTTTCTGAGGAGAAATCCAAGCCAGCTACAGAAATTTGCATAACTTATGAGCAGCCAAATGTTAATCCCCAAGACAATGGGCAGAATGTCTCCAGGGCATGTCAGAGGTCTTCACAGAAGCCCCTCCCATCACAGGCCCAGAGGTCCAAGAGGAAAAAGTAGTTTTATGAGCTGGACCCAGGGTCCCCATGCTGTGTGCAGCCTAGGGACTTGGTGCCCTGTGTCCCAGCTGCTCCAGCTGGGACTGAAAGGGGCCAATGTAGAGCATGGGTGGTGGCTTCAGAGGGTGCAAGCCTCAAGCCCTGGCAGCTTGCACATGGTGTTGAGCCCTGTGAGTGCACAGAAGTCAAGAATTGAGGTTTGGGAACCTCTGCCAAGATTTCAGAAGATGTATGGAAATGCCTGAATGCCCAGGCAGAAGTTGCTGCCAGGGCAAGGTCCTCATGGAGAACCACTGCTAGGGCAGTGCAGAAGGAAAATGTGGAGTTGGAACCTCCACACAGAGTCCCTACTGGGGCACTGCCCAGTGGAACTGTGAGAAGGCCACCATCCTCCAGACCCCAAAATGTTAGAGTCAACGACAGCTTGCACCTTGCACCAGGAAAAGCTACAGACACTCAATACCTTCATAGCCTCCCAGGACACATCTCTCCCTTCATAAGAACTGCAATTAAATCATTATTTGTGTAATTTTTTGTTTGATATGTGCCTACCCTAATTGATTTTATCTTTCATGAGGGCAGGAAATGTGTTTGATTTGTTTCCCAGCAGTCTCTGACTAATAATTCCTTTATAAGACTTCAGTAAATGCATATAAAGTCTAAGAATGTGCTTAGCTCACTAAGAAAAGCCAGGCTGCATTTTGGATACAGACTGTGGCAGTTTAGAGTAGAAAATAAGGGAAGTGGGTGAAGGGAGAAAGTGACTTACCTTCCACAGTTCCACACTATTAGTTGCTATGTATATCCCTCAGTTTGAAGATGACAATAACTATTTAGATTAAGACTTGTCTTCAAAATAATTTCTGTGAAAATGTTCAGTTATTTAGCATGGACAGTTATTTACTCCCTAAGTAAGGAATTATAGTTCACAATTTAAATAAGATAGTAATGAGTCACTTCAAAACTGTGTTTAAAAACTAAGTGTTCTTTGATGTGGCCAAATTTGGCTAGGAAGTTCAAAATAAAACCCCTAATTAGTTAAAGAAAACTCAACAGTTAAGGGAAAATATTAACAAATTCGTCAGGAATCAATGCAGTTTTAAAACCTTCTATTTCACCTTCACTTCCTGAGAATCAGATGGGATTTTTAATAGCCCTGGTCTTTCATGAAGATAATGAAAAGTCATAACAATTAATATCCATATAGTTTCAGAATTCTAAATCTAATTTCTAGCAAGAGTCAACTAATTATTCTTTAACCAAATAATATTGAACTGTAATTAATGTCTCCTCTTTGGTTATGAGAAACAGAACGTCTGACCCAAGGGTCTCTGAGGGTAACTGAGAGATCAGGCCTCAATAATGGAGCCACCCTTTAGTGTTATTTTTATGGCACATATATTTGCCTACATTCTAGCTTGGTTCATGACATTCAGCATCCTTACATCTTTACTAGTTACCCCTACTCAGTCTTTCTTAGCTAAAAGTCTTTCTTAGCTAAAACCTTCCTAAATCTTATAGTTTCTTCCTTATGCTATTCTTATGCTATTTTATAGCCATTTATTTTCAGTTGTTGGTGTTCATGCATCATCTTATGCACAGTTCTGGAAACAAAATTTTCCTTCAACCATTCTTGAAGGAAAGCTTTACATCTTATTCATCTTTGCATTTTCCTTAATGCTTTGTAATAACTTGTATAGTGTCTCATAATATTTGTTGGAAAATAAAAGGAATTTGCATTTAATATAATGTGCTTACTATAAGATCAGTCTCATTATTTAGCTATGATCTATGCCTTTTGCATTCAAAGTTGATGCCTCTGATCTGTGTGTTTTATATAACCTGGGCCATGGTGATGGACTCCCAGTTTCTCAGCAGTTTCAGGACTAATGAAATGCATCTACAGAACCCTGGCCAGACTCAGCAGTGTGAAGAGATTACAGCCAAAAGGCACAGACCACACTCAACCTTTTCCTTTTCAGTTCCGGTTCAAAAGACCTAACTGAAGGAGATCTAATAAAAGGATGGTGGCCTCTAGAATGGAAGGCCACTAGTTCGGAGAGGGAGATTTTGTTTCACAACATTTTACAACATTCAAAATTATTTTACTTAATTTTTTAAAGGAGGATGAATATTAGGAGAATATACATCAGTTAAAATCTTTACGGGGGAAGGTACCAAAGCATCTGTTTTTGGTGGTCAGTGTGAATATAGCTTTTCCAAAAATGTATGTTAGGTTAGATTGTCCATGGCCCAATAAAATTTAAAAATTAGATTTTATCAGAATAGACATTCATAAACAAGAAAGTGCTTTCAAGAGAAGCCTAATTCAAGGAAGATACATTCTATTCAAGCAGAAAAAATATTTTTTTCCCAATTTAACTGCTAATGAATCTGACTCTATTATTATCACTATTTTTAAAGTGTCGAGCGACCTCTGCAAATAGTCTTCCTGGTGGTTCTGAATGAATCACTTGCTAGTAATGCTATTTAACACTTCCCATTGAAGAAGGGTCCACAAGACCATATGACTTGCTTAAAACCAGCCATAGTATGTACATATTGCAAGACACCTCGCAGAATGTGCCTGCTCTGCTGAGAAAAGCCTATGTTTTGTAAATAACCTCCCTTAAGTCTGATCTGAAAGTGCTCTCTTCCTGATTTCATCAATAAGGTTACTATGTGACTTTAAAAAATTCCACTGCTCTAGGAAAACTTGTGTTTTCTTTTATGCCCAGATTTAGCAGGTTTTTCAAAGCCCTTCTTATTAAGAAAAGTTGTGGCTGGAAAAATGGATAAGTAGTTACAACTATTCCAGGAAGCTATAAATATTCTGGTTTAAGGCATTTAAGAAATTATCCTCTCCTTTATTGTCTCCCAGGGCATACCTACAACCGGGTGCTGCCCTCCCAAAGTGAAGTGGATGGTCCTAAATGATCATAGGTGGGTTTTAAAAAATAAACACAAAATTAGTTTCACACCTACTTAGACAGCTTAGAATTTTAATGTGTAAAGTATGCCAGGACTCTGCAGTGAAATAAAGCTTTGCATTCAAACTGATGTCAGCCAATCAGAACATAGTAGAGAGTGCTGCCCATTTCATAATTAGGGAGCATTACTCCAAGTTCTAGATTTTACTTATTAATGAATAAAGCATTTCTTGACCCACTTTTGCCATTTATTCATAAGGACCTTGTTTTCAAAAAGTGTTAAAATAGCATGAAGGCCCTGATTTATGCCCACCAAATCCAGGAAATTCAAAGTTAATCCTCGGAACTATTTGTGTCTCATTTTGCAGCAAACATTCTATATAAAACTAGGCTCTGTTAGAACAACACAGAAGAAAGAGTCCAGGGCAGATTTTCCTGCAAGTTTGACTTTTTCTGCTTCAATGCTTTATGTTGTATTTAACATATTTTTTATTTTATTTATCTTTCTACCATAGCTTTACCTCATTCGTGTTATTGCCTATCCTGGATATACCCTTATATACCCATAGTCCTTCATCAGATACACAAGAATTGGTCACATTGAGTGACCCAGAGTTCCATGGGGATGAAGACTTTCAAACTGCAGGAGACGGTAACAGTTAAAAGTACTCCTCTCCTCTTCCCCAAACTCCTCTCTCTGGATGCCAGATGTGGAAGAAAGTTCTTAGTGAAAATAAAACAATATCAGAAACGATCAGAATATTATTCAAGAAACCAAAATTCCTGTTTCCCTCCCTGGAAATGCTCTCTGGCATTCTCTGTCAAACCTCTATTAATCCTCCAAATACCATTTATATTCCACCTTTTTAGGCAAATTATCCCTGCCTTTGGCTTCCAGTGTCTCCAAGTCTGACACGAGTGGGGAAGATTCAGGTGTCTGAGTTCTCCTCCAGTTCTGAGATGCTGTCTTTTTGTAACTTACCAAGTACACAGTGATTTTCCAGCTCTGAACTGGATAAATATTCTTCTATCCCATTCATTTGCTACTTAACATTTGCTGACTTGTACTAGTTCAATTGCCAACCTTGTCATATGCTGGGAGACCTTAAGCAAGTTACTTAATCTCTAAGCCTCAGTTTCCTCATCTATAAAATGTAGGTCATAATGGTATGTGGCATTCATTATATTTGTTTCAAGAATTACAGGAGAGAACACATGTAAATAGCTCACCACAGTGGCTGACAATCAGTAAATGCTCAATAAATATCAGAGCCACTTCTAGCTATTTTTTCTCGTATAAGTTCTTTGTCATCCCAAATGTGGTCACAAGCTACTTGAGGTTGAGAATGCATATGTTTGCTTGTATCCCCCATCTTGCTTATTACAATGTCCTAAACCTAATAGGAATTCAACAATGTTTTGTTGATCTCTTGATTGTTACAGTCTTCTGTTATAACTGGATTTCAGTTATTAACCATCCAGTACCTAGTTTTTCTATGAAGATATGACTTCTGCCAATTAAACTCTTAAAATTCCATGATAAATAACCCATGACTGTCTTACTCGATTTAGTGTTGTTATAAAGGAATACCTGCGGTTGGATAATTTATAAAGAAAAAACATTTATTTAGCTCACGGTTCTGCTGACTGGAAGATTCAAGAGTGGACATCTGTGTGGCCCTCAGGTTGCTTCCACTCATGGCAAAGGTGAAGGGGAGCTGACATGTGCAGAGATCACACGGTGAGAGAGGAAGCAAGAGAGAGGGAGGCGGGGTGCCAGACTCTTTGTAACAATTAGCTCTCATGGGAACTAACAGAACAAGAACTCACTTACACCCTGTACCCCCAGCCCCTGGGAGGGGATTGACCTATTCATGAAGGATCTGCCCCCATGACCCAAACACTTTCCATTAGCCTGCACCTCCAACATCCAGTATCAAATTTCAATGAAGTTTTGGGGGACAAACATCCAAACCATAGCAATGACAATATTCTAAATTGTTCACAATTCTACAGCTATGTAAATAATTTTAGAAGAGTAGCTTAAAAGCAAGAGCATACTAAAAACGGGCCCTGCCCTGCTCAGGTTGCACCCAAAACAGGCTGAGCGAAACTGAAGCTCAAGTTTGCCTCCTTGGAAGCCCTTGTGTTCCTCCATTACAATGGACATTTCAGCAGATATGAGTGTATTTGTGTGTTCATTTTTCATTTTTGAGAGGGAAGTAGGAAGGGATGTAAAGAGAATGAGAAGAAAAAAGACACTTAAAGGAAGAAAGAAGAAAAAGGAGAGAAAGAAAGCAAAAAGTGAAAACAGAGAAAAAAGATGGAAGTGAGGGTGATCTGAAAGGGAGAGGGTAAGGGAGAAGGTCTTAAGAGGAAGAAATGGGGAGATATAGAGAGCAAAGGCTGATAAAGAGAAAAAGGCTATGGTTCTGAAGCTGTAAAGAAAAGCCCATCTCCAATTCTAAATGTGCAGCCTGCCCATCTGACCTCACAAACGTTAAGGGGAGGCAAGGGAATAACTTAAAAGAAGGTTTCACTCTGAAGCTGATATTTGGCCAGGGATATCTTTAAATTATTATTATTTAATGGAGATTGCTGTCATGGAACAAAAGATGATGGGTTCTCATGTCAAAGGAGCTGAATTAAATCATTATTTCTAGTCTGACTTTTTTGTAGGGGCCTTTTTACAATTCTGAGGAGCACGTGTGTGGAACAGACATATGTTTTTTAAAGATTATTTTCTTACCAGGTGCTTTTTTTCTCCCTTCACACACCAAAAATTTCTGAAATTCCAAATGCTTTGAAAGGAAAAGACTGCTGCAATGACTTTCCTAGCTGGCTGGATAAGCTTCCAGAAGAACCAGCATTATTTCACAAGGAACTCTCAATAATCTACACCAACATCTTCTGGGTTGCTGAATAGTTTGCTTTTTGGCTGACTAAAGAATATAGTCCTCTTAACCAAACCATGGCCCCACTGGAAAAACCAATCAGACACCAGGTTTAAAACCCAAAAGTAACATGAATGGCCTTCTGTGAATTTGAGGTAAAAGGTGGTGTTGTTAAGAATTACCTAACCTTCCAGGCAGATCTGGGTATGTAGAAATTGATTAACACACTGGAGTCTAATTTCACTTACATTTTGGGAAAACATTCTACTTTGCATCTGCATGGGTAGCTTATCTCTGAGTTCAAGGATTTTCAGTGAGTTCAAGAAGATTAAATCTGTTTTGTAGGGGAGATATTAGCAAAGATACCTGTAAGATGTAATTTTCAAAGTAAGAACTACTAGGAGTGGGGATTTTGGATTTCAACTGCAAATGTAATCAGCAAGCCTAGTGACGGCTGCTTCTCTGACAGGCGCTCAGATTTACTTGAATGCCTTAGCTCCCACAAGGGAAGAAATCATTTCCTGTGAATTCCAATTCCTGCAGGTTACTGAAATGTAGCCATTTCCTAGTCTTGTTAAGCACCCTCCCTGACTATCTCTGCAAGTGCTACATTCCTCTGCTGTGTAGCTGTGGACATCCCTGGCTCGTTTCCATGGAAGCACATAGCAGGAGACTCTTGTGCCTGGGTACTGGGCCAAGAACTTCTCACTCTTAGAAAACATATTGGCCTCTAGAATTTCAGTGCTATTTGGAAACAGATACTTCAGTTTCTAAGGAGTTCTCTTGTGAAGTGTGCAGCTATGTTATGATTTAAGTCATGCCCTATCACAAGATGGAAAAACAGAAACCTACAAGGGTTAGAAAGGTGGAATTTGTGTAAATCTTCCCATATGTGTTTTCATTGCATGACTGTGGAACACTTTGACATTCTGAAACCAGGACTATTTGAGACACTATGGTGTCCTGGAGTCAGATGGCTTCAGTTTAATCACAACTCTACCACTTCGAGCTATGTGAACTTGGGTAAGTTTCTTGTATTCTCTGCATCTCAGTTTGCTCATTTGTATAATGGAGATCTTAAAAAAAAAATCCTACTCAAGATTGTTATAAGAATTAAATAATATAATATATACAAGAGGCCTAGCATAGAGGAAGCAGTCAATAAATAATTGTCTCATCTGATGCAAGGTCAAGGTGGTTAACAGACTTAGTAACAAAAGACAGTTGTTATGGGAACTAAAATTTATGTTTCCTAACTTGTTCAGTGGCCTGTTAAACTAAATCACCTCCCTACCAAGTGGTTCTTTTTCTCTAAAGATTTTTTTGAACGTTAATTCTCTTGTCCTGTTACAGTCAGTTGGCTAAAGAATGTAATATTTTCCCAGGACAGGAGTATTCTGATGCACACATGTTAACTTGGGAAAGTTCGTGTTTATTAAAAAAACAAACCAAAAAGTTTTTGTCTGTCATCATTCTGCCCTTGCTTGCTCCTTGAATTTTTAAATCTAGCCCTAACAGGCCCATGGCTGTCTAGTTTCCTCACAAAATTTTGTCCTGATTCTCTTCCAGCCCTACTCCTCCTTCTGAGTTCAGCTCAACATTTTAATAGCACATCCCTGATTAATCCCACCCTTATTTCCTCCAAAATACATAAAATTTGTGTCCTGTAAGAAATAATTTTACATATTTAATTATATCCTACTTATCATTCTCATTTGTTTGTATATTAATTTTATGTCTAGCTAAATAATAAATTCTTTGAGTGCAAAGACCATTTCCTATGTTTCCCCCATAATTCCCAACCTAGCATTCAGCACAGAATCAGGTTCAATAAATTGTTTATTTATTGTTTCTGCTTATTAAATTGATAATTGAAATGGTTTTATCACAATCACCATTTACCTTTACATCAACCACCTATACAGAGGGCCCACAAATCAAGCTACAGTGTGGCAATATTTTGTTTGGTGCTTGATTCTCTCAGCTGTCTTTGACCTGCAGTTACTATCCTAGCATCACCAACAATGGGACTCAGGTGTGTTTCCCATTCCCCAGACCTGGCTTGGTGCTTCCTCCAGTTTGGTCCTCATGGGAAAGATATGTGGCAGCCAGACATATAACATGTGACTTTTATTGTAAGAAATAGAAAGAGTCAAAGCAGAACATGTGATTAAGGCCCCATGTAGATGCCTTAGAGCTCAACTTCAAATAATGTGATGCATCTGTAGAATGCTGAGGCAGGAGAATGGCGTAAACCCGGGAGGCAGAGCTTGCAGTGAGCTGAGATCCAGCCACTGCACTCCAGCCTGGGCAACAGAGCGAGACTCCGTCTCAAAAAAAAAAAAAAAAAAAAAAAAAAAGAAAAAAGAGCAGCAGCATGAGGTGGCCAACTTAAAATACACATGGACTACATGGTAGTGTGGATATTGGGGTGCATTCATTCAAGGGAAGTGAGCCATCATGCAATCTATGCCATAAAGAGCATGAGTCAAAAGAAAACCATAAAATTATTCAAAGAGAATGGTATTTAACATGTTGTACAAATGCTTCCAGTTTTGTTTCTAAGTAAACAGATATATTTCTTTTTTTAGAAATTAGAATCAAAATATATGTAATGCATTTATGAATTTATACATCTATTTCAATTAATGATTTCTTTTCCTTTTTGTGGAGAATGGGGTCTCGCTATATTGTCCAGACAAGTCTTGAACTCCTGGGCTCAAGCTATCCTCCCTCATCTGCCTCCCTAAAAGCTGAGATTACAGGTATGAGCTACTGCACCCAGCCCAATGAATGATTTATCATGATTGTTTTTGTTATTCTATATTTTTCTATGTGATTGTTCTTAATTGCTAGATAGTATTTCATTGTGTCAATAAATTTTCATAAATTTTCTACTTTATGCTATTATTAGCTATCTTGAGATGGCAATTTATAACTAAAACCTTTATGTATCAATTATTATATCCTTAGAAGAAATGTTCTGTAGTGGAATTTCTGCTACCATCAACTCTTGCTCTATTAACTCTATATCTTTCCTCCACTCACTGGTCCATTTCTGATCTTCTTTGTGCTGAGTATCTCCCATTTAACTCTTCAGATTCACTTCCTGTGCTGCTTCAGTGTCTCAGAAGGTGGATCTGCATGAACTTCATTAACAAACTCCCTGGCCCTCTTGCTTTTGTTTAGGTTTAGCCACCACAGCATGATGCAAAGATTGGAGGATGGAGAGAGGACAGTGAAGTTGGGGTGCTGACTGTACTTCCCTGGAGCTTTGCCATGGGCTGGTTGATTCCTCTACTAAGCATCACAGGTCCTCCCAGGAAGTTCTGTCCAGCAGCTCCTCTCCCTTCTGTTTCCAGGTTCCAGCCATGGCTCCCTCCCCTTACTCATCTGGTCTAGCGTAGTAACAGAGCCCAGTGTTAGGTGGCACCAGGGTAGTGCACTATCCTTTGTGGGTTCTCTACTCTCTGTTCAAACCTTTGTATGTAGTCCGTTTATTAAAATTCCAAATTCCCTAATTTGAGTGTGCCATCAGTTCACGGCCATGCCACTGATGGAGCCAGCTGCTTTACAGCAAATCCCTTCATGTTGAGTTTTCATTACTTACTGTCACTGTCTCTCTTCTTTTTCTATCTTGTAAAACTTCCATCATGCTTCTGTCCTATCATAATCACAAAACAGCAATGCACCCCACATTGCTAAATCGGAAGTGCAGACTTCAGTCCTCACCTTTCTTGAGCTATCAGCAGTATTTGGCCTTTCCTTCCTGAAACACCTTTTGGTCACTTCACTGCCAGAACATCATCTGTAGCTCTCCACTGTGTTTTGCTGGTTCTTCTTAACCTTCCTAACCTCTAACATGGAAGTGGTAGGTGCCCCAGTCTTCAGACCTCTTGTCTTCTCAATTAATACTTATTCTTGGTGATTTCCTTTATTTCCATGGATTTAACTATCATCTCTATATCAGCTACTTCCAAGTGTATACATGCAGTTAGTACCTCTTTCCTAAACTCCAGACTTATATACCCAACTGCTTACTCAACATCTCAACCAGAATTATCTCTATTTTCACAAATGTAGAACTAACACTTGAATTGTTTTTACCTGTAAATGTCTAAATGGAAATTTCATTTGTTTTGTATCTTAGGTCAAAAACCCAGGAGCCATCTCTCTTTCTCCCTTATCACATGTCCAATCTCTCAGGAGATCCTGTTGACTGACATCAAGATGGACAGAAATCCAACAGCTTCTCATCAACTCACCTAGATAAGAGAAAGACTTCTTAACTGGTCTCCTGATTTTTACATTTGCTTGTCTGCTCCTCCAACAGACTCTTCTTAGAGCAACCAGATTATGTTATCCATCTGTTCAAAACCCCAGTGGATTCTCATCTCATTCAGAATAATGCTAAGGTCTTTCCAATGACCTGCAAGGTCCCCAAAAATCTTGCCTCTTGGTATCTCTCTATTCTTATCTCACACCACTCTCCTCCTCACAGATTGTCCTTGCCAGCCCTTAAACACACCAAGCACACCTTTGCATTTACTGTTACCTCTTCCTGGAATATTTATAGAATGTTCTTCCACACAGTATCCAGAGATTACTTACTAAATTTCTTTAAGTCTCTGCTTAAATATCATGCTACCAGAGAGGCTTGTCTTGAAAAGCACAAAACTAACTGCACCTGCCATTCCTTTATCTGTTCCTGTTTTTACAGCAGTGATCACTCCTTGATATATTTTATGTACATTTTTAATGCCCTTCAAGCCTTTTTCTTGTCCCTAGAATTAAGCTTATTCAGAGCAAGAGTGTGTTTGTTCCCTAGTATATCCTCAGTACTTAAAACTGTGCCTAGCACCATCGCAGGCACCTGGGAAACACATTTAACGAATAAATTAAATGTGAAAAGTTGTGCATTGTATATTTTTTTCCTTTTAAATGTTCATTATGGAATTGTAAAAACATACAAATTACAGAAAATTATTTAATGCATTTTCACTTCAACAGTTATTAATATATGATCAATCTTGTTTTATTCTTCCTACCCTATTTCTCGCTACTCATGTCTTACTAGACAGTTTTAAAGCAAACTCCTGATGTCATGTCATTTCATCTGTAAATTATATGTATATTTTTAATTGTTCTCTAAAAATTTATGCAATTTATATTCACTATGAGCAAGTGTTTAAGACATCCATTTCCTTACCTCCTTATACTAGTAGGTATGATCATATAAAAATAATATTTGCCAAGTTTATTGGTAAAATTTATCTCATTTTATTTTTGAATTAAAAAGAACAATGAGAAAAAAAGAAAGTTCTTGAAGTGTGAGATAATGTCCTCTTCTTCTATGGCCTTTCACAATTCCAATAAATGAATAAAAATTAAATTATATTGATTGTATAATGGTACGATTAGAGTTTTTTCTTAGTCATCTCAGCACATATTACTAGAAGGAACAAAAGAAAAAACTAATTAAAAAAAGAATCCCTTCTTTGATTGTACCTGAGTGAGAAGAGGGCCTAGTGTGAACAGAGAAATGGCTGAGAAAAAATAAGTCATATGTTCCTAGCCAGGATCCTTTTCAACTGGTCACCTCAATAGATAACTTAAAAAAAAAAAAAAACTTTCCAGAGAGTTTGCTCAATCTTTGAAGCCATCCTCCAATGCTGGAGGAAGAAAGGCAGTCCAAGGTGCCCCTGGGCCTCTCTTCTGCTGTGGGACTGGAGACAGATTGCATCCTGGCAGGGCCAAGCTGGTCTGTGTTGGGAGGCTCAGGTTGGCGGTTCTGGCAGTTACACAGAACAGCTCTGTAGCTCTCTCTGGAGAAAGCCTTCTGTTCTCCTAAGTGTTAGCATATTAAGCCTCCAGCCACATGGAATAGGACGGGGAGGGGTTTGGAAAAGAAAATGTGAAGACAAATGGGGATATTTAAAAGCAGAAAAGAAAATTAGTGCTCAGAACAGCATTCTTTAACTTAGTCTAGCTATAAATTTCGTCTCTTGTTGATTTCCTGACTTGGAAAGAACCCATTAATGAAAGGAAAAAAAAAAAAAAAACACAGCCTGGAAGCTCAACTGTGACTTTTTAAAATGGTAAACCTAGTACCATTCATATCTGTGAGATGTGAAAGGAAGATTTGAAAACCTTATTTTGTCATTTTACCAAAAGACTTGAGTAACCTATTCAAAAGACACAAAAATAAATTTAAAATCTGGGTGGAGGCTGCAGAAGTGCTCCCCTTGTCTTTTTCTCCCACTTGCTTTACCAGTGGAGCCTGAAGCTTCTCAGTTCATTGTCATGTTTACCTCCATCCTTTCTCTGCCAGGAATCTGATAGTGGAGTTTTTGGTTAGTTTGGGAGTAGGGTAGATCCTTGTTGTAACTTGCTGAGACTCATCCAACGTGATTTCTGGGAGAGAAATTGATTCTTTTTCCTTGCTGAGGGGTATAACAGGCCAACAATGTCTACACTCCATGTAGATAGACACTCACTAGACCATGGTTTGACCCCCTTATCAATATACAAATTAATTGGAGGTGAAAAATGGAAGCAGAGGTCTGCAAGGAATAAGTTCTTCCTAGGCTGGTTCTTTCTGCAGATTCTTGGGAGGGCTTCTGGTGTTTCCAAGCTGCTGCTTGTCTGAGGCTCTTGCCTTCCACAGTTCTGAAGGGCAGACCCAAGCAAAGTGGGCTTTCCCTAAGTGTTCCAGAGACCCTCAGAAACTTCTAGCTGTAGCTCACATTCAAAGTCCTTAGACCAGTCTTCAAAGGTACCTATGCAGAGTCTCTTATGGACATAAATCTGAATAGCATCATGATTGATGGTCTCCTAGCCCTTCTTCCAGCACCCTAGACTTAGGCAGGAGGGACACTGCTCTACTAACTCTTCCTTGGCTGAAGATGAGTAGCCACAAGCCCCAAAAGACTTATTTCCATGGCTTCTTAGTGATAAAAGTAAGGGGAAGAATGAGCCCAGGATAACCCTCATGCATCAACTGGAGCTCCATGTTCTGTGTAAATGTCCTCTTTCTGGCATGTTTGTCCCTGAATGAGTGCCAATTTGTACTCTCTCACTCCTTTCAACCTCACTATCTTCAATGCAACATCTTCCCACTCCTGAAGACTCACGTTTGATTTTGTTGCTAATACTAGTTTACTATTATTAACCTTTTTATTTCGTCTGCAGTGGCAAAATATAATTGTCATAACTTAAGGACATGACTCATACAAATACACAATGAACATGTTCAAATGTGTTCAACTCATGTATTAATGAGGGAATCAGTAGATATAAAGTTATTTCAAACAAAACATTTTGAGAAACTATTTACAGGCAATTTAAAAAATAATAATATTAGAGTAAGATTATTTTCAGTTTAAACACAAAACTACTTAGTGTCCTACCAGGCAATAAACTATTGCTGATCTTTTTTACCACACAGAAATTATTCACATCTCTATTGAATAAAAACTACTAGTAAAGACATAACTCCTCAGTGTATGTGTACTAATCAACAGTAAATGGCAAAGTCAAATAGTGGTACATCAGCCTACAAAATCAAATAATTTAAGGGTGTGCCTAAAATATACACTAAAAGATAATGCATCTATCCTCTGGACCTTATTTACAGGTTTTAGATAATTTTTCTTTATAGTAGGAATGCAAGTCCTAATACTATGCTGTTATTCCAATCTAGTTTATAAGTTTCTGACAATATTTAAGAAGTCTCATTAGAATGCATTCGTCATTAGTTGAGGTATCAGTGCATCACATGTACTTATTAACAGAAAAGAAGAAGGAAAAATGTTTATCTGAAAGCATTTGCTAAAAGGCTCATCCATCATGCCAGGCACTAGGACTCATTAGCCAGAGCCCTCAGGGAAGATCATTAAGACAGAAAAGCTGAGTAATCAGGAACCATGGCTGATATGATCATGGCAAGCTAGAGATTGGGAAACTGATTTAAAAATTGAGATCAAGGAGCATGAAGAGTGGAAAGTCAGAAAGCAAAGCTTGAGGCTACAGCAAGTCAGATGTCAATAGCCAAGATCTTAATGAGCTACAGGCCTCCTAGGTCAGGATAGATGAGGTAGGCAGATGGACAAGGTCAGAGCATTCAGATAGCCCACATCAGGGGTACGCTTCCCAGAAAGCTTTGGCCTCAGATTACACTTGACACTCCCCATCTACCCACACTAGAAAGGTTGCTTAACCCTGGGGCAGAGGGCTCCATCCCAGGGTCAACTATTGCCCAGCTCTGTGGACTCTTCCACTGCTTCCATTGTTTAAAAACTACAGATATCATTTGACAGCAAAAAAAAAAAAAAAAAAGTGTGTATATAAGAATAATATTTCCATATTCTGAGGGTCCTAATCCAATTGCCTACTGTTCTCTCAAATTAAATTCTTGTAAAAAAAGAAGCTGAAATGGGGCTAAATGCCTCCAGATATTGATTTCTGATTTCCGAATCATTCCTAAGTTGTTATATCTTTGCCATTTAATGGCAAGATGTGTATTGTTGACATATCTCCATGATATCAGGGAAATTCTAATTCCTGTTGTTGCATGAACAAGAATCCTAAATCTCTTTTGCCTGTAGTAAGTGAAGGCGAAATGAAAATTAATCAGTAAAATTAATCAGGGTAGGAAGTTACTACGAGGAGCAGAGATCTTTTGTACTGACTGCCCAGAACATAATCATTTTTCTGAGTATTGTATCTCTTTCTCCATACATAAGGGTTGACCCTGGCTGTCATGTTTATACCATATACACATATTACTTTGACAAAGCTGGTTGAACCTGGGTGGTACCTGAAGCAGGTTAGGTCAATCGATGGTTCTATCTTGAGAACTTCAAACTGGGATTCAGGTATGCAAACGCTGACACCATTGGAGAGTCATACATTATAACTTTATTGTCTAATATGGTTATCACTAGACTCGTGGAATTTTGAAGTTTAAAATAATTAAAAATTAAAAATTTTGAACCTTAGTTACCCCAGCCATATTTCTAGTGCGCAGTAGACATATGTGGCTAGTGACCTACCATATTGAACAGAGCAAATGTGGAATAGAGCAAATTTTTCCCTCACTAAAGAAATTTTTTGGATAACACCAACCTATCACATGATGGGAGAAGTAGAGAAAGCCTGTAAGCAGGTACAGGGAAAGAAAGCAGATGTGCAGACAGAAGTAAAAACAAGAGACCAAGAAATGGTGGGATGTTGGCTGCCTCTACTTTCTAGGCCCTTGTTCTAGCATTTAGGAAGACTCAGTTTTTTCTTGCCTTTAAACTCCATGATACATGCATATATGTCCATTCAGTAAATTCCCCTTTTTCACCTAAGCTAATTTGTTTAGAATTTTTTACTTGCAACTTAAAGGTGCAAGGTATGAAAAACAGCAACAGGTTAAGATGATTTGAATCATTTTAGCACTCCCTAATCTTCTTTCTCAAACACACTGTGGCACTGAAATACTCTGATAATTTTGCTATTTCCCCCTTTCTTTTCTTCTACAACACATAAAATTCCAGAAAGCTACTGAACAGAAGTTATTAATTTTTAACTTTAAATCTCTGAATAATATATTCTAGCTCATTTATACAATCTGTGGACACAGGCAGAGTGTGTTCAAGTGGGGCCTTAGGTAAATAATTCATTCGAGGATGGCTTCTTTAGTTTCTCTGTCCAACCACCAAAATGCCTCACATGCAGTCAAGATGCATCAGAAACCTCAAGTTTATAACATACAAAATATTACAGGAAAAGAGCGCAGAGAAACAAATTTATATGACTTAGGAGCTGCCTCAGAAATACTTTAATATTTCACTTAGTGTTTTTTGCCAAAACTTTTTTGGAGAGAAAGTAGTGTATCTGCTGACGTAACTTTCAGACTCATAGGCTTGCAAAGCAACAGTGATCTTGACCTCGGGTAGGCAAAATACCTTTGATCTTCACCAGCCACTGTAGCTGCCCAAGATTATCTCAGATGTTAAACAGAGGAGAAAACACGCCTGAAGCTATACTGACTCCACTACTTGCCATGTGCAATGATCCGTTACAGGGAAGGGGCTGCTGTGAAAAGTGATTAAAGTCTATGGGTGGCAGGAAAAGGAATGTATATCAGAAAAAGAAATGGTCTGCCACATGAAATTCTGCCTACTGTCTAAGGGGGCTGGATGACCTTCATTGTATGGAGATGAGTTTGTGTTTGTAAGTTTAGGAGTAGGATCGAGAAATATAAAGGGGAGAAGAAATGGAATTAGAAGGTCTGGGTAATGAGGATAATTTGAGCAGAAAATAAAAAGAGTAAATATCAAGCCTGGATTCTGTAAAAGGAATAGTCCAGAGAAAGAAAACTAACAAGCATGGAAATCCAGTATAGAAATGGCCCAGAAAATACTTTAAGGAAAAGAAATGTCTCATACAGGCTTCAAAATTGTTTCATGTGGGATGCTCAATGAAAATCTTCACTTTAACTTCTCCTCTATAAACTGTAATAACACCTGCCCTCCCAAATAGCAAAGATCTCTCATGTTGGAAGTGATAAACAAGCGTGACACATTTATGGGAGGTAGGCCAAAGATGTATCTCTTAGTGTGAGGGTATTCTATGTCATTCTTTTCATAATCAATACTTAACTTTTATTAATAAGATGGTGGCCTCAAGTAAACTTTATGAAGCTATTTAAATTTGAAAGAAAGTGACATTTTGGCCATCTTAAGTTGAAACTTCAGATTATTGCACAAACAAGATTAGTTGTTACTCAGATTTATTAGGAAACAATGAGAAAGGAGCAAATGTAATAAAACATGTAACAATTACAATAATTATTACTTCATTTCACTATTTATTATATTCTTTGTATTATACTGATCTATCTATCTGCCTATCTAATCCCATCTAACTTTAAGAGCAAACTTAAATTCTTACAATAAACTTCCATTTTATAGATGATATCATTGAAACCAGGCAATTTAGGTAACTTGTTTAAGGTTAAACTCTAAGTAATAGAAACAAAATTCATATCCAGATATTCTAATCATGGCTGTAGCAAAAAATAGATGACACTTACAAGTTGGAACTTAGAGAATTTAAATCTATGAGGAAGGTGCAAGGAAGCCACAAAGTACTTCCATGGCTAATTCCTGTAGAAATGTTACTATCCTGATACAAAGTTGCAGAGGAGGTAGTGGTTATCAGTGAACTGTGTGATGAAGACCATCTTTCAGAAGCTATGACCTTCAGTCTGGGACATGGTCAGCCCATGGTGACCACAGAGAGGAAGCTGGGGGCTTAGAACATGGAATACACACACCCTTCCCTCTTTCCACTGGTTCCCCACCACCCCATTGATAAAACTCAAGGGGAAGCCAATTCTTTTTATAAGCTTATTCTTTGGGGCTGTTGAATTTCACATCTGGGTCAATGGATTTAAAAAATTGAGAATTCAGGAGCCCAGAAACTAGGAGGCCCATGGAAATCTTGGGAGGCTTAGACTTCCCCAGGTTTTTGAATCAGGGGTTTAAGACTATCCTTTCTAGATACCAAGAGTCAGAGTCTAAATTTAATGTCTGGTTTGCTCACAGGCAAAGAGTTTACTTAGGTTTCAAGTTACATCCCTTGTTTACTGAACTTGCTGTTGTTTGAAATGTACTAATATGTATCCCAGATAAGCAAACACTAAGGGAATTCACCATCAGTAGACTAGACCTACAAGAAATGCTCAAAGGTGTTCTAAATATGGAAATGAAAAGACAACACTTACCATCATAAAAGTACACATAAGTAGAAAACTCAGATTCTTTTGCTTTGTTTTCTCATAATTAATCATTCTGATTTGCAGCCTTACTTGTTTCAATCATTGAGATCCCATTTTAATGTGATTAACATTTTTGTTCCACTTATGGAATAGTGCTGGTCCCTAATTTTTGAGAACAGCCATAACCCTTGATTGGCCTTATATAAATAAATTCTATCTTAATGTCCTTGAAATCAGAGTATCATCTAGGAGAACATGCTGTCAATCAGAGTAGAAAAAAGTAGGAAAGTGGACCGGGCAGGGTGGCTCACACCTGTAATGCCAGCAATTTGGGAGGCCGAGGCAGGTGGATCACCTGAGGTCAGGAGTTCGAGACCAGCCTGACCAAGATGGTGAAACCCTGTCTCTACTAAAAATACAAAAATTAGCTGGACGTGGTGCCGGGTGCCTGTAATCCCAGCTACTTGGGAAGCTAAGGCAGGAGAATTGCTTGAACCTGGGAGGTGGAGGTTGCGGTGAGCTGAGACTGCACTATTGTACTCCATCCTGGGTGACAGAGTGAGACTTCATCTCAAAAAAAAAAAAAAAAAAAAAAAAAAAAAAAAAAAAAAAAAAAATGTGAGAAAGCTCACAGTTTCTATAAAACAATTACACAATTCAGACGCTGAGGCAATTAACTAATGACACAATGACAGGAAAAACAACCTCAAGTATCAATATTAACCTTGAATATAAATGGTCTAAATGCTCCACTTAAAAGATATGAACTGGCAAATCCTATTTAAAAAAACAGGATTTTTTAAAAAAGAAAATCTGCCTACAAGAGACCCATCTAATGGCTAAAGACACCTAATTCAAAGTAAAGGAATTGAAAAAGACATATCACACAAATTAAAAACAAAAGTGAGCAGAAGTGGCCATTCTTATACGAGATAAAACAAACTTTAAGCCAATAACAGTAAAAAAAAAAAAAAAAAAAAAAAAGACAAGAAGATGAAGGACAGTATACAATGATAAAGGGTTTGGTACAATAAGATTTAACTATCCTAAATATATACACACCCAAAATCCAGATTCATAAAACAAATACTACTAGATCTAAGAAAAGAGACTGAAAGCAATACAATAATAGTAGGGGACTTCTGCACCCCAATGACAGTAACAGGCCATCAAGGCAGAAAGTCAACAAAGAAATTCTGGATTTAAACTGTACTATAGACCAAATGGATCTAACAGATATTTATAGAACATTGTACCTAACAACTGTATATATATATTTTTAATCTGCGCATGGAACATTCCCTAAAATTGACCACATGCTTGGCTATAAAGCAAATCTCAATAAATTCAAAAAAATCAAAATCACATTGATTATCTTCTCAGACAAAAGTGGAATAAAATTAAGCATTAATACCAAGAGAAGCTCTAAAAACTACACAAGTACAAGGAAACTAAACAATTGTTCCTGAATGATTTTTGGGTAAACAACAAAATCAAGTCAGAAAAAAAAAAAAATTGGAAATGAATGAAACTAGAGACACACTGAGCAAAATGTCTGAGATACAGCAAAAGCAGTGCTAAGAGGAAAGGTCACAGTATTAAATGACTACATCAAAAAGACAGATCGAAAATTAAAAACCTATTGTCATGCCTCTAGGAACAAGATAAACAAGAACAAACCAAACCCAAAGCTAGCATAAGACAAGAAATAAAAATCAGCTCAGAGCTAAATGAGATTGAGACCAAAAAAATGATACGAAGGATCAACAAAATCAAAAGCTGTTTATTTGAAAGGATTAAAAATAAAAAAGAAATTTAACCACTAGCTAGTTTAACCAAGAGGAAAAGAGAAAAGGCTAGGGCCAACATGGCTGACTAGAAGCAGCTAGTGTGCACAGTTCCCACAGAGAATAAAAACTGGCACATAAATACTAGATCTTCAACTGCAAACATCCAGGTTGACATATTGGGATTAATCAAGAAAAGAACTTGACCCGAATGGAGAGGAGTGAGACAGGTTGACTGTCCACCTGGGAGTGGCACAAAGTCAGGGCAGGCTTCTCCTCAACACTGGAAAAGTGTTGAGTAAGTGAGAGTCCCCAGCGACCCATACTTGTTCCGTGGACCTTCGCAACCCTGGGCTCAGTAGATCCCCTTGTGAGCCTACCCCACTGGTACCTTCAGACTGTCTCACACAGCTATATAAAGTCTGGGCAGGGCCACCACTAAGCCACATGCAGAGTCCCAGCATTAGTGGCTGCAGCTCCAGCAGCAACAGTGGAGGTCAGGCTCCCTCACACACTCCCAAGAAAAAGACCAAATCCATGAGCAGTAATGAACTGCAGGCCTCACCCCTACTGCACCTTACAGAATAAAGTCCACTAACCTGGGACTCCAACCATCCCCAACTAGGATTCTCAGGCCAGTAGCCACCATGCACGCCCCTGAGATGGAGCTCCAACAGGAAAAGGCAAACTTCCTTTTTTTTGCTGTCATTCAGCCCTCATTGCTGTTGCGTTCAGGTTCTGAAGGGTGCATGGTGACTAGAGACAGATGTGGATTCCCAGAGCAACACAACCATCCCCCAGAAAAGTGGCCAGGCTGTTTCTTAAGTGTTTCTCCTCACTGGGTGGGACCTCCCAACCCAAGACTCCAGCCACCCCTGACTGGACTTTTCAACTGGTAGTAGCCCTGCACTTCCCTAGGACCAAGCTCTCACAGGGAAAGGCAAGCCACCATTTTTGCTGTCTCACAATCTTTGTCATTGTTGCCTTCAGTTTTTGGAGGGTGCATGATGACTAAGGGCAGGTGTGGATTCCCAGCACAATGCAGCTATCCCACAGAAAAGGTGGCCATTCCACTTTCTACACAGGTTCTCAATCCACTTCTCCTTACTGCGTGGGGCCTCCCGACTTGGCACTCCAGCAAAACTATCCTACCCCAACTTGAACACATCAGTTGAAGATGGCTATGCAGTTCTCCGAGGAGGAAATCCCAGATACAATCCAGAAGCCCTCACCATTGGATCTGCAGTGGTACCACCCTAACTGCCCTCAAGCTGGTGAAGGAAAAAGGGCCTAGTCACTACACTGGCACCTCCAGCACACTGCAGCCACCACATGGAGAGGATTCCAGTACCTCTTCCCTGTGAGTACCCCCATCCACCCTTGACCAGGCGGGGCCCCCAGCTCATGACCGCAGATCTGCCACCCCACCCATGATTGAGCACACCCACTGACAGTGTCTCTGAGTTTTCCTGGGGAGGAGTTCCCAGAGCCAACGAACAGCTCCTCTGCCACTATCACAGCAGCAATTGTGTCCCTGCTACCACTGGGTTGGGGAAGACACAAAGAGCCTATGGACTTCACATGCACTCCCAGCATGCCATAGTCACCACATGAGAGAGCTAAGTCTCTCCTCCGCATGAGCCCTTAACACTTTGCTCCTTAACAAGCAAAACCCCAGCTCAGGCCACCATTCAGGAGCCATTGCTATTGAACATTCCCAGTAGCAATGGCTCCACATTTCTCTGAGGTGGAGCTCCCAGAGGCAACTGAAAACCCTTCTTCCACTGCTGCTGCACCAGTACTTTCCTTGCTGCCTTGGGACTGAGAAGGGGCAAAGACCCTGAGTGCTTTAACCATACTTCCAACAAGCTGCAGGTGCTCTAAGGAGAAGAGACCAGTCTCTCCCTTGTGACCCACATGCCCCATCATTTATTAACAAGAACCCCTGACCCACCTTGGGTCTACCGTGCAGTCTCAGCATACCAGGCTGATTGCACTGATTGATAGTGGCTCCACATCTCTCTGGTATGGAGCCCTAAGAGACAAATGAAAGGCTATCTGACACCAATCACTGCTAAAGTTCCTTCCCCTGCTGCCTCAAGGTTGGAGAGAGAACATAAAGCCTGAGATCACCCCAGAGCTGTGGTCAGGAGTGCAGCCCAGGAATGCCAAGCTGAGATCTGCAGCCAGCACTCAAGCAGGAGAAGAGCCCACACTTTCAGAGCACTAAGAGGGAGCACAGCTGCAATCATGAGGAAATGCAGAGGAGCCGTGTGACTGAGCAACAGTCTACCTACTGGCCATTTCACTTAAGTACCACCTACTGGATCACAGATGAAAACTTCAACACCAAAAATACTTTGTTATACCCCAGTATGAAACCAAGGACAAGAATTCAGCTACAAAGACCCTGCACAAAGCCTCAGCCCTCTGAAAACATCCTGAAAAGAAGTCTACTGACTGTACTCAAATTACCCTGCAGTTAAAGAACACTAGCTCACATAGATGACAACCAGTGCAAAAACTCTGGCAACTCAAAAAGTCACAATGGCTTATTTTCTCCAAATGACCATGCTAGTTCCCTGGCAAGCATTCTTAACTGGGCTAAAATGGCTGAAATAACAGAAATAAAATTCAGAAGATAGATAGGAATAAAAGATAATTGAGATACAGAAGAAAGTTGACACCTAACCTAAGGATTACAATAAAACAATACAAGAGCCGATAGATAAAATATCCATTATAAAAAAGAGAACCAAACTGATTTGATAGAGCTGAAAAACCCACTACAAGAATTTCATGGTGCAATTACAAGTATTAACAGCAGAATAGATAAAGCTGAGGAAGGAATCCCAGGGCTTGAACACTGGCTTTCTGAAATAACTCAGTCAGACAAAAATAAAGAAAAAAAGATAAACAAAACCTCTGAGAAATGTGGGATTATGTAAAGAGAAAAAAACTATGACTCATTGGTGTCCCTGAAAGAGACAGAGAGAAAGCAAGCAATTTAGAAAACATATTTCAGGATATCATCCATGAAAACTTCACCAACCTTGCTACAGAGGTCAACATTCAAATTCAGAAGATGGAGATACTACACAAGACAACCATCCCCAAGACACATAATCTTCAGATTTGCCAAAGTCAAAATGAAAGAAAAAATGTTAAAGGCAACTAGACAGAAAGGACAGGTCATCTAAAAAGGGAACCTCATCAGGCTAACAGCAGATCTTTCAGAAGAAACCATACAAGCCATAAGAAATTGGGGGCCTATATTTAACATTCTTAAAGACAGTAATTTTCAACCCCAAATTTCACATCCAGCTAAACTAAGCTTCATAAGTGAAAGAGAAACAAGATCTTTTTCAGACAAGCAAATGCTGAGGGAATTCATTATCACCTGACTTGCCTTACAAGAAGTCCCGAAAGGAGCACTAAATATGGAAAGACCTTTACCAGCCACTACAAAAACACAAAGCCAGCACGATGGCTCATGCCTGTCATCTCAGCACTTTGGGAGGCCGAGGCAGGTGGATCATCTGAGGTTGGGAATGCGAGACCAGCCTGACCAACATGGAGAAACCCCATCTCTACTAAAAAGACAAAAATTAGCTGGGTATGGTGGCAGGTGCCTGTAATCCCAGCTACTCAGGAGGCTGAGGCAGGAGAATTGCTTGAACCCAGCAGGTGAGCAGAGATCACACCATTTCCCTCCAGCCTGGTCAGCAAGAGCAAAACTCCATCTCAAAAAAAAAAAAAAAAAAAAAAAAAAAAAAAAAAAAAAAAAAAAAAAAAAAAAAACACCACAAACATACTTAAGTACACAGTACACAGGCCAGTGAAAGTATAAACCAACCACACAAACAAGTCTGCATAATAACCAGCTAATGGCACAATGACAGGATCAAATCCACACATATCATTACTAACCTTGAATGTAAATGAGCCACATGCCCCATTTAAAAGGCACAGAGTGGCAAGCTGGATAAAGAACCAAGACCTAATGGTATGCTGTCTTCAAGAGACCCAACTCACATGTAATGACGCCTATAGGCTCAAAATAAAGGGATGGGGGAAATCTACCAAGCAAATGAATAACAGAAAAAAGCAGAGATTGCTATCCTAATTTCAGACAAAACAGACTTTAAACCAGCAAATATCAAAAAAGACAAAGAAAGGCATTACATATTGGTAAAGGGATCAATTCAACAAGAGGATCTAACTATCCAAAATATATATGCAGCCAACACAGGAGCACCCAGATAAATAAAGCAAATTCTTGGAGACTTTTAAAGAAACTCAGATTCCACACATTAATAGTGGGACACTTTAATATCCCACTGACAGTATTAGAAGGATCATCTAAGCAGAAAATTAACAAAGATATGCAGAACTTGAACTCAACACTTGACCAAATAGACCTAATAAACATCCACAGAACTCTCCATCTAAAAACAACAGAATATACATTCTTCCCATTACCACATTGCACATACTCAAATATTGACCAGACAATTGAACATACAACAATTTTCAGCAAATTCAAAAAAACAAAACCCAAAATCATACCAACCACACTCTTGGGTCACAATGTAATAAAATTACAAATCAACACTAAGAAAATCACTCAAAACCATACAATTACATGGAATTAAGCAATCTGTTCCTGAATGACTTTTAGGTAAATAATGAAATTAAGGCAGAAATCAAGATCATTGAAACTAATGAGAACAAAGACACAACATACAAGAATCTCTGAGACACAGCTAAGGACATGTTAAGAGGGAAGTTTATAGTACTAAATGCCCACATTAAAAAAGTTAGATCTCAAATTAAAAACCTAATATCACAATGAGAGGAACTAAGAAGCAAGAGCAAACCAACCACAAAGTCAGCAAAACAAGAAATATCCAAAATCAGAGCTGAACTGAAGGAAATTGAGACACAAAAATATACAAAAGATCATTGAATCCAGGAGTTGTTTCTTTGAAAAAAAAATTTTAAAGATAGGCTAATGAAGAAAAAAGAGAGAAAATCTAAATACACACAATTAGAAATGGCAAAGGAGCCATTACCATTGACCCCAGAGAAATTTAAAAAAAAGAAAAAAAAAAAAAAAACACTCAGAAACTAAAATGGCCGGGCGCAGTGGCTCAAGCCTGTAATCCCAGCACTTTGGGAGGCCGAGACGGGCGGATCACGAGGTCAGGAGATCGAGACCATCCTGGCTAACAGGGTGAAACCCCGTCTCTACTAAAAAATACAGAGAAAACTAGCCGGGTGAGCTGGCAGGCGCCTGTAGTCCCAGCTACTGGGGAGGCTGAGCCAGGAGAATGGTGTAAACCCGGGAGGCGGAGCTTGCAGTGAGCTGAGATCTGGCCACTACACACCAGCCTGGGTGACAGAGCAAGACTCAGTCTCCAAAAAAAAAAAAAAAAAAGAAAAGAAAAGTAAAAAGAAACTAAGATGAACACTTTTATGTGCACAAACTAGAAAACCTACAATAAACTGATATATTTCTAGACACATACAATATCTCAATACTGAACCAGGCAGAAATTGAATCCCTCAGCAGACCAATGAGTTCCAAAATCGAATCAGTAATAAAATAAGCCTACCAACCACAAAAAGCCCAGGACCAGACTCACAGCCAAATTCTATCAGCTGTACAGAGAAGAGCTGTTTTTGATCCTACTGGAATGATTCCAAGAAACTGGGAAGGAGGGACTGCTTCCCACCTTGTTCGATGAGGCCAGTGTCATCCTGATACCAAAACCTGTCAGAGACACAATAACAATAAAAGAAAACTTCAGGCCAATATTCCTGATGAACACAGGTGCAAAAATTTCAACAAAATACTAGCAAACCAAATCCTGCAGTACATCAAAAAGTTAATCCACCTCGATCCAGTAGGCTTCATTCATGGGATGCAAGGTTGGTTCAACATGCAAAAATCAATCAATGTGACTCATCACATAAACAGAACTAAAGACAAAGCCACATGATCACCTCAATAGATGTAGAAAAGGCTTTTGATAAAATTAACATCACTTCATGTTAAAAACTCTCAGTAAACTACTCATTGAAGAAACATACTTCAAAATAATAAGA